>NC_089264.1:15702117-16021800 GCF_963930625.1 Muntiacus reevesi | reverse complement strand
CGACATTTTAGGAATCAGTGAGCTAAAATGGACTGGAATGGGAGAATTTAACTCAGATGACCATTGTATCTACTACTGTGGGCAAGAATCTCAGGAGAAATGAGGTAGCCATCATATTCAACAAAAGAGTCAAATGTAGTACTTGGATGCAATCTCAAAAATGACAGAATGATCTCTGTTCATTTCCAAGGCAAACCATTCAATATCACAGTAATCAAAGTCTATGCCCCAACCAGTAATGCTGAAGAAGCTGAAGTTGAATGGTTCTATGAAGACCTACAAGACCTTCTAGACCTAAAAACCAAGAAAGATGTCCTTTTCATTATAGGTGACTGGAGTGCAAAAGTAGGAAGTCAAGAAATACCTGGAGTAACAGGCAAATTTGGCCTTGGAGCACAGAATGAAGTAGGGCAAAGGCTAGTAGAGTTTGCTAAGAGAATGCACTGGTCATAGCAAACACCCTCTTCCAACAACACAAGAGAAGACTCTGCACATGGACATCACCATATGGTTAATACCAAAATCAGATTGATTATATGCTTTGCAACCAAAGATGGAGAAGCTCTACACAGTCAGCAAAAACAAGACTGGGAGCTGACTGTGGCTCAGATCATGAACTCCTTATTGCCAAATTCAGACTTAAATTGAAGAAAGTAGGGAAAACCACTAGATTTTTCAGGTATGACCTAAATCAAATCCCTTATGATTATACAGCAGAAGTGAGAAAGAGATTTAAGGGACTAGATATGATAGACAGTGCCAGATGAACTATGGATGGAGGTTTGTGACATTGTACAGGAGGCAGGGATCAAGACAACCCCCAAGGAAAAGAAATGCAAAAGGCAAATGGCTGTCTGAGGAGGGCTTACAAATAGCTGTGAATATAAGAGAAGCAAAAAGCAAAAGAGAAAAATAAAGATATACCCATTTGAATGCAGAGTTCCAAAGAATAGCAGGAGAGATAAGAAAGCATTCCTCAGTGATCAGTGCAAAGAAATAGAGGAAAACAACAGAATGGGAAAGACTAGAGATCTCTTCAAGGAAATTAGAGATACCAAGGGAACATTCATGCAAAGACAGGCTCAATAAAGGACAGAAATGGTATGGACCTAACAGAAGCAGAAGATATTAAGAAGAGGTGGCAAGACTACACAGAAGAACTGTACAAAAAAATCTTCACGACCCAGATAATCACAATGGTGTGATCACTCACCTAGAGCCAGACATCCTGGAATGTGAAGGCAAGTGGGCCTTAGGAAACATCACTACAAACAGAGCTAGTGGAGGTGATAGAATTCCAGTTGAGCTATTTCAAATCCTGAAAGATGATGCTGTGAAAGTGCTATACTCAATATGCCAGCAAATTTGGAAAACTCAGCAGTGGTCACAGGACTGGAAAAGGCACTCTAATCCCAAAGAAAGGCAATGCCAAAGAATGCTCAAACTACCACACAATTACACTCATCTCACAGGCTAACAAAGTAATGCTCAAAATTCTCCACATCCGCCTTCAACAGTACATGAACCACGAACCTCCAGATGTTTAAGGTGATTTTAGAAAAGGCAGAGGAACCAGAGATCAAACTGCCAACATCTGTTGGATCATTGAAAAAGCAACAGAGTTCCAGAAAAACATCTACTACTGCTTTATTGACTACACCAAAGCCTTTGACTGTGTGGATCACAACGAACTATGGAAAATTCTGAAAGAGATGGGAATACCAGACCACCTGACCTGCCCCCTGAGAAATCTGTATGCAGGTCAAGATGCAACAGTTAGAACTGGACATGGAAGAACAGACTGGTTCCAAATAGGAAAAGGAGTACGTCCAGGCTATATATTGTCACCCTGCTTATTTAACTTATATGCAGAGTACATCGTGAGAAATCCTGGACTGGAAGAAGCACAAGCTGGACTCAAGATGGCTGGGAGAAATGTCAATAACCTCAGATATGCAGATGACACCACACTTATGGCAGAAAGTGATGAAGAACTAAAGAGCCCCTTGATGAAAGTGAAAGAGGAGAGTGAAAGAGTTGGCTTAAAAAGCTCAGCATTCAGAAAACAAAGATCATGGCATCTGGTCCCATCACTTCATGGCAAGTAGATGGGGAAACAGTGGAAACAGTTACAGATTTTATTTTTGGGGGCTCCAAAATCACTGCAGATGGTTACTGCAGCCGTAAAATCAAAAGATGCTTGCTTCTTGGAAGAAAAGTTATGACCAAGCTAGACATGTTAAAAAGCAGAGATATTACTTTATCAACAAAGGTCCGTCTAGTCAAGGCTATGGTTTTTCCAGTAGTCATGTATGGATGTGAGTTGGGCTATAAAGAAAGCTGAGCACCAAAGAATTGATGCTTTTGAACTGTGGTGTTGGAGAAGACTCTTGAGAGTCCCTTGGACTGCATGAGATCCAACCAGTCCATCCTAAAGGAGATCAGTCCTGGGTGTTCATTGGAAGGACTGATGTTGAAGCTGAAACTCCAATACTTTGACCACCTGATGTGAAGAGCTGACTCATTTGAAAAGACCCTGATCCTAGGAAAGATTGAGGGCAGGAGGAAAAGGGGACGACAGAGGATGAGATGGTTGGATGGCATCACTGACTCAATGGACATGAGTTTGAGTAAACTTCCACGAGTTGGTGATGGACAGGGAGGCCTGGCATGCTGCAGTCCATGGGGTTGCAATGAGTTGGACACGACTGAATGACTGAACTGAAGTGAACTGAAGGGCAAGATCTTGAAGGTTCATGGAGGCCAAGCAAAGTGGTTTGGATTTCATTCTAAGGTTTAAAACAAGGAGTAACACAACTTAATTTAAAGCATAAAATGGTTCAGGTTGCTGTTTAGGAAATGCATTGTGCAGGGTAAGAGTAGAAACAAAATCAACTGGAATACTAGAGTAGTGATCAAGAACTGAGAATAGGCTGAGATGAGAATAGGCTGAATTTGCTGATATTAGAAGAGAGAGAGAAGTGGATACATTTGTAGTCTCTATAGTGTTAAGTAGGGTACCTTGATCATAGTAGACACTCAATATATACTGATAAATATATGTCCAAGTATTTCAAGATAGTTCTAATTTCTTAATATCTATTTCATCTTCAAATTTTTCCTTCTTTGATTCACATATTATGACCTATTATATTCCTGCCTGGCATTTGGGGAGTCAAGAAAATAAAAAGAGGACTTCACTTTCAGGAAAATAGCATACATCCCAGTGGAAAGTCAGTTAACAAAGAATTAAAATAATGGAAGATCATATAGTTAATTATGGAAAGAAATAAATTACTTGGAATGACATTTGTTCAAAATTCAAAATTCTATGATAGGATGAAAGTGGACTGCTACTGCTAAGCCACTTCAGTCGTGTCCGACTCTGTGTGACCCCATCCCTGGGATTCTCCAGGCAAGAACACTGGAGTGGGTTGCCATTTCCTTTTCCAATACATAAAAGTGAAAAGTGAAAGTGAAGTCACTAAGTCCTGTCTGACTCTTCGTGACCCCATGGACTGCAACCTACCAGGCTCCTCCGTCCATGGGATTTTCCAGGCAAGAGTACTGGAGGAAGGGGTATTTAAATACAAAGATCTACATTTTTAAACAGAGAGCCTCTGTCAGCATCAGCTGGAATAGTGTGTGCTCATAGAGAATGTGGGAAATGTTGGTTTTCATTAAAATTAAAGACATTTCCAGTTCTAACTAACTTTTGATTTTTCTGGAAATGTAAAATCTTCATTTTGCCATATTGATACATGAATTTTCTAATAAGTAGCTGGCATTACTTATATTATAAATCTAAGATTGCTGAATGAGTCCTGCCTTGTTTCTAAATTAGGAATCTGAGAAAAGCCAGGCAATTCCATACGTTCTCATGTGCACATTCCCATATACTTCCCAGGACATTTAAATTTTTATCCATAAAGATTCATCTTGCATTATGAATTCAATCGAAATTGTTTCAACCCAAAGCAAAATCCAGATGAAAATGGGATCAATTTTTGCCACTTTCCAGCTAAAATGCTAAGTGGCCCCCGAATTGTGTGAAACTTGGCCCCAGTCAGTGTGAAAACTGGCTGAAATCTGTATGAAAGGCAGTCTGGGTTTGTCAAAGTAGTTCATGAACTTTGGCCACACTTGCAAGGAAGCTGGTCCAAGTCTTAGTTTGCAATGCAACATGAAACCAGGTGAATTTCACATGGTTTCGGGTTTCATCCTGAAAATTTGGCCTCGCTTTATAATCAATCATCACGTTTTGGAATGATGAAAGCCAACACACCTTTTTGAAAATGACTGTGTGCACACTGATGACAGCTAAGCTGTGAACCACCCTCTCACGTCCTTTGCCAAAAGAAGATTTCTTAGAATAGAAACCATTTCTCTCTTACCTGGACAGGGCAAGTTGAGTGATTTTGATATTGCATGTAGAAAGAAATGATACTCAGTGCATGGGGACATGCCACGAGAAATAACTGCCACATACAGAGCAAGTGGTTACATTCTAATCATTGAAGGTTATGATAATTTTATTCCATTCACATCCATGCCACTCATGATGTTTAATCCTTGACCATTAAGAGGAACTTTCAACTGGACATCAGACAGAAAAACTGCCATGAGAAACAGAATGCTCTGAAGCATAGTCATTATTTCTACATGAAGAAATGGCAGAAGAATAGAAAGGAAAGTAAATCATACCATAATTTTCATCTAGGTTACTAAACAGGACTAAGACTACAAACTTTTCAAGTTTTCATTGACTGCATCTTTCATGATACTGCAGTGTAAGTGAATTCCATAATTAACCTCACAGAGTGAATTTTACAAAAAATTTTGTAAAATTTTACAAAAAACAGTGTCTGTTTTCAACCTGAAAGTTTTAAAAGTGCTTTTCCTCTGTAAAAAATGACTCTCTTCAACCAAATACTCGCGTTTGTGCATAGTGACATGAGAAAATTGAGAGGTATGTCTGCACAGAGCCACTACATCATTGGAACAGTATGTCTGAACATTTGGGTAATAAGGCGCAGATGTGAGGCAGAGGACTTGGCACTACCAAGGTAACAACAAAGCATTCACCACTGTGTTCTGATGGGTTAAAAGTCACATGGAGAAGAATAAAAGAAGGCCCCTCCTCCCTGGAATGCTAAATGATATTATACCTTTTATCTGTTTAAAACTCTATAAAGAATAAGAAATTCAAATAACTATTTTTCAAACTTATGAACAAAATATATAAAATGCATTAATATTTTCATCTATAATACAACATGTTTATGCAATGGCACATAAAGTTTAACTGCAAAAAAAGCAAACTCAATAGGAATCCACATGGCCTCTATGTTACAAAACAATGCATACTAATCTGAAGGACCCAATAGCCAATGGAACGGTGGTTGTTGTTGACTTTTAGTTGTGATTCTGGCCCTTAATCAGAAGGGATCATTATTGTAGAGTGTCCTATTTACAGGTATCAAGTTAAGATAATGCAACAAGATATAAACATTAGTTATAATTAAGGCTATTTCAGTTATAAGTAATATGGTATTTTTGTTAGCCATTACTAAACCACATGACACAACATAGTTATGGATCCAGGACTACTTTAATTCAATGAATTTGGAACTAAAAGCTAACTTTCTGCCCAGGAAAGGAAGAGAACAACTTACCCGAGGTCCCTGATCGCCCTGTTCTCCCTGTAGAGCAGGAAAATGAGAAGATAGATAGTTTTTAGAATAAAGTCTGTAGATGATGCTTGTTAAAAAGATCTAAATGTAACAGTATAAGTCAGGCCAGTATGGATTCTCACTAAATTTGTTTCTGCTATATATTTTCTTACCTTGTCACCTTTTGGACCAGGAGGGCCCTGAAATAAGGAAAAAACAAAGAGAAAAAAATCTTTAAATAAATTTTAAAATATAGCTTGACTAGATCACCTAGGGTTAGTCACAAGATTCATGCAAAGGACACAGATTTGTACCTGCCAATGAGGTCTCTCAAGGAATTTTAGGTTCTAAAACTATAATTATAATATGATTAGAATGAAAAAATGGTATTATATATATAAACAGGAAAGCATACATGCCCTAAGTATATGAAATGCTGAATAAATTTTCACAGGGTAAACATATCTAATGCACATAGAATGTAGCTAAAGAAACCCCAAAGCTCCTGTTGCGATGTTTCCTTGTTACTTCTCACCACCAATAGTAATCACTATTCTGACCTTTGATAGAACAGTTTGCCTGTTTTTGTACTCTATATAAGTGTATTCATATAAATGGAATCATCCATTCAGTGTTTTAGCCTCTTTTGCTTAGCATGTGTGAAATACATGCAAAATTTTGTGTGTAGTTGTAGATCGTTCTCACTACTTTATAATATCACTTTGTGTGAATAAACCATTTTTTATTTATTTGTCCTACTATTGACATCCATTTGTTTCCAGAAGTTTTTAGGTCTTGGTTATTACAAATTTGCTGCTATAAACATCCTAGTGTATGCCTTTTGCTGAAAAACTGTATTCATTTCTATTGGATGTATATCTAGGAGTGGAATTTTTACATTACAGAGAATACATATGTTCAGGTTATTAGTTAGAGATACTGTTAAATAGTTTTTCAATATGGCTCTAACAATTATACTTCCATCAGCAATATATGAGAATTTTCGGTTCCCCTATATCATCACCAATACTTGGTATTTTTCATCTTTTTCATTTTAGACATTCTGCTGGTAGGTGTAGTAGTTTCACATAGTGTTTTAATTTTTGTATTTATCCAGTGATTAAGTTGAACTCTTTTTAATAAATGTATTGGACATTTAGTATCTTTGTATCTTCTTCCATACAGTATTTGTTCATATCAATTTCTATTGAGTTGTCCTATTATTTGCTAGAGTTCATCATATATTATACATTGGATAGATTAGATAGATAAGAGCTCTTTACATATCTGAATATGAGTCTTTTGTCAGAAAAGAATATATTTATTACAAATATATTCTCCCACACTGCATATTGAGTTTACATTCTCTTAAAGGAGTTTGTGATGAATAGAAGTTCTTAAACTCAATTTAACATTTTTTCTGTTTACAGTTATCTCTTTTAGTGTTTCACTTAAGAAATTTTTGCCTCTTCCAAGGTCATTTATATGATGTGAGGTCAAAGTCAAGATGCTTTTCTCCCCCATATGGTTATCAAATTAACCAAAAAAATTCCTGAAAATGCCTCCTTTCCCCATCAAAGTACAGTGTTATCTTTGTCATAAATCAGATGATGGGTGGGTCTTCTGGGGATTTTTATTTTGTTGGACAGTTGTCTATTCTTCAGCCACACTGAGATTTTTTTTTTTTTTTTCTTTTTTTTCGGTTCCCTGACCGGGAAACAAATGAGATTTTTTTTTACCTTTGAACAAAAATACTAGCAGGAAACACGAATTCTAGAGGCATCGATTTTTTTTTTTCCTAGCTCTCAAAGTTTGTAAGAGCTAAAGATGCAGAGAGCCGATCATTGGAAAAGACCCTGATGCTGGGAAAGATTTAGGACAGGAGGAGAAGGGGATGACAGAGGATTAGATGGTTGGATAGCATCACTGACTCAATGGACATGAAGTCTGAGCAAGCTTTAGGAGATAGTGAAGGACAGGGAAGCCTGGTGTGCTGCAGTCCATGGGGTCGCAAAGCATCGAACAGGACTGAGCGACTGAACAAAACAACAAAGATGAAGTCATGTCTCAGGACTCAGCCTACCAGAGGAGGTGGAGCATTTCAGCTACCTTCAATCTCTCACCGTCCTCTTTAACAGGGCTGGGAGACAAACACAAGTTAAGACAGGGGCAAAGCCAAAGTCCTAGCAAAGTGTCCCTCCCAAGGTTCCAAGGAGATTGCTGTCTCATGTCAGGTGGGAATGTAAGAATGGTCTACCTACCAAAAGGTATACTGTTAAACACAAGTTACAGAGGAGCTGTGGTGTTGGAGAAGACTCTTGAGAGTCCCTTGGACTGCAAGGAGATCCAACCAGTTCATCCTAAAGGAGATCAGTCCTGGGTGTTCATTGGAAGGACTGATGCTGAAGCTGAAACTCCAATACTTTGGTCACCTGATGCGAAGAGCTGACTCATTTGAAAAGACCCTGATCCTGGGAAAGATTGAGGGCAGGAGGAGAAGGTGATGACAGAGGATGAGATGGTTGGATGGCATTACCGACTCAATGGACATGGGTTTGGGTGGACTCCGGGAGTTGGTGATGGACAGGGAAGCCTGGTGTGCTACGGTTCACGGGGTCGCAAAGACTCGGACACAACTGAGCGACTGAACTGAACTGAACTGTGCCAAATTTCCACTCTGCAGCACTTCTGGTAACAGCTGTAAGGTTAGCATGACATTAACAAGAACATCATGTCTTCTATTTTGTACATTTTACCATCAACAAAGGACTTCCACATGTTACTACATTTACTCTTCTCCCAATCTAATGAGGAAAGTATCATGATATCCCTGTTACAGATTCTAGAAATAAAACTTGAAGATTATCACAGTTAGGTCTCTTGTAAGTGAGGTGTCCAGGACTGTAAGCTAGTCTTGTGTGACTTTAAAAGCAGTGGATTAGGGTGCTAAGTGTTGGGATGCAGCTCTAGAACTCAATTGTCAGAAAACCTAATGGGTGCCTTGCTTTCACTAGATGCTCTCTTGAATGCCTCCCAATTGCCTTTCATAGTGTCAAGGACAGCAGCCTCAAGATCTCAAGTTCAAAATGTGGGAAAGGGGAATTTTAGAGCATCTGGGAGAGTGAGATGGGCTAAGATAACGGAAGCAACTAGACAAACCCTTTTCTTTCTTATACCCTGATAATTTTGCCATTAAAATGGGAACCTAAGAAAATTATGTTTCTTAACATTTTTCTTAATATTTTCAGTGAATCAGGTAGCATGTAATGAGAACAGTTTGTCTGGTATCTTTTAAAATTAAGTTTAAGAAATGTATTGGTCATTCTTGACACACACAGAATGCTCACTAATGCTCTACAAGCAGGATTTTGTTTTTGGTGGAGCAGAGGAAACCCAAAGAAAAGAATGAGAGGATACCTAGCATCAAGTTTTAGAATTACAATGGAATTTATGGTCTTGATTTGATTAAGTAGAATGTTATTTAACTAATTGATTTTTATATACATTCAGTGAATGCCTATAAAGAGTTTGGCGATGTTCTAAACACTGATGGAGGAGATGGTGGGACACGCTGATTTAGAAAAGCTAAACAGACTCTTCTGGAAAAGCTAAATAGCCTATTGCCAAAGTCAAACACTTCTCTATATACTGGTATTAAGAAAAACGACCCCTAAAACAGCCAGCTACTGTAAGGTCACTTACAATCACTGAGAACTCGTCTCAGTCTCTCCCTCCCACTGTCACCAAAAGATTCTCTTTAAAATTTAGCTTTCTTTCACGTGCAAGATTTCAGAGGCCAAACTTCTCATTGTTTCCACCCCCCAAATTCACTTTGTCAGCTGATATGGCAGGTCTGAGGTCAAAGCTTTTATGAAATTATTTTACAGTGGGCAACAGAGATGACTCTTTTCCCCAAAGTCCAATTACTAATGCCAAAGCCACATGTGTCCACTAGAGTCCTTTAGACAACTTGCCGTGAGCAGGGATGCTTACTTCACGAACACATGAAAATTTGCATTCACAATTGAGCAATAAATACTGCTGCTTCAAAAGGGAGTGTTTCTGAGCAGACAGAATGGCGTCCTGGCACCTGCCAGCTCAAGACAGAGCTGAAGCAGAGGTCAGCCTCCATCCACAGCTGCGGTGGCTGCTCTGGACACTCCAGACCCCATTTGTGCTCCCGGGATTAACGCAGGTGTTTTCTTCTGCTCTGAATGAAATCCCACCCTTCTTTCTAAACTGGATCCTTTACACTGCAAATATGAGTTAAATGTGCAGAACAACGTGAGCTACCTTAGCAACATAGGTAGTATTTCAAAATTTGGTAGCCATGATCCTTTTAAATTAAAACATTAGAATTGAAAGAATGGTTACTCTGATTATTAACTTTTAAAATTAAAGCTGGGTCATGATTTAAGTTTTGTGTTTTGTTTTGTTTTTTGTCTTTAGAGTAAAACAAAACAAAATCCTCTGGTGTAAACTAAAGGATAGGCAGCAATACAAATTAATGAATTATTTGAATCAGAGTATTTTATAATGGCTTTTTGCTGCTCCCACGTACACTGAGCTAACAATCTAATATTTAATGGACAAATATGTTGTCCAGGTATCAGTATTAATGGCTGGTGGTAACTACTTGAAGGTAAAAGCTTGTTGATAAAACAAGGTTGAGGTCAATGGGAAGGAAATATGGTAAAATTACTCATCACAAATAGGTGAATAGAGTCACAGCTTTATATGAGGCCTTTTTTAGGATTCCTGTCCTTCCAATCTTGTCTAGTATGTTGAAGTCAGATTTTTAATAATGTTTACTTTAATAAATAAATAAAAATATTTGAAATAATCTTTATAAGTAGTTTTATGTAATTAGCTCTAATTACATAAATTTGAAGGAGTTAACAAAATCGTTATTATTAGTGTTGTTACCTAATAGCTGGACCATTTCTTTTAGAGCATTGTTGTGTTCTTAACTTACCACCACATATTTATAAACTTCAGTGGCAAACTTCAAATTAGTTCCTATTCAAATGACTTCCAATACAGAACTTAGAGCAACAAACCTATTTTTAACAAGACTTTAATGTGGGCCTATAATAATTTTAGTCTCTTAAATTCTATTTCTATCCAAACAACTAAGGTTTCAGCTCTTCTATCACAGTCTATTATCTACTTCAATTAAATGATAAAACCAAACTAAAAGCACAAGAATAAGAGGCACAATAAATGAAATTCAGGAAAATATGAATTTCAATCTACATAAAAGTAATCCAAATATATCTGGAAAAGACATATATTCACAGGGGTTGAATGGCCCAATAAAGGCTTTTTACTCACAAGAACTGTAAATTTTGTCTACTTTGAACTGGCAATAGCTAAAGAGGGAATGATTTTTATGAGACGGCAGTCATGAAAAAAATAAATAAATAAATTCTGCTAGAGGTATAAAAATGGAAAAGGAGCAAACCCTGGAAATTCTTGGCAGCCAGAACTGCTGAAATAAGAATGATGGAATAAGAATCACAGAAAAGTGTAAATCATTTGTATTTTTGATATAAAACAATCCTTTTTCTGATGAATCTTTGCATTACTGTAGAATTGGGAGGACAAACAATTTCATTTTCTAAGCATTTATGGCCAACTGTAGTGGCTCAGATGGTAAAGAATCTGCCTGCAATGCAAGAGACCTGGGTTCAATCCCTGGGTTGGGAAGATCCCCTGGAGGAGGACATGACTACCCATTCCAGCATTCTTGCTTGGAAAATTCCATGGACAGAGGAGCCTAACGGGGCTACAGCAGGGGGTCGTAAAGAGTCAGACATGGCTGAGTGACTAACACTTTCACCTTTCACTTTCACTTTTTCATCAGTCAGGCAATGTGCTCTGAGTCTAGACTTGTAAATATAATTATAACTAGTGAAATAGATGCTGTGTTGTCAGAGTACAGACAGGAATGAAGGTAGGAGAGCTGGAATTTAAAAGATGATATTGGAATTGGCTCTGGAAAGTTGACTGGGATAAGGGAGCCTGGGGGGTGGGGTGGGGAGAGTGGGGCTGTTTAGGCAGAAGGGATGAACATGCAGATGTGTGAGAGGCTATCTGGCCATCAGAGAAAGATGAGGAGTGCAGAGTGGTAAGTACAAATGTGGTGTGGGGAGTAGAGATAGGGAATAGCAGGAAAGAGATTTGGGAAAACTGGTTAGCAATACCCAGGTCCCTGGACTGATTCGGTCATCAATTTAACAAGAGAATGGCAAGATCAAGTGTGCTTCGTGGAACTTTGATGAGAGCATGGAATGTTTTTCTTCTTAGGAAGTCGTTGCCTTGGTCCAAGAGAGACATGGCGAAGATCTGAATTAAAATCATGACAATGAGGACACAGGGAAAGTTCTAGATTTAGGAGACATTTCTGAGGTAGAATTAACAAGCCCAGTTAACTCTTTGGACTTGGGGGCCACTGACAGATCATCATGGTTGAAGAAGTCCTATTCATTTGAAGTTTGAAATTTAGTGCATTTGAAGAAAAGCACTGACCTAAGCTGGTTTAGGGCTTCCCTGGTGGCTCAGATGGTAAAAAATTTGCCTGCAATGTGGGAGACCCAGGTTTGATCCTTGGATTGGGAAGATCCCCTGGAGAATGAAAGGCTACCCACTGCAGTATTCTTGCCTGGAGAATTCCAAAGACAGAGAAGCCTGGTGGGCTATAGTCCAAGTGGTTATAAAGAGCTGGACAGGACTGAGCAGCTAAAACTTTCACTTTTCAAGCTGGTTCAACCCTGATAAACACAGCAGCTCCAGAGTCAAGTGAACTATATAAAGTGTAAAATCTTGTTTTAGGGATGTATTTCAAATCCAAAGAGAGTGTTGGCAGATTTGGCTGACCTAATCAAAAATAGCTGAGAGAGAGAGAGTCCTCTACCATACCACTGGGTAAAAAGAACATGGACGATATATGGTAGTCATACTGTGCTGCCACCATACCGAAACCATCCTTCTTCTAGCTTAACTTAAAAAGTATATTTCCTGTAAACTGAACATGGTATTATTATATTTTAAAAGCCATCATTTCTGTAGTCTTTTAAGGATAAAGAAGACAGAGTCTGCTGCACGGCCATTCTCTGCAAGCACAACACAACCTCAGTGGCCACTGCATGGTTGATGTCTGTGTGCTCAGGCACCCTTGAAAACATTTCTTTATCAATATCCACAGTCTCTCAGGGATGAAGGAAACATGAAGTATCTGGTGTTCTCTTGTTCAAGTAGGAAGGAAGCCTCATTTCTATTCATTGCAAGATTTCCATCTTCTCCCTGACTATATCATTCACTTGGTCCATTGTACCAATGAGATAAGATACTCAAATCCATATAGGCATGAACAAACTGAATTTGGGACCATGGTTCTCAGCATGCATCTGAAACTATACAAAATCATACTGCAAATATCATTAACAATGATAAAATCTATCATTTACTTGAAAAATAGGGACCCTAGCTATTTGCATGTGGATAAATCTACCTTGCTTATGACTAAAGTACACTTCACATAGGTTTACCTCTAACTAAAATGTGAACATGAGTTCTTCCAAGGATATACCTCAACCTTGAACTAATATGTATATCATCTGCTTTACCACCATAATATATTTTTAGGAACATTTCTTTAGCAAATTACCAATTTTTTTTTGCTTGTTTCACAGAATTCCAACTTTGCAAATAACTTCAGCTAATAATGTGCAAATATAAAGCTTTTTGTGGAAAACCTGACGTGAAAATGTATGAGCTCCTATGTATAAGTATAGATCAGTGTATGGTTGTATGTGTGCTTATGTATAATTTCCTTTTAAATGTTTCAGAAAAAAGTAAAAAAGAAAATGAAAATAAGTATAATTTAGGGGAATTATTTTTAAATAAAATACATAAAATAAATTATCTTTGTGATTAAAAGCTCAAGGTTTAGAGTCAAACAGATCCAGACTCAAATCCTGGTTGTCATCACCTGTGTGAACTTGCAGATTAAATACTCTCTTTGAGCCTCAGTTTCTTCATCTGAAAAATGGGGTAAGCAATGCTTACTGTTTGCTTAAATAAAACATTGTCCATGAAGGAACCTGTAGAATGCCTGATCTACTAATGGTAATAATTATGATTCACACACTCAACATTTAAAACATTTTAACCATTCTAAACATAAAAGTAAATTTCTTTTTCAGATACTTGACCTGAGGATGAAGAAAGTAAACATATTGATTTCCTAAAATCAATAAGCAATGCAGTGAGAAATGTATTAGGTAGAAGGTTGAAAATATTTGAAGAATATGCAGGTTTAATATAGTTTACTTCAATGTTCAGGAATTATCACCAAATACAAAACAAAACACTTAATTGTCATTTTAACCACATTACTTTAATGACTAAATAAGATCAAACTTTAGGCCCTAGAACTACCTAGTCATCCTAGTATACAGTAGGTGCTCAACTCTTGTGAATTGAACACACAGAAAGAGAAGAATGCCTCAAAACACTCTGTGTTCAAAGAAACAACATACAAAAGACTTATCCAAGAAGCAGATTCAATGTTTCTGCAGAAGAACTGTGTTTATTATAGTGTCGAACTCTGCTAAGCTGGGGAAGGGAGTTATAGCTATAAACAGATTTATAGCTTCAGACTTTACACCTTTCATTTTGCATTGAAGATTAAAAGAGATGAAGCAGAAAAATGGGATCAGTATATACAGAAATTTAAAATATCAAAACCAGTTTCCCTTATTAAGAAACTAATCTTTAACAGTTCTTATTTTCTGGGCCTTTTCTGTAGTAAGATCATAACTGTAAGTTCTTTTGTGATGTCAGCTTGAGCCTTGAATGAGGGACTATATGTACCCATGATCAGTTTTAAATCATGAGTAGCTGCCATAAGGAAACAATTAGTGAGGTCTAGCGCTAAAAGTAAATTTAGAAAAACCAAACATTAAAAAAAGGACTCTCAAAAGCTAGGTTGATGCAGCTCAATGGAGTTAAGGGCTTATAAAACAGCAGGAACCAGGGAAGCTCACTCTGGCTTTCTTTCCTAACACAATACAAATTAAATACAGTCAAATTACTGCTCCTGCCAATCAAAACCAAGAGGTCCCTTCTTTCTAGAATCATCCCTTACATCCAAATATTGTAAGAGATTGTCAAAACTTTTTTTGTTTAACTTAGCTTTTTTTTTTTTAAACTCATTTTTAAGAGGTCAAATAAAATGAACTCCATGGTGAAAGACTTGGAATCCTAAACATTCCTTTTGTCGAAAGAAAGTGTCAACTTGCTCTCTAAATGCCCACAGTAGCCCCTGTGATTTTACAGCTAAAGGTGTAAACTACCTACAATACTCTCAGTGTCCTCAATATAACTAAAATGTACTCAGAAGTAGATCCATCTTTAAACTTTGTGTTTAATTTACAATCATCTATTTTTGCATGGTTCTTAATATACTGTCTCCAAATCATTTTGCTGAGGCTATTTAAGAAATACTGGTTTGAAGGTTACTTTGATTCTTGGCTTCACTTGTAGTATCTCATAGAGCAATATTGATTTTGTGAAGGGCACCTAAACAGAACCCAGGGATGGGAGTATCATGTTCCCTTTGAGTCTAAGGATATTCAGAGATGGGATGGAAAAAAGAACTGCCAGATGAGGCTGGGAGAGAGCCTGAATGTGGTTCCTCTATGATTCCTGAGCTTCCTATATAAATCAGAAGCCCAATCTCTCTCATTCTCAGCTGATGACTAAACAGAGCAAAAACATTTAATGGAAACTTCTGCAACCACCATGCTCTCTGTCTCCATATTTCCCTGTATCTTCACCTCCTCTCTCCTGGGTGTGAGGGTAATATCGTATTTATTCCCTCCGCCCTCATGCTGCTCTTCACTGTTGCTCTCACTTGTCTTGTCAACCATTACCATTAATTTCCAAAATATACAAACAGTTCATATAACTCAACAACAAAAAAGCAAACAACCCAATTGAAAAATGGGTATAAGTCCTAAAGAGGCATTTCCCCAAAGAATAAATACAAATTGCCAATAATAGGCACATGAAAAGATGCTCAATGTCACGAATTATTGGAGAAATGCAAATCAAAACCACAGTAAGGTACCACCTCACACTGGTCAAAATGGCCATCATTAAAAACTACAAATAACAAATGCCAGAGAGCATGTGGAGAAAAGGGAACCTTCCTATACTGTCGGTGTGAATCTAACTTGGTGCAGTCACTATGGAGAACAGTATGGAGTTTCCTCAGAAAACTAGAAACAGAATTACCATATGATCCAGCAATCCCACTACTGAGCATATACTTGGACAAAATCATAATTGAAAAAGATACATGCACTCCTATCTTCATTGCAGCACTATTCACAGTAGCCAAGGTCTGGGAACAACCAAGATGTTCATCAACAGAGGAATGGATATAGAAGATGTTATATATATACAATGGAATACTACTCAGCTATAAAAAAGAACAAATTAATGCCATTTGCAGCCAAATGAATGCAACCAGAGATTGTCATACTGAGTGAAGTAAGTCGGAAAGACAAATACCACATGATATCACTTATATGTAGAATATAAAATATGACCCAAGTGAACTTATTTATGAAACAAACAATCACAGATACAAAGCACAGGCTGGTAGCTCCAAAGGGGAGAGGACTGAGGGATAAGTGGGAGGTTGGGGTTAGAGATGCAAGCTGTTACACACAGAATGGACAGACAACAAGGTCCTACTGTATAGCCCAGAGAACTATGTCAGTATCCTATGAAAAACCATAATGGAGAAGAATATTTAAAAACAATTGTGTGCGTGTATACATATGTGTATATATATAACTGAATCATTTTGCTGTATAGCTGAAATTAATACAACATTGTAACTCAACTATACTTCAATAAAAAATAAAAATAAAAAAATAAAATGTAAAAACCCATTATAGTTCCCTTGGATTCTTCTCCTCGGTCTTCAAACATATTTCTGCCCCCCTCTCCTAAAGTCAAAGGGAAAAAAACTTGCCTTTGCCCTCTATTTCACCATTCTACGGTCCTAACTTCATACCATCTCCATCAAACTTCCCTAAATAATAGACTGGTCATAGAAAGAAAGGAAATTGAATTTGAGGGAAGAGAAAGGAGGTCGCAGAGTAGAAGTCATATTTTTACATTCTGGCCTTGGGAAAAATAAAGTAACATGAGTTGAAATACATATTGGCCTTGAGGGCATTTCTTTCCATCAGAAAGAAGAAAGCTGAGCTATGGGAAGGGAAACTGCTGAGCCAGTCATCGGAGGCCTGGAAATGAGTTACCCTGGGCTAAACCAAAACTAAATAAACCAGAGTTTTGAGAAGGAGGGTTGACAAAGCTCATAAATGTCAAGATTGCCCACATTTGTATCTAAACCTTTTGTCTTTTCATTTTACTTCCTTCATCAGCTATCAAATATACTGTTTGGCTTTAAGTATTACCTGACTTATGTCCTAAATTCTTTTCCAAGCTGCAATCCTGCATTCGCAACTGCTCACCAGATGTCTAAGCCAAGATATGCCATCATCAGCTCAACATTCCCAAACCAAACTTCTCAGTTTCCACTGCAAGCCAGTCATGACTTCTGACTTACCTGTTTTTGTTGAACACATTGCTACTCTGCAAGCCTAAAAACTCAAGTGTTATGTCTGATTCAGTAAATGGACTCTATTGACAAGTTCTATATTCATTCTTCCCCAAATCCTTTGAGTCTAGCTTTCCATTTCCTTGTTCCATGAAAACAAGAATTTAGTCTGTAAGCATCTTTATACTTCCTTTATTCTACTTCACCCTACATTCTTTTGTCAGGCTCTGTTTTCTAAGGCACATTTCTGAACATATCATTTCTCAGCTCAAAAAACATCCAGGGCTCATTTGTAATCCACAATGAAAAAGCTGTTACAGGCAATGAGCCTCCAAGGATGCAAAAGCTATTAGGTGACAGGTTGTGGAAAGCAGGCCAATACCACTGGCCTGTCAATCAACCAAACATTTTATGCCTCTTGACATGATGAAGTAAGAAGTATACTATGCCTTTATAAGAGGTTCTTCCTGAAAATCAAACCAGAACCTAATCAACCCTCTAAATAGAACTTACAGAAGATATTTAAAAGAAATACAGAAGGTATGAAAATAAGTTAAACAGCACCATAAGAAAGTCAGATCAATCCAGAATGTGGGGCATTCTGTGTATAGGACAAACGTCCTGGAAAAATTGATGACGTGAACAAATAAAATGAGAAGGAAGGCGACTGTAGAATAAAAGAGATTGAAGAGCTATAGCAATTAAATTCCAAGTGTGGGTTTTGGATCTTGATTCAAACCATCTATAAAGGGATGTTTTTGAGACAACTGAGGTAGTTTGAATATGAACTGGGTATGATGACATTTAAATAATAATTATTTTTATTAGAGTCAATAATGAAATGATGGTTATGTTACAGAAAGGTTATCAATTAGAGATTAATATTTCAACATTTATACATGCAGTGATATGATATCCAGGTTTTAGTTTTAAATACACCATCAGAAAACAAAAAATAAATGAGAGCGAGAGATTCATGAACCAAGATTAGCCTTGGATAATTCTTTTTATAAATTTCTTTTTTTATTGAAGGATAATTGCTTTACAGAATTTTGCTGTTTTCTGTCAAACCTCAACATGAATCAGCCATAGGCATACATATATACCCTCCCTCTTGAACCTCCCCAGCCCACCCCTCTAGCTGATACAGAGCCCCTGTTTGAGTTTCCTGAGCCACACAGCAATTCCCATTGGCTATCTATTTTACACATGGTAATGTGAGTTTTCATGTTACTCTTTCCATACATCTCACCCACCCCTCCCTTCTCCCCATGTCCATAAATCTATTCTCTGTCTGTTTCTCCATTGCTGCCCTGTAAATAAATTCTTCAGTACCATTTTTCTAGATTCTGCACATATGTGTTAGAATATGATATTTATATTTCTCTTTCTGACTCACTTCACTCTGTACAATAGGTTCTAGGTTCATCCACCTCATCAGAACTGACTCAAATATGTTCCTTTTATGGCTGAGTAATATTCCATTGTGTATACGTACAACAACTTCTTTATCCATTCATCTGTCGATGAACATCTAGGTTGCTTCCATGTTCTAGCTATTGTAAATAGTGCTGCAATGAACAATGGGATACATGTGTCTTTTTCAGTTTTGGTTTCCTCAGGGTATATGCCTAGGAGTGGGATTGCTAGGTCATATAGTCGTTTTATTCCTAGTTTTTTTTTAAAGGAATCTCCATACTGTCTTCCATAGTGGCTGTATCAATTTACACTCCCACCAACAGTGCAAGAGTGTTCCCTTTTCTCCACACCCTCTCCAGCATTTACTGTTTGTAAACTTTTTGATGATGGCCATTCTGACTGGTGTGAGGTGATACCTCACTGTAGTTCTGATTTGCATTTCTCTAGTAACTAGTGATGTTGAGCATCTTCTCATGTGTTTGTTAGCCATCTGTATGTCTTCTTTGGAGAAATGTCTGTTTAAGTCTTTTTCCCACTTTTTGATTGGGTTGTTTGTTTTTCTGGCATTGAGTTGTATGAGCTGCTTGTATATTTTGGAAATTAATCCTTTGTCAGTTGTTTCATTTGCTATTATTTTCTCCCATTCTGAAGGTTTTCTTTTCACCTTGCTTATAGTTTCCTTTGCTGTGCAAAAGCTTTTAAGTTTAATCAGGTCCCACTTGTTTACTTTTGTTTTTATTTCTGTTACTCTAGGAAGTGTATCATAGAGGATCTTGCTTTGATTTCTGTCAACGAGTGTTCTGCTTATGTTTTCCTCTAAGAGTTTTACAGTTTCTGGTCTGTTTAGGTCTTTAATCCATTTTGAGTTTATCTTTGTGTGTGGTGGTAGGAAGTCTTCTAATTTCATTCTTTTATATGTAGCTGTTTTCCCAGCACCATTTATTGAAGAGACTGTCTTTACCCCATTGAATACTCTTGCCTCCTTTGTCAAAAATAAGGTACCCATAGGCACATGGGTTTATTCTGGGCTATCTTGTTCCTTGGTCTATATTTCTGTTTTTGTGCCAGGACCATACTGTCCTGATGATTATAGCTTTGTAGTATAGTCTGAAGTTAGGAAGGTTGATTCCTCCAGCTCCATTCTTCTTTCTCAGGATTGTTTTGGCTATTTGGGGTCTTTTGTGTTTCATATGAATTGTGAAATTTTTTGTTCTAGTTCTGTGAAAAATGCCATTGGTAATTTGATAGGGGTCACATTGAATCTGTAGATTGCATTTGGTAGTATAGTCATTTTCACAATATTGATTCTTCCTACCCAGGAACATAGAATATCTCTCTATCTGTTTATGTCATCTTTGATTTCTTTCATTAGTGTCTTATAATTTTCTGTGTACAGTTCTTTTGTCTCCTTAGGTAATTTTACTTCTAGTTAAATTTTTTGTTGCAATGGTGAATGGGATTGGTTCCTTAATTTCTCTTTCTGATTATTCTTTGTTAATATATAGAAATGCAAGTGATTTCTAAGTATTGATTTTGTATTTGGCAATTTTGCTAAGTTCACTGATTAGCTCTAGTAATTTTCTGATACTATCTTTAGGGTTTTCTAGGTACAGTATCATGTCATCTGCAAACAGTGAGAGCTTTACTTTCTCTTTTCTGATCTGGATTCCTTTTATTTCTTTTTCTTTTCTGATTGCTTTAGCTAGGGCTTCCAGGACTATGTTGAATAATAGTGGTGAAAGTGGACACTCTTGTCTTGTTCCTGATCTTAGGGGGAATGCTTTCAGGTTTTCAGTATTGAGAATAATGTTTGCTGTAGGCTTATCTCATATGGCCTTTACTATGTTGAGGTAGGTTCCTTCTATGTTCATTTTTTGAAGAGTTTTAATCATAAATGGGTGCTGAATTTTGTCAAAGACTTTTTCTGCATCTATTGAGATTATTGTGATTTTTATCTTTCAATTTGTTAATATGGTATATCACATTGATTTATTTGCATATATTGAAGAATTCTTGCATTCCTGGAATAAACCCAACTTGATCATGTTGTATGAGCTTTTTGACATATTGCTGAATTCTGTTTGCTAGAATTTTTCTGAGGATTTTTGCATCTATGTTCACCAGTAATATTGGCCTGTAGTTTCCTTTTTGTGTGTTGTTTTTGTCTGGTTTTGGTATCAGGTGCCCTTGTAGAGTGAGTTTGGAAGTGTTTCTTCCTCTGCAATTTTTTTAAAGAGTTTTAGAAGGATAGGCATTAGATCTTCTCTAAATGGTTGATAGAATTCTCCCATGAAGCTATCTGGTCCTGGGCTTTTTTTTTTTTTTTTTTTTGGTGGGGGGAGTTTTTTTAATCACAGCTTTAATTTCAGTGCTTGTAATTGGGTTGTTCATAATTTCTATTTCTTCCTGGTTCAGTCTTGGAAGATTGAACTTTTCTAAGAATCTGTCCATTTCTTTCTTTATCCATTTTATTGCCATATAATTGTTCATAATAGTTTCTTATAATCCTTTCTATTTCAGCATTGTCTGTTGTAGCTTCTCCTTTTTCATTTCTAATTTTGTTCATCTGATTCTTCTCTCTCTTTTTCTTGATGATTTTGGCTAAAGGTTTGTCAATTTTGCTTATCTTCTCAAAGAACCAGCTTTTAGTCTCATTAATCTTTGCAACTGTTTCTTTCATTTTTTTTTCATTTATTTCTGCTTGGATCGTTATGATTTCTTTCCTTCTACTAATTTTAGGGGTTTTTTTTTTTTTTTTTTTTTTTTTTGGTTGTTGTTCTTTTTCCAGTTGTTTTAGGTATAAAGTTAGGCTATCTATTCTATGTTTTTCTTGTTTCTTGAGGTAGGATTGTATTGCTATAAACTTACCTCTTAGAACTGCTTTTGTTGCATCCCATAGGTTTGGAGCTGTGTTTTCATTGCCATTTGTTTCTAGAAATTTTTTGATTTCCCTTTTGATTTCTTCAGTAACCTGTTGGTTACTTAGAAATGTGTTGTTTAATCTCCATGTGTTTGTGTTTCTTACAGTTTATTTTCCTTGTAATTGATATCTAGTCTCATAACGTTGTGGTTGGAGAAGATGCTTGATACGATTTCAATTTTCTTAAATTTACTGAGGTTTGATTTGTGACCTAAGATGTGGTCTATCCTGGAAAATGTCCCATGTGCACTTGAGAAGAAGATGTATTCTTCTGCATTTGGATGGAATGTCCTGAAGATATCAATGAGATCCACCTCATCTAATGTATCATTTAATACTGTGTTTCCTTATTAATTTTCTGTTTTGATGATCTGTCCATTGGTGTGAGCGGGGTGTTAAAGTCTCCTACTATTATCGTGTTACTGTCAATTTCTCCATTTATGTCTGTAAGTGTTTGTCTTATGTACTGAGGTGTTCCTATGTTGGGTGCATAGATATTTACAATTGTTATGTCTTCCTCTTGACTTGATCCCTTGATCATTATGTAGTGTCCTTCCATCTCTTGTAATCTTCTTCATTTAAGGTCTATTTTGTCTTATGTGAGGATTGCTACTCCAGCTTTCTTTTGCTTCCCATTTGCTTGGGATATATTTTTCCATCCCCTCACTTTCAGTCTATATATGTCTTTAGGTATGAAGTGGGTTTCTTGTAGACAGCATATATATGGGTCTTGTTTTTCTGTCCATTCAGCCAGTCTGTGTCTTTTGGTTGGAGCATTTAAACCATTTACATTTAAAGTAATTATTGATAAATATGTTCCTATTGCCATTTTCTTAATTGTTTGGGGTTGATTTTGTAGATCTTTTTTCTTCTCTTGTATTTCTTGACTATATAAGTCCCTTTAACATTTGTTGTAAAGCTGGTTTGGTGGTACTGAATTCTCTTAACTTTTGCTTGTCTGAAAAGCTTTTTATTTCTCCATAAATTCTGAATGAGATCCTTGCTGTGTACTGTAATCTTGGTTGTAGATTTTCCCCCTTCAGTACTTTAAATATACTCTGTCATTCCCTTCTGGCCTGAAGAGTTTCTGCTGGAAGATCAGCTGTTAAGCGTATGGGGTTTCCCTTGTATGTTACTTGTTGCTTCTCCCTTGCTGTTTTTTATCTTCTTTCTTTGTGTTTAGTCTTTGTTAGTTTGATTAGTATGTGTCTTGGCTTGTTTCTCCTTGGGTTTATCCTGTATGGGACTCTTTCTGCCTCTTTGACTGATTGACTATTTCCTTTTCCATGTTGGGGAAATTTTCAACTATAATCTCTTCAAAAATTTTCTCATACCATTTCTTTTTCTCTTCTCCTTCTGGGATCACTATAATTTGAATGTTGATGTGTTTGATATTGTCCCAGAGGTCTCTGAGACTATCCTCAGTTATTTTCATGCTTTTTACTTTATTCTGCTCTTCAGAAGTTATTTCCACCATTTTATCTTCCAGTTCATTGATTCATTCTTCTGCTTCAGATATTCTGCTATTGATTCCTTCTAGAGTATTTTTAATTTCAGCAATTGTGTTGTTTGTCTCCATATGTATATTCCTTAATTCTTCTAGGTCTTTGTTAATTGATTCTTGCATTTTCTTCATTTTGTTTTCAAGGTTTTTGATCATCTTTACTATCATTATTCTGAATTCTTTTCCAGGTAGTTTGCCTACTTCCTCTTCATTTATTTGGACATCTGTGTTTCTAGATTGTTCCTTCATTTCTGTAGTATTTCTCTGCCTTTTCATTATTTGTCTTTAACTTATTGTGTTTGAGGTCTCCTTCTCCCAGGCTTCAAGGTTGAATTCTTTCTTCCTTTTGGTGTCTGCCCTCCTAAGGCTGGCTACCCCACCGCCAAGGAGCAGCTGCTGTGCGGGCGCAGGAGGGCTGAGAGGAGCTACTCCACATTCAAGGTCAGGAGGGGCAGCCATGAGAAGATATCCCTCAACCAAGGTAAGGAGCAGCGGCTGCACTTTGCTGGAGCAGCCATGGAGATACCCCACGTCCAAGGTAAGAGAAGCCCAAGTAAGACAGTAGGTGTTGTGAGAGGGCATCAGAGGGCAGACACACTAAAACCATAATCACAGAAAACTAGCCAATCTGATCACAGGACCACAGTCATGTCTAACTCAACGAAACTAACCCATGCCATGTGGGGCCACCCAAGACAGTGGGGTCATGGTGGAGAGGTCTGACAGAATGTGGTCCACTGGAGAAGGTAATGGCAAACCACTTCAGTATTGCCTTGAGAACCCCATGAACAGTATGAGAAGGCAAAATGATAGGATACTGAAAGAGGAACTCCCCAGGTTGGTAAGTGTCCAATATGCTGCTGGAGATCAGTGGAGAAGTAACTCCAGAAAGAATGAAGGGATGGAGCCAAAGCAAAATCAATACCTAGTTCTGGATGGGACTGGTGATAGAAGCAAGGTCCGATGCTGTAAAGAGCAATATTGCATAGGAACCTGGGATGTTAGGCCCATGAATCAAGGCAAATTGCAAAAAGTGATGCTTTTGAACTGTGGTGTTGGAGAAGACTCTTGAGAGTCCCTTGGACTGCAAGGAGATCCAACCAGTCCATCCTAAAGGAGATCAGTCCTGGGTGTTCATTGGAAGGACTGATGCTAAAGCTGAAACTCCAGTACTTTGGCCACCTTATGCGAAGAGTTGACTCATTTGAAAAGACCCTGATGCTGGGAGGGACTGGGGGCAGGAGGAGAAGGGGACGACAGAGGATGAGATGGCTGGATGACATCACCGACTCGATGGGCATGAGTTTGAGCAAACTCCAGGAGTTTGTGATGGACAGGGAGGCCTGGCGTGCTGCAATTCATGGTGTCGCAAAGAGCCGGACACGACTGAGCGACTGAATTGAACTGAACTGAAGGCTGGTCCAATAGTTTGTGTAAGCTTTGTATAGGGTGAGATTTGTGCTGAGTTTTTGTCTGTTTGTTTGTTTGTTTGATTTTCCTCTGATGGGCAAGGCTGAGTGAGGTGGTATTCCTGTCTGCTGATGACTGGGTTTGTATTTTTGTTTTGTTTGCTGTTTAGATGAGGTGTCCTGCACAGGGGGCTACTGGTGGTTGGATGTTGCCAGGTCTTGTATTCAAGTGGTTTCCTTTGTGTGAGCTCTCATTATTTGATACCCCATAGGGTTAAGCCTTAGATAATTCTTGAAGCTGGGTGATGGGCCTTGGGCAGTTTATGTTTAAGAATTCCCCAAAGAAGTAGTTGCACAATTAAAATTCATTTGAGATGACCCTTCTGATGTCTACCAAATAAAGTGTTAACTCTGTGCCCAAAGTTCTCTATTATCTGCTGCTAACTTTCCTTTTTTCCCTCATCCCTCATTCCACCCCTGCCTCCATTTCCATAAGAATTCTCCCCACCAGTCAGCCTTGAATACCAGCTGTGGTCAGAATGTCCCTCACTCTCCTCACTTTCTGTATCTTTGCTTATGCCATTCTTTCTGCTGAATAAACACCATCCATTTTCATTTTGCTTGGAATAACTACAACACACCTTTCTTGAAACCTCTTACCTGGCAACTTTCATGGGAAATAGATGGGAAAACAGTGAAAACAATGACAGACTTTATTTTGGGGGGCTCCAAAATCACTGCAGATGGTGACTGCAGTCATGAAATTAAAAGATGCTTACTCCTTGGGAGAAAAGTTATGACCAACATAGACAGCATATTAAAAAGCAGAGACATTACTTTGCCAACAAAGGTCCATCTAGTCAAAGTTATGGTTTTCCAATAGTCATGTATGGATGTGAGAGTTGGACTATAAAGGAATCTAAGTGCTGAAGAGTTGATGCTTTTGAACTGTGGTGTTGGAGAAGACTCTTGAGAGTCCCTTGGACAGCAAGGAGATCCAACCAGTCCATCCTAAAGGAAATTAATCCTGAATGTTCATTGGAAGGACTGATGTTGAAGCTGAAACTCCAATACTTTGGCCACCTGATGCAAAGAACTGACTTCATTTGAAAAGACCGTGATGCTGGGAAAGATTGAGGGCAGGAGGAGAAGGGGACGACAGAGGATGAGATGGTTGGATGGCATCACCAACTCAATGGACATAAGCTTGAGTAAACTCCGGGAGTTAGTAATGGACAGGGAGGCCTGGTGTGCTGCAGTCCATGGGGTTGCAAAGAGTCATACATGACTGAGCTACTGAACTAAACTGAACTGATCTGGCAACCTCAGCTATGGAGCTACTTGGGGGATAACATAGTAGGAATTTGAGGGACTTCCCTGGTAGTCCAGTGTTTAAGACTCCCTGATTCCAATGCAGGGAGCCCGGGTTTGATCCCTGGTCAGAGAACTAGATCCTGCACGCTGCAACTAAAGACCCTGCTGCTGCTGCTGCTAAGTCGCTTCAGTCGTGTCCAACCCTGCATGCTGAAACAAAGATCAAAGATCCCATGTGCTGCAACTAAGACCCAGTGCAACCAAACCAAACATTTTTTTTTTTTTAACACAGTAGGAATTTGAGTTTCTAAAAGAAATATTAGTCCTTGCAGTAAAAGTCCCATCTCTGCCTCCTCTATGATCCCACTATCATTATTGTTGGTCACTGATGGCTCATCTCAGTGACCTCTTTTCCCTAAGCTTTACTTGACCCTCTTTTGGATATGTTCTTTCCTTATTTATGAACTCCTAAAATACTTGTAACTTTTTTTAAAAATAAAACTTAGCTCATGCTAGCTAGCTTAAGATATATGCCTCGTACTAAACTACCAAGACCCTTGAGGGCCAGAGGAAGGTATATGTAAGAGAGGGAAATGTGACAAACACTGACTTTGGAGGGTTTTATATATCCCAGCACATAACCTTTGCCAGGTCACTTAATCTCTCTGAGTTTCAGTTTCCACATCTGTAAGATGGAACCAACAATAGTTATCTTATATGGGAGTAATGGGAAGTGACTGAAAGAACGTATGGTCTTCTGTAAACAGTATTTCCCTTCCCCTACTCTCTTAACGGGCATTCCAGGTGGCACAGTGGTAAAGAATCACCTGCCAGGACATAAAATTAACACAGAGAAATCCCTTGCATTCCTATACACTAACAATGAGAAAACAGAAAGAGAAATTAAAGAAACAATACCATTCACCACTGCAACAAAAAGAATAAAATACTTAGGAGTATATCTACTTAAAGAAACAAAAGACCTATACATAGAAAACTATAAAACTCTGATGAAAGAAATCAAAGAGGACACAAATAGATGGAGAAATAGACCGTGTTCATGGATTGGAAGAATCAATATTGTGAAAATGACTATACTACCCAAAGCAATCTATAGATTCAATGCAATCCCTATCAAGCTACCAACGGTATTTTTCACAGAACTAGAAGAAAAAATTTCACAATTTGTATGGAAATACAAAAAACCTCAAATAGCCAAAGTAATCTTGAGAAAGAAGAATGGAACTGGAGGAATCAACCTGCCTGACTTCAGACTCTACTACAAAGCCACAGTCATCAAGACAGTATGGTACTGGCATAAAGACAGAAATATAGATCAATGGAACAGAATAGAAAGCCCAGAGATAAATCCACAAACCTATGGACACCTTATCTTCCACAAAGGAGGCAAGGATATACAATGAAAAAAAGACAACCTCTTTAACAAGTGGTGCTGGGAAAACTGGTCAACCACTTGTAAAAGAATGAAACTAGAACACTTTCTAACACCATATACAAAAATAAACTCAAAATGGATTAAAGATCTAAATGTAAGACCAGAAACTATAAAACTCCTAGAGGAGAACATAGGCAAAAACACTCTCCGACATAAGTCACAGCAGGATCCTCTATGACCCACCTCCCAGAATATTGGAAATAAAAGCAAAAATAAACAAATGGGACCTAATGAAACTTAAAAGCTTTTGCACAACAAAGAAAACTATAAGCAAGGTGAAAAGACAGCCCTCAGATTGGGAGAAAATAATAGCAAACAAAGCAACAAACAAAGGATTAATCTCAAAAATATACAAGCAACTCCTGAAGCTCAATTCCAGAAAAATAAATGACCCAATCAAAAAATGGGCCAAAGAACTAAACAGACATTTCTCCAAAGAAGACATACAGATGGCTAACAAACACATGAAAAGATGCTCAACATCATTCATTATCAGAGAAATGCAAATCAAAACCACAATGAGGTACCATTACACGCCAGTCAGGATGGCTGCTATCCAAAAGTCTACAAGCAATAAATGCTGGAGAGGGTGTGGAGAAAAGGGAACCCTCTTACACTGTTGGTGGGAATGCAAACTAGTACAGCCGCTATGGAGAACAGTGTGGAGATTTCTTAAAAAACTGGAAATAGAACTGCCATATGACCCAGCAATACCACTTCTGGGCATACACACTGAGGAAACCAGATCTGAAAGAGACACGTGTACCCCAATGTTCATTGCGGCATTGTTTATAATAACCAGGACATGGAAGCAACCTAGATGCCTATCAGCAGACGAATGGATAAGGAAGCTATGGTACATATACACAATGGAATATTACTCAGCCATTAAAAAGAATTCATTTAAATTAGTTATAATGAGATGGATGAAATTGGAGCCCATTATACAGAGTGAAGTAAACCAGAAAGATAAAGACCAATACAGTATACTAATGCATATATATGGAATTTAAAAAGATGGTAATGATAACCCTACATGCAAAACAGAAAAAGAGACACAGATGTACAAAACAGACTTTGGGACTCTGTGGGAGAAGGTGAGGGTGGGATGTTCTGAGATAACAGCACTGAAACAAGTATACTATCAAGGGTGAAACAGACCACCAACCCAGGTTGGATGCATGAGACAAGTGCTCGGGGCTGGTGCACTGGGAAGACCCAGAGGGATGGGATGGGGAGGGAGGTGGGAGGGGGGATCGGGATGGGCAACACATGTAAACCCATGGATGATTCATGTCAATATATGGCAAAAATCACTACAATATTGTAAAGTAATTAGCCTCCAACTAATAAAAATAAATGGAAAAAAAAAAAAAAAGAATCGCCTGCCGATGCAGGAGAGGCAAGAGAGGCACATTTGATAGTGGGTCGGGAGGATTCCCTGGAGAAGGAAATGGCACCCCACTCCAGTATTGTTCCCTGGAAAATTCAATGGACAGAGGAAGCTGGCAGGCTACAGTCCATGGGGTTGCAAAGAGTTGGACATGACTGAGCACACACACACGCACCTATCTTACTAATTCAAATGTGTAGTCTCATCCCTTATGTGCAGTAAGTATCTAATAAATATATTACAGATGTCCTGCAACGAAGACTTCTAACAAGACATCAGGGCCAAAATTAATATTCTTTTAATACTCTGCTGACAATCAAAAAGTCACAGATCTATATGTTCAATGTGCTCTCAATGAATGCTTATGAGGATATATTTGACTTTGGCTAGAAACTATGCCTTTCAAGGTCACTACCATTTCTCATTTGTAGACTCATGACTCTAGTTCAGATGAGCTAAAACTAACAGTAAAAGGAACAAACAACTTCACACAGTCTCTTGAAGATAAAATGAACTCTGTTCAATGAAAGATTTTTTTTTCTCACATCTCAACATGGGTGGATATTTTTAGCTCCTTTCTCCCTCCTGCCTATGACTCCAAATTTTAGAAAGAGTATATTCTATTTTCACTCTCCATACACTTTCAATACTGAGTCACTCCTAAAACCATGGCATTATTGCTTTGAAAAACCACAGATGAATAAAGTTACTAACTGACCTCCTAATTGTAAACCTGGTAAGAAAGTTCACATGGCTGAATTCTTCAATTTCTTGGCAAAGTTTTCTGGGTCTTCCACTGTCCGATGGGGCTTTCTTTTCCTTGTCCTCTTCTGTACTTCTTGACTAAGCCTCCCCCACACCCCTGCCTTCTTCTCCTCCCCTCTATACACAGTCCCTGAGCATCTCACTCATTTCCATAGTTTCAGCTACTGATTGTCTATCTCCTTTACACCCAGCAGTGGCTTTTCTCCAGGATGATGCCTATTGCCCACCACAGATTTCCTTTTTTTTTTCCCAATAATTTTATTTATTTGTGGACTCCCCAGGTGGTACTAGTGGTAAACAGCAGGTCTCCCAATGCAGGAGACATAAGAGACTCAGGTTCCATCTCTGAGTTGGAAAGACGCCCTGGAGGAGGAAGTGGCGACCCATTCTTTTCTGGAGAATCCCATGGTCTTCATTGCTGTGTGGGCTTTTCCCCGGGTGTGGCAAGCAGGGGAGACTCTCCAGTTGCAGTGTGAGGGCTTTTCATTGCAAGGGTTTCCATTGTTTCACAGCCTGGGCTCTAGTGTGAGGGTTTCAGTAGTTGGAGCACGTGGGTTCCGTAGTTGGAGCACATGGGTTCCGTAGTTGGAGCACATGGGTTCCGTAGTTGCAACTCCTGGGCTCTAGCACAGGCTCAGTAGCTGTGACACACAGCTGAGCTGCTCTGAGGCACGTAGGATCTTCTCAGATCAGGGATAGAACCCGTGTCTCCTGCATTGGCAGGCAGATTCTTCACCACTGAGCCACCAGAGAAGCCCCGCACATTTCCTCCTGGATGCACTCTTCTCATCTCAGACCCTGATACCCCCAGTAAGACTCCAACAGTTTTCCTCAGTGTACTCCCCATGCACTTCATTCAGAGTCCTGATGACTCAAAGTGAGATTTGCATTAATCCGATAAAGAGGCTTTCCCCCCGGCAGGTTTGGCCCCCACCAGCCTGGCAAATGAAACATGAGCTGGGCAGCCTTGTGCAGTGCACAACTTGGACACATGTCAACTGTGACCCTGGTGTTTACTGCAAGGAGTAACATATATTTCAGGAACTCAAAACCTCACTAGGCTTATTTACTTTTACAAGTAGGACCATAGCTCAGGTTGCCAGGAAAGAGATTGCAAAGAATCTGTGCCATAACTATTCTAAGCAAAATGCTAATTGGTGATATTTACTCAACACTAACAACTGAGGATGTATCGCCATTGATTTATTTTTAATTCCATGTTTTTTTTATAAAAACGATATTTGCTGAATGTGAATTACTGCGATAGATTCTGCCTGATCTAAGATCTTAAATAATTAATACTGAATACATTGATCACTTGAAAAAAATAAACCTGAAATGTAAAGGTTCACATTAGCTTAGCAAGGTAATGGAATCTTCATCAGTCATTGCTTAAACTAGGTTTAAATGTGGTCTAGTCAAAAGAAAGAGATAAGATGCCTCTTGAGTTATCTTTCTACCTACTATCTTACAACATTCTTCCATTTTAATCTCTACACAATTCACAATTTATATTTTGTTTAAAAATGTGATATCAATTGAAATATGACTGGAGAAACAGAGAGAGAAAATAAATATAGCTATTAAGAATTCTCACAGGATATCAAAATTATCAAAGAAATTCATAAAGACATATATGAGAAATTATATATGCATGTATAATAAACTTAAGAACATTTATAAAATTCATAAAGTTTGAAACACTTCAAGCTAAATTAGTTTTAATTCACTAAGAACAATATTTCTTTTTAAAAATTTTTAAAGTTTTTATATGATTTACAATATTATATTAGTTTCAGGTATACAGCATATCAATCTGATATGTTTATGGATTATTGTTATTGTTGTTTAGGCACTAAGTTATCTCTGACTCTTTGAGACCCCATGGACTGTAGCCCACAACGGTCCTCTGTCCATGGGATTTTCCAGGCAAGAATACTGGAGTGGGCTGCCATTTCCTTCTCCAGGGGATCTTCCTGACCCAGGGATCGAACCTGGGTCTCCTGCTTTGGCAGGCGGGTTCTTTATCACTGAGCCACCAGGGAAGCTCTACTCTACTTAAAATTACTACAAAATAATGGCAATAGAGAAATAAACATCTGTTGTTTAAGCCGCCCAGCAACTAAGCTGAGACACACACGTACTGGTGAGTTGAGCTCTCAGCGGGGACTCCACGTATCTCCTGAGTTCTCCCCATATGGCTTTTTGCTCTCTAGCCTGACCCAAAAATTCCAGCTGCCTTAACCTCCTCCAAGGTCAGAGACCACTCGGTTTAGGTGCTCCTTCCTGTGCTGCAGCTGAGAAATTCTCTCCAGGCAGTATGCTCAAGCAATCATAAGGTTCACCTTGTTTGTCTTCCTTTTCTGTGCTGCCTGTTGTCCACGCCTTAAAACTCTTATTTTACATATCTTTTCTAGTGATTTAGTTGTATAGGAGGAGGCTAAATCTGGACCCAGTCGTTTCATCATGAACAGGAGCAGAAGTCTTACAGTGTGTTGCAAACTAAGTCTACACTGTAGACTCCGTGCTCCAATATCTAGCAGGGAAAGCTGTCCCGCATTTTTTCATCTCAAAACATTCATGGTCATTAGGACTGATTCAAAACAGAAAAAGAGACACAGAAGTACAGAACAGACTTTTGAACTCTGTGGGAGAAGGTGAGGGTGGGATGTTTCAAAAGAACAGCATGTATATTATCTATGGTGAATCAGATCACTAGCCCAGGTGAGATGCATGAGACGAGTGCTCAGGCCTGGTGCACTGGGAGGACCCAGAGGAGTCGGGTGGAGAGGGAGGTGGGAGGGGGGATCGGGATGGGGAATACGTGTAACTCTATGGCTGATTCGTGTCAATGTATGACAAAACCCACTGAAATGTTGTGAAGTAATTGGCCTCCAACTAATAAAATAAAATTTAATAAAAAAAAAAAAATTCATGGTCACTGGGGCCCCTTTCTTTTTCAAATGAATTGTAGAACTAGCTTGCTAAATTCTCTTTAAAAGCTCTCTTGGGTCTTGGACTGGGACTGAATTAAATTTATATAGCAATATGAGATATAACTAATATCTGTACATTTTATATACCTTGCCCTTGTTTGGGGTAAGTTAATATTATAAAATACTATGAAGAATGGTATTTCTAAATAAAGCTTTTTGATATCTTTAGAAAGAATTAGATACACAAATGTGCACATAAATGTTTATTTCAGATAGAGAATCTATACAGGAAGTATACATCTAACAGTGATAATCATTTTTCATGAATTACTTAAGATTAAACTACTATCCTAAACCTCTACCTTTGGAGGCCATTATTCTACTGGATATATATCCGTCATAAGAAGTATCAAGGGTAACATATCTCCCTGGCTCTGTCTCAGTGTGAATGCTTATATAAGAAGGTATGTATGAAGGTGTCTGTGTTAGTCACTCAGTCAAGCTTGACTCTGAGACCCCACGGATTGTAGCCCACCAGGCTCCTCTGTCCATGGAATTCTCTAGGCAAGAATACTGGAGTGGGTTGCCATTCCCTTCTCCAGGGGATCTTCCTGACCCAGGGATTGAACCTGGGTCTCCTGCATTGCAGAAAGATTCTTTTTTTCCCCTTAATAATAAATTATCAATAAATTAAAATCAATAATTTTATTAATTATTAATAATTTATTAATAAATAAATTAAATCATTTATTAAATTAAAGTTGATAATTTATTAATAATAAATTATTAATAAATTAAAATTAATTTATTTATTTTAATTGGAGGCTATTACAATATTATGGTAGTTTTTGCCAGACATCACATGAATCAGCCACAGGTGCACATGTGTCCCCCATCCTGAACCCCCTCCCACCTCCCTCCCCACCCCAAGCCTCTGGGTTGCCCCAGAGCACTGGCTTTAAGTGCCCTGCTTCATGCACTGAACTTGCACTGGTCATCCATTTTACATATGGTAATATATGTGCTTCAATGCTACTCTCTCAAATCATCCCACCCTCACCTTCTCCCACATAGTCCAAAAGTCTGTTCTTTACATCTGTGTCTCTTTGACTGTCTTGCACATTGTGTCATCATTACCATCTTTCTAAATTCCATATATATGCGTTAATATACTGTACTGATGTTTCTCTTTCTGACTTCACTCACTATAATAGGTCCCAGTTTCATCCACCTCCTTAGATCTGACTGAAATGCATTCATTTTTATGGTTGAGTAATATTCCATTGTGTATATGTACCACAACCTCCTTATCCATTCATCTGTCCATGGACATGTAGGTTGCTTCCATGTCCTAGCTATTGTAAAACAGTGCTACAACGAACATTGGGTTACACGTGCCTCTTTCAATTCTGATTTCCTCAGTGTGTATGCCCAGCAGTGGGATTGCTGGGTTGAATGGCCATTCTATTTACAGTTTTTTAAGGAATCTCCACACTGGTCTAGTGGCTGTACTAGTTGGCATTCTCACCAATTGTGTAAGATGGTTCCCGTTTCTCCACACATTCTCCAGCATTTATTGTTTGTAGACTTTTTGATGGCAGTGCAGGCAGATTCTTTACTGTTTGAGCCACCAGAGAAGCCCATGAAGGTGTTTAAATTTAATAATCATACTCATGAAAGTAGATTTATTAGATTTAATAATAACATTTATGGGCGCCTACTCCAGTATTCTTGCCTGGAGAATCCCACAGACAAAGCAGCCTGGTGGGCTATAGTTCATGGGGTCGCAGAGAGTCGGACACGACTGAGCGACTAACACACACACACACACTCTGTTTTAAGTGCTTCATTAAATCGTGTATTAAGTCAAACCAATCACCCTTGTATTACATTGGAAAACTTGAGGAAAAAAATAACTTGGCCAAAGTCATGCAGCTGGTAAGTGGTAGACCAAGGTGTAAACCCAGGTGTCTTCCCATGGAGCCCATCCCCCTAACCTATTCAATGTATTCCATGTGCGGCTTTTAAAATGGACTGTTAAAGCTGATATTTCAGTTCTTTTAGTCATGTCATCAAGTGAATATAAAATTAGTTTTAAATCTAAATTGTTAAATAAATACATTTATTCAACAAAACTTTATTGTACATTTTCTGTATATCAATATTGTATTAAAAATTGAGATGCAAAAATGAGTCAGTTTGGAGAATGATAGCAGTTTCTACATATGCAAATCCGTGTTGGATTAATTATTCATGAAAGATTATGTGTTATTCACCTTTATGCAGGTAGAATTAAAAGAAATATGTTCAGTAGAAAACAAAACACAAAGTTGGCAGTAAATTTCCTTCAACTAATTTAAGTAGGAAAGAATCCAAAGGTAACATTAAACTTTGAGGTAATGTTACCTCAATTCAATACACAAATGACCATGCAAAAATAAAGAAATATGGTTATAATAAAATAAATAAGCTGTTGTATTGTGTGCACTCTTAATGGTATAAGCTATTTGGAGTACAATGGGTCCTTTCATGTCATGTTAACCATTTACTTAATAAAATACCTCAAAAGTCTTAATCTTAAGACTTTTATAATCATTCTCTTTATCACACAATCACCACATAACGTGTAGATAACGGGGCATGATAATACTTTGTCAGGTCTAACATGGTTTATTCAGAATGGGATATGTTACTAATTTGACAGTTGTATAGTGAGGAAAAGACTCTCTGTACACAGTAAAAGACTTTCTGTACACATGTACACACACATGCACACACATGTACACACATGTACACACACATGCACACACATGCATACATACATGCAGGCACAGACACATGTGTTTCAGATTTCTTGGGGAATGTATACGTCCTCCCCCTGCCCCCAAGTCAGACTATATGGGTCTGCCTAAGGCTGGACTAAAACACAAACATGAAATATAGGAATTGCTAAAGTGTTAGGTTAGAAGGAGCTTAATGTATAATTAAAAACATATGAGCAAAAAGTTAAATACTGTCCCCAAAGATAGCATTTTTTTTTTCAGGAATAATTCCTTACAAGGCACATGCAACTTTATTTTTGTAAAGTTTAGTAAAATGTTGTCAAATGGCAGACAATGTCAAAGCAAAAAAAAAAAAAAACAAAAAACAAGAAGTAAAAAAGAGTTTGGGGGCAAAAGGCAAAGTGACATCTTCCATTTCTTTTCAAGTGCATCTGAACCAGTACAAACGGAAGGCACACGCCTCCATGTGCAGTTGTCTAACGGTATTTGCTTGTGGTTTTTCTCTTGCATTTTTTTCTCAGTGAGTAATACAGAATTACACCATGCACGCAGCTTTAGTCTTCCAAATTCCTAAGGGAATTGTATCTCCTTTATGTTCACATGCAACTCCAAAGGGGAGTTATAAGAAGGACTTTATAATTCTACAAACTTTATGAAAAGAAACACCCTTGTCATAGAAGGGGTACCTTTCATTAATATAATTATATATTTCATTAATATAATGATTCCACTGTTTCATTATCCTCTACTGATTATGCTGATGGAGTTATTCAGGGTGAAGAGAAGGCCAATATATTTTATAAAGTGTGCAAGATAGAATCCTGAGAAGGTTTTTGTTTTTAGAGAAACAACTAGTTCCTACAATTTGTATTAATTGTTATTAATGGGAGAATATTATTGCTTAATATTGCAGCCACCATGAACTACTTTCTATAGTTGTCCTGATTGTTGAAAATTAAATCCAGGCTTTGAACCCTACAAATAAATGGCTATAAAATATAATTACACATCATAAGTATAGCCCTGGGCTAGTGTTATTTATTTTCACCAAAAATTAAATATCAACAAGAATAAATGACTATAATGAAAGGAAAAAAAGGCATCCAAACCCTCCCAACCACGTGGATGTTAGATATTAACAATAATAAATGTTCAGAAAGATCTCAGAGCTTAGAAACCTCAGACCAGTTTTACATGGTACAATTGATAACAGATGGTATTACTGCCTGGTGCATTTAGAATTATGAAAAGCGATAGTTTTCTCTCCTTTTCAGCTTCCTTTTCCTTAAGCTCTTATATATACCATTTGTGACTCAATAAGATTTGTTGAACTTCTACTACATACAAGGAACTGAGTTAGATGTTATAGAGGACACTAAAGACTGAAGAAAGCATAGATTCCACTCTTGAGAATCATAAAAGCTAGCAATAAAGAAAGAAAAGATGTTTATAAATGACTATGATAAAATAGAAAGAGGAAAAGGAAGGGAGGGAATTAACGTATACTGAGTGCCTGGCATGTAGTAGACACTGTGTTAAAAGTTGATGTTTGGCAGAAACCAACGAAATTCTGTAAAGCAGTTATCCTTCAATTAAAAAATAAATACATTAAAAAAGCAAGAAGTTATATACGTGTTATCTTATTTTAACTCTCACACCCTCCATTGAGATAAGATTTCATCATCTCTGCTTTACAGATGGGGGAAATGAGACTCTCTCCCAAGATCACAGAGCTTGTAAGTGGTAGAGCTGGGATTTGACTTACGATCTGTCTGGATTCACTGTCTATAGTCTCTCTGTTTTAAATGTAAAGTCATATAAAAAGCTGTACAGGATAAAATGCTGTGTGGAATCAGCAAAAGGGAGAAATTATAATCAGTTCGGGGAAGTAACAACATCTTGATGGAAGAAGGAACATGTAAGTATGAAGGGTTATCCTATTTGGATGTGCAGAAACAGTATATCTAGGCACTGAAAGGGAAGCACTTCTGGAGAAAATCCTGGTTAAGAAAAGACTTAAGAAAAGACTTGAAGAGAAAAGAATGAATGGTTTGATTCAGTTTGGATGAAGCATCGTGCCCAGGAAGAAAGTTAATTAAAAATCAGTGGGATAGGGGCTTCCCTGGTGGCTCAGTGGTAAAGAATCCACCTGCCAACGCAGGAGACACAGGTTTAATCCCTGATCTGGGAAGATCCCACATGCTATGGAGCAACTAAGCCTGTGCACAACTGCTGAGCCTGTATTCTAGAGCCCAGAAGTCACAACTACCAAGCCCATGCACCCCAGAGCCCGTGCTCCACAAGAAGAGCCGCTGCAGTGAAAAGCCCGTACACTGCAGCTAGAGAGGGGTCCCCGCTCAGCGCAACTCGAGAAGAGCAACGAAGACCCAGCACAGCCAACATAAATAAATAAATAAAATTATTTTTTTTAAAAAATTAGTAGGATACACTGCTGGAAAAACAGGTCAAGTCAAAGAAATTGAATACCAGGCAAGGAACTAGATTTTACCACATTCTAAATGGTAATCATATTGAGATTCAAAGTTTGTGAGTCAGAAGAATGACATAATGAGAACCATGATAGAAAAACTTTGTCTGGAAAACATATATAAGTTGATACTGGTTGATGCTACACTTAATTCCCACTTGATATCTCCACTACAGGGATAGGAAAACCTAAATGTCTACTTTTTGGACTCAGCTCATTTGCAGCAGTGACAGCCCAGGCAACAGGCATGTCTGCACAGTGTGCAGAATGGCAAGAGGGATTCAGGGTCAAGAGAAATAGAAATGGAGAGTCCTGTCAAGCAGGCAGTGAGCTAGAGGCATCGGCCTGTTCAGTCAGCCATTAGCAAGGCTGCAGAGAGGATACTCCCCATGACTCTTAACACCCAGGGTATGTGGGGGCTAAGTCGCTTCCATCATGTCTGACTCTTCGTAACTCTATGGACTGTAGCCCACCAGGCTCCCTGTCCATGGGATTCTCCAGGCAAGAATATTGGAGTGGGTTGCCATTTCCAACCCAGGGTTCAAACCCAGATCTCCTTCCTCTTCTGCACTGCAGGTGGATTCTTTACCACTGAGCCACCAGGGCAGCCCAGCAGTGGAGAGGAAAGGAAAAGGAGGACCTTGGATGAAGATGGTAATGGAAAAACAGTGTAGACACGTGCAACTGGGAAAGGACTCAAGTCATCAGAATGGGGTGCCTGGATCTGGGCAGAATTCCATTATTAGGACTAGGGCATGGCACGAAGACCACACTTAGAGCAACGGCATTGATGTTGGTTCACCTGTATGTGTAGGGAAAAGGCTTTTTTAAATGCCTCATGTCAAAGTCCCAACAGAACCTGGGGATTGACCAGGTGTGTAAGCACAGAGTAGGATGGTGGGTCTGCAGAACTGACAGCACTTTGACACTCTGCTGCTGCTGCTAAGTCGCTTCAGTCATGTCTGACTCTTAGCGACCCCATGGACTGCAGCCCACCAGGCTCCTCCACCCATGGGATTTTCCAGGCAAGAGTACTGGAGTGGGGTGCCATTGCCTTCTCCGTTTGACACTCTACTTGACTACTATTATTAAAAGAACTATCAAAAGAACAGAGACTGAGTCTGTCTTGTTCACTACAACTTCACATCCTTATACCTAATAGAGGCAAAATAGACATGAGTTATTGAACTGAATTATGTTAATATGGATTAATAAAAAACATCAGGGTGACTTTCATTTCAACAGATTAACTTTGCACCACCCCTGAATAACTCCCATCATGTCTAGTTTGAAATACAAATGTTCATCTGTCTGTTTTCTCATTTCTTCCCCTTCTTTCTTCCTTCACTTTCTGTTGTCACATTTTTTTTTCTTTTTCTACCCAATTGTTTTTTTCAAGTCTCTGTGATTATTTACGCTAACTCATCCCCTTTCCTCTCCAAGAATTTGATTTCCTCTGATTCAGTGGATTTACAGCAATATCCTCTCTATCCATTCCTCTTTTCCCATCATAACCACAGCTGATAGAACTGCCTTTTTTTTTTTCTTTCTAATATCCTTTCACCATCTCATTTCCCTTGTCAAGAACCATTTTCTCACCCATTTAGGTAAATGCATAGATTCACCTCTCTTCCCTCAGGCCTATTTTCATATTCAATTTCATACTGTCACTGTAACAGAGTTCACTGCTATTTAGCTTTCTAGTCTTTTAATAATCTTTTAACAATCTAAGTCCATCCGAGCCGTTTTCAATTTTAGGAAGATGATCAGAACTCCTTGATGATAAGATATTTTCCCTTTTTACCACTGGTCTGCAAAATAAAACTCTATTAACCTGGAAGTCCTCACTCAGTAAGTGTGATATCAAAGAAAGAGTACTGAGTTTCTCTAAGAGTCTTACATCATACAGCAATGTGAATAAGATGATGTGGCAGTGTTCAATCTCTGCAAGAAAACACTAATTGACATAAACATTTGCATATGAGTAACAAGCAGTTAATAATCATCTAGTACTAAGTGAAAACTTCATTAATAATTCTCTAATTTAAAATCTGAAATTGGAAGTTTCTTTTGAAAAAATACTATAATGATGTAGGAATAAGAAGTAGGTCAGACCTTTCCTTGGGGACATAGCAACAAAACTCTTTGCATACGGTGTAGAAAGACAATGCGGGGTATCTCTTGGCTTCTTAAAGTGCCATGATACACTTTCAACTTTCAGCTACCATGATCCATCCATAGATGTTCCTGGCTCTGACTATTCTTGGCTCCCTGTGCTGGTTTATCATTCTTCATCTGCTCATTCACTATGGCTGTGCATTCAAAATTTGTTATGACCATGTTCTTTTTCCCCCATGTTCTTCTTTTATAGTTATCCACTTTAATGTCTCATTATGCTTTTCATGCTGTCTTTCTGTCCAGTTTTCTAAGTCCTTATAGCCCTATCTGAGTTTTCCACTCTGTTTCGTCTATAGGACACTTGCACTTGAAAGTTGTAGCAGATGTAGCTGCCTCTCTCCAAGACTGTGCTAGAATAAAGGTCCCATATGTTCTTATGGCTTCCCGCATTCCTTGAACACCTGGAGTGTGTTATACCTTCTAGGGTAGGCCAGAAATGCCAGGTAGTTAACACCCAGGTACAACTCTCACCAATGAAGAATGGGAAATTAGTGATTAAATGCATCAGTTTTCCTACCTTGCAGTACGGCAATTCTAAGGCAAGCTCTGCACTGTTTCTCATAGGCTCTCATAGGTTCTGTGTGTATAAGTTCTCATAGGTTCACAGACACAGATACATATATAGATAAGGATACATACAGAATGTGTGTATGTGCTCAGTCACGTCCAACTCTTTGCGATCCCAAGGACTGTAGCCCACTAGGCTCTTCTGTCCATGGAATTTTTCAGGCACGATTACTGGGGTGGGTTGCCAGTTTCTACTCCAGGGGGATCTTCCCGACTCAGGGATTAAACCTGCATCTCTAGCATCTCCTGCATTGGCAGGCAAATTCTTTACCACTGCACCACCTGGGAAGCCCGGTTTATATACAGAATAAGAAGGGATCAAATATATATATCTCTTAGATCTAGATCCAGGATAATATTACTTTCAGGACTGTTGTAAGCATTAAATAAAATAAAGCATGCAAAGCAACTTTTACTTTGTTTTCATCTCATTATAATGTAGCAGTTTCAAATTTAGGGAAGAAACTATGACTTTCTTTCATGGGTTTTTTCCCTCCAGTAATTAGCTTGAGATTTAGAACATAAGAGTGAAAATTAAGAACAAAATAATGCTATTTGCAGCAACATAGATGGACCCAGAGGTTGTAATACTGAGTGAAGTAAGACAGACATAGAAAGACAAACATCGTATAATGTCACTTACATGTGGGATCTAAAAAAGAAGGGTAAAAATGAACTTATTTACAAAACAGGAGTCACAGACATAGAAAACAAACTTATATTTACCAAGGGGTAAAGGAAGGAGGGATAAACTGGGAGGCTGGAACTGAGATATACATTATGTTGTTCAGCCACTCAGTCATGTCCAACTCTGCAACCCCAGAAGGACTGTAGTCTGCCAGGCTTCCCTGTCCTTCACCATCTCCCAGAGTTTGCTCAAACCCATGTCCATTGAGTTGATGATGCCATTCAACCGTCTCATCCTCTGTTGCCCCCTTCTCCTGCTCTCAATCTTTCCCAACATCACGGTCTTTTCCAATGAGTCAGCTCTTCGCATCAAGTGGCCAAAGTATTGGAGCTTAAGCATCAGTCCTTTCAATAAATATTCAGGGTTGATTTCCTTTAGGATTGACTGGTTTGATCTTAGATCAATGGCATACTACTGTACTACATACTACTATCTATAAAACATATAATTAATAAGGATCTATCATATAGCACTGGGAACTCTGCTCAGTACCCTGTAATGGTATATGTGGGAAAATAATCTAAAAGAGTGGATATGTGTATATGTACAACTGATTCACTTTGTTGTACACCTGAAACTAACACGATATTGTAAATCAACTATACTCCAATAAATGTTTTTTAAGCGAAAATTATAAACAATGAGAGTATTCATTATTGTGAATAATGAGTGAATATAAATTAATTACTTCTCAAGCCATTTCTCATGAGTAGTGTGAAAAGGAATATTCTACTGGGGGGGTTGCTTGTTTTGTTAGATATCCTTATATTCAGAGCTCATAAAATATAAATATATTATCATGGTCTAGTAGGAGAATCAGTACATAATAGACAGTTTGTGGCATTGGCTACACTTATTTAGGAAAAATCTAGGACAGAAATAGTATTCAGCATATCGAGGGGAAAGAGACGAAAAGGGGACTCAATAAATAACTATTTTATTTACAGGTATTTTGGTGTTAGAGGTAAAACATTAATAATGGCATTTCCTTCTCTCTGATTTCCTACTGACTATAATAATTGCTAATATTGAGGTGTTTTTATTGACTGTTCATTTCTGACAACTCTTTTCTGTGCGTTTCATCTTTATACACATTCCTCCCCTTCCTAATATTTCTTCATTTTCTTCACTATGATTTAGGGCTCAAAAGATTGTCTGTTGACTGCCTTCACAATGATTAGTCATGTCTTCAGCAGTTAGTTTATACTGAAAATATAGGGAGGGGAGGGAGTTAATATATATTTAATTATGGCTGATTTGCACAGCTGTATGGCAGAAACCAATACAACATTAAAGTAATTTTTCCCCAATTAAAAATAAGTTTTTAGAAAAGACTGAAAAAAGGAAATGTAGAATAAATTAAATATCTATCTATAATAAATCAAAATTAGTTGATAGGATGGCAATCTAAATAATCAGTCTGTGGGGATTGACGACAAGGTATTAGTAATGATGACTCAGTACCTAATGCCAATGAGTTCCTAACGAACATCTACTACTAAGTCATTTTATCTTCCATTAAAGCCCTGTGGCACTGTCTCAGATCTATTAAAGAGTCTTGCTTTGTATGAAAGTACGTTGTTAAACTTGCCGTCTGGCCCAACAGCTGATATGACTCACGCGATCCTGAAGAGGCCCCAGAGATTTACTCCTGGGAAATATCTGGTCTACTGTGTGCTGTCATGATTACTGGTTCATAGCTTTTTTACATGCTTTGAAAAGAACTGCAAATCCTCTAGGCTGGAAAAATCCTAAATTGAAATTAGTTTGTGAGAAGAAAAAGTGTTCACTTACCTGAGGACCGGGCTGACCCTGAAATTGAAAAGGAGAAAGAAAGGAAAACAGTTACAAAATTGCTTCCTAAGTGAGTATTTTCAGTATCAAAACTTAAACTAGTTCTGAACATGTTTTCAAAATATTTCTGAAAATAATAATACCTAACTACAGACAATTTCACTTTGTGTTTTATTAAAGTTATTTCTTAATATTTTTACTCAATGCCATTTATCTAAAATCTTGATGTTATGGTCTGTTATATGTAACTCCACAATGACTCAAGAGTTTTACTATGCTCTGGAATTAAAATGGAGAAAGAAAAGGCAAAGGGTGAAATACATCTCACGTGATAATAATGAATGGGTTACATAAAGGGAGGATCTTTGAGCACATTATTATTATGAGCTACATATTCAGAGATGGCACAGAGAAAAGAAAAAAGAGGCAGTTGTTTAATTTTAGAATTCACCAACTCTTTACATTTCTCATTGTTTCAATAATATTTTAAGTCTGTTAAAAAATAAACATCTATCTTTTACTCTGGAAAATCCAACCTAAGGGCATTTTAAAAGAATATGAGAGGTCTTTGGCTCAATTAAAGTGCATCATAACTCCTCATACAAATAAGATTATGTAACCTTTGGTCAATCAGATTTATTTTTAATGTCATTTTCTTGTTGTTTAAACTAATAAAAATTTCAAAACAGCATAACTACATGTGCTTCTTACTAAAGGATAATCACCTGTGAATAAAAGTATTGATTACACACCACCTTCTTCAAATCTCCAATTGGATTTTGCATAGATGAGATGAAAGAAAAAGTTCACACTGAATTAGGGAATCTTAAAAAGTAAATAATCTATAATCTCATTATATCACCTATATGCCATGGAGTATTACACAAAAAAGCAAGAAGCTAATAGAACTCCCAGAGAAGACTTTCTTTCTCTTTCAGCTTCTCTTCAGACTTGGAATTTCTCTAGGTACATGTTCTCTAACTGACTGGTGATAAAACAGATCCAAGAGCTTTGTCTAGATTTTATCTAATCAAACCAGGAAGGGCAGTTATACCAGCTACTGTGGATGTAACTCACCCCACCCCTGACTCTTCAGTGATGCAGACAGATAAGAGAATACCATTCACTCATTCCTTATAGTTCCAGGCCAATTTGGATGTGTTATTCCATTTATTATAACTGTCCTGAATTTTATAAATGAAAAAACAGAGTCACAGAAAAGTGAAGTCGCTCAGTCGCGTCTGACTCTTTGTGACCCCATGAACTGTAGCCCACCAGGCTCCTCCATCCATGGAATTTTCTAGGCAAGAGTACTGGAGTGGGTTGCCATTCCCTTCTCCAGGGGATCTTCCTGACCCAGGGATTGAACCTGAGTCTCCCACATTGCAGGCAGATGCTTTACCGTCTGAGCCACCAGGAGATCACTGAGACTCATAGAAATAAGCCAAAAATCACACAGCCTATAGGCAAAAAGGGCAAATTTTAAATCCAAACTGATTCCAAAGCTCAAACATTTTGCCTTTCACTCTGGAAGTTTAAACTCTAAGCTGTATGCAGACTTAACTGAGATCAGCAAGGTCCCAGAGCACTCTTAACTTGAGTGGACACTAAACCTCCCAGGTACTCCCAGGCTGCAACAGCTCGAATCTCTGCTTCCAGATGAAGACCTAGAGCCAGAGGGCACCCAGCCTTTGAACTGATACCTGTACAGAAACCAGGTCAGCGAAGGTTCTTGAGGGTAGCAAACAGCTCTAACATCAGCTCTAAACATGGAGAACCTGTAAGTACAGGGCCGTTCATCTACATGTAAATGTGGATCTTTCAGATTCGCACAATGGATGAAATTACAGTGCATGCTCACTGGCTCTTGCATTACCACTCCTCCTCTGGATGCTTTACGCTTTCAACCTTTCTGAACTTTTAAGCTAATGCACACTCTGAAACGTGACCATGAACCTTTTATAGAACCCCAGAATAAATTACCTCTCTTATGTGTTTTTTTTTGGTAAAGACTAAAATGTAGACATCTCTAAAATCAGAAAGAATTTCTTCAAAGGAATATATTTTAGCATCATTGCTGAGATTTTTTTATTCCTATGGTTGTTTTACAAATTACAGGCTTTTCTAATCTATCTTTAAAAACTAGCATTTCTGCCATTACATTTAACAAATGACTTTTAGCAGTGTTTGTAGAAACTGCACAAATATACATTGCATTATGAAGTTTTTATCAGTGATAATGAGAACAAATAGTAAATGATGGTAAAGATAAGAAGTGGACTTTTATATAGGCGCTGGAACATATACAGCACCAGGGAACTCAGATTACCCTAACGTCAGATATGAATGTGAGGTGTGTGTGCATGTATATGTGTATGTGCAGGGTGGGGAATGTGAAAAAGAGAGATGGAAGTGCGTTGACAGAGAGGATTCCCAGAAAAACCATGCAAACTAAACGGCAAATTTGGCAACCTCCTTAAAACATGGCTTACACGATGTACGTCTTACAAATCATACAAAAGATTCCAGGACCGCCTACACCAAGTCTCCTTAACTCAATGTGATGTCACAAGCTATCCACTTGGAGACACCTAGAATGCCAGGTGGTATCTGGCAGTCAGGGTAGTAAAGCCATCTGGCTAAGTGAGCGAAGTGATGGAGGAGAGGCTCCCACCCCATGGAGAGCAGAGCATAGAGAATAGACAAGAGCCCAAGAAGAGCATCTCAGAAATGCCTTGGGGACCCAAGACACCATGTGACGAAGACTCCATCACAGACAAATCATCCAAAGACGTATCTCAGAATTTCCTTGTTGCCCCTGAATAATTCACTGAGTAGGACAAGTATTTTTATATACTAGCGCATCATTTCAAGTCTATTCTAACTTGTAGGTAGTGGATACTATTAGCAATCCAAAGTAAAAGGGAATTTCTTTTAGTTTTCTAAAATGCACTCTGAGGAGGTAAAAATTATGATGAAGGCTAGCAAATAAAACTTTTAAGTTGAATTTTTTTAAATGGCTGAAAAGGACCTTTTCCTCCCCCAAGCGAATCATCAAAATGTTTCTATAAATAAAAACCCAAAGAGTACAATCTAGCATAATCAAGAGCCATGCCAAGAGAAGTAGTTAAGTCACAGAAATACTGAAGCTTAGGCCAGACATGTAACGAAGGAGAATGGAGTTGTTGATTTACTGTAGTCAACAGCTCTGTACAATGCCCTCAAGGCAGCTAAGGCACCAGCGTGAAGAAAAAGAAACAGCAGGAAAAGCTGACTTGAAAACGTGGTAATCAGAACAGCATGGTGGAAAACAATCAGCCAGTAGCTGATGCTTGACAGAGAAGTGTTCAAAGCAAGTTCAAAGTCTCGTGAGGCAGGTAAACCAAGATGGAACATGATAAATGAGAAGACGTATCACTGGAGTATGTATTGTTACTTTAGGCAAATTAAAGAGCAGTATTAACCAGTTTTTGCCAGGCTGTTATCACAACTATGGTTGCCAGAAAGTACTAACACTCTTTTCTAAATCAACCAAGTCATTTAGATTTTTGACTGAGGCAATTAGTTTCACCACATGATACTTTTTTATGGCTGGCAATTCCGTGTCATTCTTTTTCAGCTGGGACAAATGCCATTTTTCCATTAGCTGCTGCTGCTGCTGCTAAGTCACTTAAGTCATGTCCGACTCTGTGCGACCCCAAAGACGGCAGCCCACCAGGCTCCCCCGTCCCTGGCAAGAACACTGGAGTGGGTCGCCACTTCCTTCTCCAATGCATTCATGCATGCTAAGTCGCTTCAGTCATGTCTGACTCTGTGCAACCCCATGGACAGCAGCCCTCCAGGCTCCACTGTCCACAGGATTCTCCAGGCAAGAATACTGGAGTAGGTTGCCATTTCCTTCTCCTTTCCATTAGCACAGGCACAAAAAGGTACACAAAATTTGTACTTTTTAACTTAGAATCTCAGCATTAAGAAACCTAGCTTGACTATCAGTGTTAGTGTACTCAAATTGTTTATTTCATTGTCTTGAACTGAAAAAAAAAAAAAAAAACTTTAAAATAATCATTTCTAGGCTTTTGCACTTTCAAACCTTTACAGTCTAAAAAGATCATTTGAAGATGATCATCATAACTTCATTACCTCTTTCAAATCCACATATTCAGATGTCAAGTTTATTTTTCTTTTCAGGAGAAAAGAACACAGGAAGCAAGCATGCAGGTGAAGCTTCAGATTGTTTCAGTTGGCAACAGGATTATTCTGCCGGCAGCCGTTCTGAGGACCAATTGGAATCCTATCAGAGGAACCATCAGGCTTGCCAGGTGGCCCTAGTGGTTAAGAACGTGCCTGCCAATGCAGGCAGACTTTAGAGATGCGAATTCAATATCTGGTTGGGAAGATCCCCTGGAGCTGGGCACGGCAACCCACGCCCGTATTCTTGCCTGGAGTATACCATGGACAGAGGGGCCTGGCGGGCTGCAGTCCACAGGGTCGCATAGAGTCGGACGCGACTGAGTGACTGCACGCACACGCGTGCACTCATGTAGGACCATCTCAGTGGGATCCCTTAACCTTTCCTGAGTCGCAGTTTGACCTAAAGTCTGTACCGGTAAACAGAACATGTGTACTCTACATTTGCAGCCCCAGGAAGCAGGAATCTTGCTCACCCTGTGAGTTTCTTCACATTTAATCCCTGACACCCCAGTGCCCAAGTTACAAGGTGCTTTGAAAACAATCACTGAATTGCTGAAAGGTGAGAATATTCTGACTGGTCCTCAAATTGGTTACAGTATTTTTAGAGAACCATTAGGAAGTCGACCATCCTTACATTTCAGAGTTGTATTTTCAAAATATAACTTCTTAATCTCTTGGCTTCTGCTCATGCAAATAAACATATCTATGTTGAAGAGGAAGTCTCCTCCCTCACTGGAATCTTCAGATGCCAGAGATGGAGCTAAGGCAGAAGCCTGCAAGGCTGTCAAGGGAAGTTTAGACATCTACCTATGTGCCTTAGGACAAAAAGCATGATATTGATATCTTGAAGAAAAATCACTCCCTAGTTTGATTAAGCCTCTCCATCTAATTAATGTAAGAATATTATATCAAATGACTTTGCAAATTATAAAATGCTATACCATCGTAGCATGGCAATTCAAAGTAGGCTATAAAACCAGCACCAACAATTTACTGGACTAATTCAAATTTAGATAAAAAGTGCCTATTAATTTTAAAAACAAATTAACATGGGAATGATGAACTACAGAGAAAAACGATTGAAGAAATAAAGCAATACAGATTATGTGCATTCAGAAATGGCTTTGCAAAGACTGCCTAATTTCTCAGTGTCTGTAAGCTACTCACAAGGACTCTTACATGCTTGGCTGAAACAAACATTATTCATAATTTATACTGCCTGTTGTGTTACCCTGCAGGATAGATATTAATAATTCTTACCTTAGTCACAGTCACATAGTATTACTTAGATAAGAGTATTTCAATTTAAGCTTTTCTTTTGAAAAATACTTAATCCTCCATGGTTTTAATTCCGGGAAGGAAAAGTCATATTCTATGCAAGAGGAAAATAAATGGCTATAGTCTCAAGGCTGGTGGATATGTCTTTCTTGTTCATTTGAAAGAGGAAAGAGAGAAAGTGAGAGTGAACATGGAAATGGTTTTATTGGGTTCAATGTAAAGGAAACAAAAATTCACTTACAACTTGCAAGATTTCTTCCATGATGTTAACCTTTTATAAATAAATAGCATGATTTATTTAAAGATTTACTCATACTTAAGCAGATTAAGTCCTTCCCACAATAATTTTTAAACATTATTATTTTTCTAACACCATGCTATGTTTATCTTATAAATAAATGGTCATAGTGGGAACATAAGTAAAGAATTTTATCAGGTGCATTTTTTGTCATTAAAAGTTTCACATACAGAGCATAAGAAAGATAAGGATTCTACTTATGCATTAATTTACAATAGCTAAATGTATTGAACGCTTAATATTCCACTGAGGTTGGTTCAGATTTTTGCTACTATAAACAGTGTCTACTTATTTCTATACAAATATTTGACTATATATGATTATTTCTTAGGACTTCCCAGGAGGTGCTGGTGGTAAAGAACCTGCCTGTCGTGCGGGAGACATAAGAGATGAGGGTTCCATCCCTGGGTGGGGAAGTTCCCCTGGAGGAGGGCATGGCAAACCACTCCAGTATTCTTGCCTGGAGAATCCCATGGATAGAGGAGCTGGGTTGGCTACAGTCCATAGGCTCCACAAAGAGACGGACATATCTGAAGCGATTTAGCATGCACACTATTATTTCCTTATGATACAATAATGATAATGCAGTGTTATTCCAATTATACAATTCATATATTTTATTTATTCATATTGCATTATATAAAATGCAGATTATATCTTTTTCTGGGGTATAATTCTACATGTATATACATATATGTATTTATTCAGACATATATTTGTAAATATATCTATATGAAGAAAGAGGGAAGGAAAGAAAGAAAGAGAAAATGAAGGAAACAAGGAAGGAAGGGACGGAGGAGAAGGCAGGAAGGGAGAGAGGATGGAAGAGAGAAAAAATACATGAAAATGGTAGTTATTTCTTGGTGGTGGAATTATGAGTAATTATTTCTAGCCTGAGAATTTTCTATACTTCCCAACATTTTTCGAGCCCCATGTCTTGATCATGAAAATATTTAGTATGATACCTAATTCACTACAGAAATTTGTAAACACAACCAAATTTTTTCCATAGTAGATTCATTCACTCAAAGATCTAGGTCAGTGATTTGAGTTCCATTTTCCAACTTTTTCAATTCAGGGTGTTTTTAATTACTTGGAAGAATTTGAAAAATTCTTAAAACTGTTCTTTAAAGTTCAATAAATAAGAGTTTTTAATTCACCTTCTATGTAAGCCCCACCTCATTTCTAGGAATGGAGCTGTCACAGACACAGGGGCAGGAGAGTCTAGAGTCAAGAAGCAGCGAGAGAAGGCCATGGTTCATGTAGACTGGAGATCCCTGCTCAGTTGGGTTGGTTGGGAAACTGCAATTTTGCAGACCAAAATATTTGGGCTTGGGGATTTAGCTGTATTATTTTATAAAGCCATTTAAAGGATGTATGATTTTGGATGTAAATGTGCATCAAACTTCTAAAACAAACTCCATCTCCAAGTTTTTTCACCAACTGGCATGGAATCTGGAAGGTGTAAATAAATGACAAGTTTACAAACATACGTTTAATAGGATACAATAAACACATAGAATATATGTGAGTAGAGACACCTGCTCAGCTTCCACTGTTTTAAAAATACATGCTTTTTAAAGAATACAAAGGCAATTTTTACTGCCTAACAAATTTTTCTTAAATTGTATATAATGAATAATATGGCTTCTTCCAATTTTATTACATCTTTAAAAGTGTGCTATTTTGATTGTGCCAGATAATATGAGAAGCCAATTTGTAAACATCTCTCAGTCTGATTAAATTTATGTAAATGCCCAATTTTCTAAATATTGTGCAAAAAACGGACTTCCTGCTCTCTGCAGCTGCCTTACATGTTTGCGTTAATAAATGAATTAAAGCAGAGTCAACTAATTGATAATACATGAGTCACATAATGCTTTTTGCTCCAGTGAGACAGAGCCCTAAAAACGAAAACCTATTTCAAAATTCAGGCAGAGAGGCTCTGCAAACCCAGAAGCTTGTGTACTTTAGGGACCAAGGTGTTTGGGGCTGTATCATAACAACTATAACTTACTGATTCCCACAAGACACCAAGAGCTCCACGAATGACATTTCCGTTACAATAAGTCTACAAATTAGGGGTCATTTCCATCATTTGTAGTTGAACAAACCAAGTTTCAGAGAGGCTGGGTAACATTCCCAGTCACACAACTTCAAAAAAGCTATGACAAACCTAGAGCGTATTCAAAAGCAGAGACACTACTTTACTGACAAAGGTCCATCCAGTCAAAACTATGTTTTTTCCAGTAGTCATATGTGAATGTGAGAGTTGGACTATACAGAAGGCTGAGCACCGAAGAATTGATGCGTTTGAACTGTGGTGCTAGAGAAGACTCTTGAGAGTCCCTTGGACTGCAAGGAGATCAAACCAGTCAATCCTAAAGAAAATCAACCCTGAATATTCACTGGAAGGACTGGTGGTGAAGCTGAGTTCCAATACTTCGGCCACCTGATGTGAAAATCTGACTCACTGGAAAAACCCTGATAGTGGAAATGATTGAGGGCACGGGGAGAAGAGGGCAACAGAGGAGAAGATGGCTGGATGGCATCACTGACTCAATAGATATATGAGTTTAGCAAACTTTAGGAGACAGTGAAGGACAGGAAAGCCTGGTGTGGCCACAGGATCGCAAAAATGTCAGATACAATTGAGTGACTGAACAACAATCCAGAGGAAGCAAGTAGCAGTCATTCTTAACTCTCCTTTGAACTGGATAAAAGATATAGCTGCTCTAGCTAGACATATCCATACACCAAACACTTAATATTCTGCACACACGAAACACACACCTTAAGTCCATCCATGGATTCTCTAGCCAATCTTTCATCCCAGGTTAAGAATCCTTGGGTAGACAAAAACAAACATTTTATGGGGAGGAGAAGAATAGAGTCCCCAGAAGGTAACTGAGGAGGAACAGAATGAAAAACAATACCAACAAACATGAGTTTGATAAAGCCAATGTTGGAGAGAATTTCAAAAAGAGAATTAAATGGAGATTGCAAAGAGCCCATTGCATTTAACTGACAGGAAGTAAGAATATGAAATGTAATTGAGCAGCGAGGTGAGAAAGTTAAGACAAGGATAAGCTCCAGAGGTGGCAAACAGGTGTCATCCCAAGTAGCAACTCTGGTTGTGAATGGCCACCTGGAATAATGTGTTAAGAGAAGACTTTGAGGCTGGGTTATAGGCTTTGAAAATGGCCCTGGAATTAATCAGCAATGTTTATAAAAGGCAAAAAGTGGAAAGCATGTGTACCAACTCTTCACCAATCTCAGTCGACAATTCTTTTGAGTGGTTGTGTATAAAGGGAAGAAAAGAAACAGGATAGAAGTTAAAAGGGCTGTAGATTAGAAGTTTTTTCTTTATTTTTGCAGTAGAAGGGATGGATCTGACAATGTTTGCAAACTGACAGAAAACTCTTAGCTGAGAGGAAAGAAAAGGCTTTTTAGAGCACAATCAATATATCAATATAAGAGAACACAAAAAGAGGTGGTGTCAGAGGATCAGGGCAAGAAGAGTCATCACTCTGTCTGAGAAGAGGAGAAAGGAATGGAGGCTAGACGCAAATAATACATTTGGGTGTACAGGGGCAGAAAATGGAGGTGTGCTAAGCCCTAAATCTCAAAGCACTCTGAGGTAGAAGTCTTCGGGGTGTGGGATAAAAGGTGGGGAAACTATGGTTGATAGCTCATTTATTCAATCAATCAATATTTGTTAAGCCACTCCTGTGTGTTAGGCATTTTTCAAGTACTACGAATATAGTAAATATGAGAAATAAAGTCCATGCCAACGAAGACTCAGCTGCTCGCAGGGGGAGACGGACTGTAGAAGAATGTTTATAAACAATCCACCCAGTAGTGATAATGGTTGAGAAGAAAAATATATGAGAATAGGGAGGACAGAGTAGGAGGGCCCTGTTGTACGGGGTCATCACAGAAGGGACAGAGGAAGAGGGAAATGAGCAAGAGGAGTGCCTGCTAAGGAGGTAGGATCTTCCAGTCCAGGGTCTGGATGCAAGGGAGCGATAGGAAACAGCAGGGATGCAGTTATAGATAGAGGTGGAAGAGCCAGGTCATGTAGAACTTTGTATGTTATGATAAGAACTTGGCTTTTAACTGGGGTGAGATAGAAAGCCATTGAGAGCAGGGTTTGTGCAGAGAAGTGACATAACCTGAATTATATTTGAAAGGGATTGCATTTACTGTGGGGAAAAGAGTGTAAGAAGGCAAGAGCTTAAGCATGGAGGGAAGTTACAATCCAAGTAAAAGGTAAGTGATGGGATGGGCCAGGAGAGCAGTGGAGGAGACAAAATGATTAGCTACTGCATATACTGTGAAGTAGCCATCATAGGCAACAAGAGAGTCTGAAATGCAGTACTTGGATGCAGTCTCAAAAATGACAGAACCATTTCTGTTAGTTTCCAAAGCAAACCATTCAATATCACAGTAATCCAAGTCTAGGCCCCGACAAGTAATGCTGAAGAAACTGAAGCTGAATGGTTCTACAAAGAACTACAAGACCTTCTAGAATTAAAAACCAAAAAAGATGTCCTTTTCATTATAGGGGACTGGAATGCAAAAGTAGGAAGTCAAGAAATACCTGGAGTAACATGCAAATTTGACCGTGGAGTACAGAACGAAGCAGGGCAAAGGATAATAGAGTTTTGCCAAAAGAACGCACTGCTCATAGCAAACACCCTCTTCCAACAACACAAGAGAGGACTCTACACATGGACATTACCAGATGGTCAATACTGAAATCAGATTGATTATAAGCTTTGCAGACAAAGATGGAGAAACTCTATACACTCAGCAAAAATAAGACCAGGAGCTGACTGTGGCTCAGATCATGAACTCCTTATTGCCAAATTCAGCCTTAAAGTAGGGAAGAAAGTACGGAAAACCACTAGACTGTTCAGGTATGACCTGAATCAAATCCCTTATGACTATACAGAGAAAGTGAGAAATAGATTTAAGGGATCTGATAGAGAGCCTGATGAACTATGGACAGAAGTTCGTGACATTGTACAGGAGACAGGGATCAAGACCAATCCCTGGAAAAGAAATGCTAAAAGGCAAAATGGTTGTCTGAGGAGGCCTTACAAATAGTTGTGAAAAGAAGAGAAGCAAAAGGCAAAGGAGAAAGGGAAAGATATTCTCATCTGAATGCAGAGTTCCAAAGAACAGCCAGGAGAGATAAGAAAGTCTTCCTCAGTGATCAATGCAAAGAAATAGAGGAAAATAACAGAATGGGAAAGACTAGAGATCTCTTCAAGAAAATTAGAGATATCAAGGGAACATTTCACGCAAAGATGGGTTTGATAAAGGACAGAGATGGTATGGACCTAACAGAAGCAGAAGATATTAAGAAGAGGTGGCAAGAATACACAGAAGAACTGTACAAAAAAGATCTTCACGAGCCAGATAATCACAATGGTGTGATCACTCACCTAGAGCTAGACATCCTGGAATGTGAAGTCAAGTGGGCCTTAGAAAGCATCACTACGAACAAAGCTAGTGGAGGCGATGGAATTCCAGTTGATCTTTTTCAAATCCTGAAAGATGATGCTGTGAAAGTGCTGCACTCAATATGCCAGAAACTTTGGAAAACTCAGCAGTGGCCACAGAACTGTAAAAGGTCAGTTTTTATTCCAATCCCTAAGAAAGGCAATCCCAAAGAATGCTCAAACTACCACACAATTGCACTCATCACACATGCTAGTAAAGTAAAGCTCAAAATTCTCCAAGCCAGGCTCCAGCAATACGTGAACCGTGAACTTCCAGATGTTCAAGTTGGTTTTAGAAAAGGCAGAGGAACCAGAGATCAAATTGCCAATATCTGCTGGATCATCGAAAAAGCAAGAGAGTTCCAGAAAAACATCTATTTCTGCTTTATTGACTATGCCAAAGCCTTTGACTGTGTGGATCACAATAAACTGTGGAAAATTCTGAAAGAGATGGGAATACCAGACCACCTGACCTGCGTCTTGAGAAATCTGTATGCAGGTCAGGAAGCAACAGTTAGAACTGGATATGGAACAACAGACTGGTTCCAAATAGGAAAAGGAGTACATCAAGGCTGTATATTGTCACCCTGCTTATTTAACTTATATGCAGAGTAAATCATGAGAAACACTGGGCTGGAAGAAGCACAAGCTGGAATCAAGATTGCCAGAAGAAATATCAATAACCTCAGATATGCAGATGACACCACCCTTATGGCAGAAAATGAAGAGGAACTAAAAAGCCTCTTGATGAAAATGAAAGAGAAGAGTGAGAAAGTTGGCTTAAAGCTTAACATTCAGAAAACTAAGATCATGGCATCTGGTCCCATCACTTCATGGGAAACAGATGGGGAGACAGTGGAAACAGTGTCAGTCTTTATTTTTCTGGGCTCCAAAATCACTGCAGATGGTGACTGCAGCCATGAAATTAAAAGACGCTTACTCCTTGGAAGGAAAGTTATGACCAACCTAGATAGCATGTTAAAAAGCAGAGACATTATTTTGCCAACAAAAGTCCTCTAGTCAAAGGTATGGTTTTTCCAGTAGTCATGTATGAATGTGAGAGTTGGTCTATAAAGAAAGTTGAGCAGCAAAGAATGGACAGTTTTGAACTGTGGTGTTGGAGAAGACTCTTGCGAGTCCCTTGGACTGCCTGGAAATCCAACCAGTCCATCCTAAAGGAAATCAATCCTGAATATTCATTGGGAAGGACTGATGCTCAAGCTGAAACTCCAATACTTTGGCAACCTCATGCAAAGAACTGACTCATTTGAAAAGACCCTGATGCTGGGACGGATTGAAGGCAGGACGAGAAGGGGATGACAGAAGATGAGATGGTTGGATGGCATCACCGACTTAATGGACATGAGTTTGAGTAAACTCCAGGAGTTGGCAGTGGACCAGAAGGCCTGGTGTGCTACAGTCCATGGGGTCACCAAGAGTCGGACGTGAATGAGTGACTGAACTGAACTGAATATTGTGAAGAAAGTGATATAAGATTTGTAGATAGATTGAATGCAAGGTGTGAAAAAAAAAAGAGGCATCAGGAGTGACTCCAATATTTGCCTGGAGCAACTAAAGGAATGGTGATGTCATTTACTGTTGTGGAGAAGACTAAAGAGGAGCAGGGTTGGAGAATTTGGTTTTGGCCATGTGGTTTGGGATATCTGTGAAACAGCCATGTAGGGATCTTGAGTAGATAGTTAGATATACAAGTCCAGAGTTTAAAGGAGAAGTCTAGACAGCAGATATGAATCTGGGAACTTTTGACATATAGATTATATTAAGACCATGAGATTACATGCAATCTCCTAGCAAGTGAATGTAAATAAGGAAGAATAAAGGTCCAAGGACTGAGCTTTCAAGCACAACATTTAGAGACCAAGAAGAAGCCAAAGAACTAGCCAGGCTGAGGAGTGACCAGTGAGATTGGAAGAGCACCTTGAAAGACAGATACCCACCAAAGAGATAAGCAATAAAAGTGTTTCAACAAGAAGAGAGCCACAGGCTCTGTTAAATATGGTCTAGTAACATTTGAACAGAACCCTGATCCCTGAATTTGTCATAGTGAAGGTAATCAGTGACCCTAACAAGAAGGATTCAGCAGAGTGGTAGATATTAATATCTTGTTAGCATCAAGAGATAGTTATCATGGACAACTCTTCCTAGGAATTTTGGTGTGAAGGACAGTGGAAGCAAAATGCAACAGTGTCTAGAGAAAGATATGGGGTCAAGGAAATTCTTTTCCCCTAAGATGGATGATATTATGGCTTCATTTGTGTTAACAAAATTATTTAATAGAGAGGAAAAAACTGATGATATAGAAGAGAAACAACAATTGAAGAGCAATGACCTTGAGCAAGACAGAGGGGATTGGTTCAACTGCACAAGGAAGGAACAGTTCATTTCTTGTAGCAGGAGGAAAGGAGGGTACAGATCTGAGTAAACTATCATATTTGGTGGTGAGAGTGCATAGAATTCTTCTGATGGTTTCTATTTTCTCAGAGAAACAACAAACAATCCTTTTAACAACATTAAGTGTGAAGGAGATGCTAGAGAACTGAGCAAGGAAAAACTCTGAAACAGCTAAGAAAGTTAGACATGGATTGCAGACGTGGACAGCACTGTGCATCCTCAGGATTAGTGGCTATGAGTTTAAAATGAGAACAGTTAGCAGGGTGGTTATCCTCCACCTACCTTCAGCTGGGCAGGTGCAGGCGCAGAGTGGAGGGTGACTTGAATTTTAGGTTTGTGGTCTCCCCAGGGCAAGACAGAGGGAAAGAGGGAGTTAGAGGTGTATGCATACAAGAGCAGGAGTATAATGATCGAACAAGACATCTAATCTGTTCAGGAAGAAAGTGAGGAAACAAGAGGGCCATCTATTTCTTTGTCAGATGAATTTTTTATTCTTTCCACATTACATTTGTGATATACCCAGCAGACTATCTTTAATAAGTTCAATTAGTAGAATGTCTGCTGTGATCTTAATCTATCATTATAGTTTTTAACCAGTGATGTTTTAACAGCTTTTAAAACCATACTTCTAACTTCATTTTATCTCCTTAGGCTTAATTGCAGGAATACAGTTTCAATAACATGTACTATAACAATAATAAAAATAATATTATCTGTATTTAATAGAGACTCAAAAATTATTAGAAGTATAGAGCAATTATGCAAAGTATGTTGCCTAGTGAGTGGACACTCAGTTGTATCTGACTCTTTGAGACCCCACGGACTGTAACCTGCCAAGCCCCTCTGTCCATAGGATTTCCCAGGCAAGAATAGTGAAGTGAGTTGCCATTTCCTCCTCCAGGGGATCTTCCTGATCCAGGGATCGAACTGCACTTCCTGTGTCTCCTACACTGCAGGCAGATTCTTTACCACTTGAACCATTGGGGAAGACCGTATGTTGCCTAAAAGGCTATGGATTGCCTATAATTCACTTTTCCAGACGTTGTTCGTGATAAGCTACCACAGAATTCCATGAATCACCATTTCCTACATTTTCTGTAACAAGACCAAAGAAACTTTACCAATCAAGTCACAAAACTTTAAGGATTACAGTGGCTATGTAAACAAAGTGCTGCTGAAATGCCAAAGGAAGAAATATGGCACTTGGAGGACTCAGGCAGTCCCAGCAGGGTCTGACCCAGCTTCAAAACCTCAATTTTGCTCCACCAAAGCTAATGACATCTCATCTTGACCAAATCAAGGCTCAGTCAGACGTGGGAGTCCCAGCCCTTGGCCCAGCCACTGGAGGGATCCACGGCCCTTGTGTGCATGTGTGTGGGCTCAGCCGTGTCCGACTCTTTGTGAGTCCATGGATTGTGGCCCTAGGATCCTCCGTCCATGGAATTTTTCAGGCAAGAATATTGGAGTGGGTGCCATTTCCTCCTCCAGGAGAATCTTCCTGACCCGGGTAACGAACCTGCGTCTTCTGCGTCTCCTGCATTGCAGGCGGATTCTTTACCGACTGAACGACCTGGGAAGCCATGGACCTTGTGACCCCCCTCCTGCTCCAGGTTCCTGGCCTCCTCAGAGACCCTTGCTCCTGCTATCCACCCAGTCTGGCTGCCCTCCTATCCGCTGCATTTGCTGAAATCCCAGCCAGGCTTTAGAGCTTTCGTTTCTTTCAAAGATATGCCTCTCCTCTCACAGCAGATAGGAACTTCATTTCTTCTGAAGAGCCACAGATCATTTCCTCAATTATTTTATGACATTATATTCTGCCTTAAACCATGGCTCTTGGTATCCTACCTCCCCTATTAAATGGCATGCTCTCTGAACAGCTAACACTTATGGAGCTGCTACAGTGAGACAGCACTGTGCCTTTTGTTCTGTGAGCATTAACAGGTACCATTGTTAGCCCCATTATACAGGTGTGGAAACTGAGACAGAGTGAGTGAGTGACTTGCCCAAGATCACACAGCTAGAAAGTGGGAGTACTGAATATAAATTCAGGTCTTTCTGATTCCAGAACCTAAACTTTTTAGCTATTATTCTAAACTCCATCATGGACGGTAGAAGGCATATAATATCTGATTTTAAAAGTTTATCTTTATATGAGTTTTTATTCAGTCAGTCAATCCACTAAATGCCAAGCACTTTGGTAGTGTTAGAGGAACAAGGGAAAATAAGGCACAGACCCTTCAGTGGGGGAATTTGCAGTTACAAGTGACACAGAGAAATTCGTACATTGTCAGATTTCCATGTTTTATTGGATTTTTTCTTCCCAAGCAACTGGAAGACCTTTTGACATAGGCTTAAATTGTGGAAACTAGTTAATCCTCTCTTCTTGCTGTGACAAAAATGATTGAAAAATAAGCTATCTTAATTTATTTTAATAGATACCATTTTGAAGTTAATGATGTTGGGACTAAATTAGAGATTGTAACATCATCAAGAGTACACTGAATACATTTCAGTTCTCCTATAACATAAATGTTCTCAGTTGAGACTGGGACTGTAACTTAGCATTTTTAGAGCCACTGGCTAAATTACCTCTATTGATGAGGCTTAGCAGGTTCCTTCTGAATGATTCTAAATAGGCGCTGAGGGCTAAAAGATAGTCTTCCCTGGGCTGTGGCCACAGCATGCCAGGAGCCTCCTGGGGAGAGAATAAAGCTCGAGTTCCCATGCATGAATGGTTCTATGTCCTGCCTGGAGCATGCTGACTGGCCAGCCTTGAAATTGTATAAATGAAAGGAAGTAGGCGCAGGTAGAGGCTTGTATTAATAATTGGTGTGCATGAAGCAAATTAGGCTAACCCACCAGGTCCTTCCGAAAGGGGTGGAGGGGCGGTACAAGCCTCCAGAAATAAAGTCTGCTAAAGCCATCTCTTCAAAGCTTTTGACAAACTGCAAACCTTAGCCATTTATTTCTTTTTCCCATGGCAAGGGGAGTTCGGGGAGAAGTTTTAGTTCACGCACACCCACATGCACACACACCGTATAGGTGTATGAAGCATGAACTAGGACATGAGAGTTATGCAGCACTGTCCTTATTCACAAAGGAAGTTGAGGGACCTGGTTCTGCCATTAAGTCGAGGTAGGATTTTTCAGCGATGTCAGAGGCCAGGTGTGGGGCAGTTCCGGGTTCCTTTAGCTCCTGCATCTATTCCCACAGGCACCATTGGTGCTACAGTGGAATCTGGCCTCCTTATTTGTAGTCATGTTGTGACTGCAGGCAGGCACAGTGAAGGGCAGTCCCCATCAGAAGAGAGAGCTCAAGTATTTCAACCAAACCTTGATTCATTTTCAAGTTTATGAAGGAAACAGTATGTCTGAAACCGCTTTCCTTTATGATCCTAGATAATAGAATTTTCACCTGTTTTCTGTATAGACATCTCCCAGGTTTCTAAATTCTTTTCAGCATCACTCTTTCATGAAGAGCCCATAGTAGTTAAGGATAATGAGAAATAGCAAACCTAACAACGTGGTAGAATCATGTTTTCTTCTAACCCTTATAAGAAAAGAAAATAAGTTGTTTTTGCAGCAATATCCTTTGCAACAGACATACATCTCATTCAGTCTTATGTCATTCTGTAATAAATGTTTATCCTTTCATTTGCATAATAATTAACTTTGTCTAAATAAGATTTGAATCCAAAAACCAAAAAAAAAAAAATAAAGTTTATAAATAACGCCAATAATTCAAATTCTTCGATAGCAAGTAGATTCTCAAGCTTTCTCTTAACCCTATTTTCACTTAAGTTAAGATAAAAACAAGCAATTAAGAGATCAACAAAATTTTGAGGTTTAATTCAAGTCATTAGAAACCAATATTATTTAAAAGCAGGAAATATTTCCTTCATGGTGCTATTCTATCTTAACCACAGAAACATTTAAAAAATGTCCATGTAAAAAAATTTATGGCTGATTGAAACTGAAAGACATTTTTACCTAAAAGTTCTTGCTTTTTTTAAGAAACCAAAACCTCCATGTGCAGAAATAGAATACACATGGCTACTTCATCTTGAACAGCACTCAAGAAACACATTTGATGTTGGTTTGTGTCATTATGATAAGAACACAATAAACTGTGAGAAGGGTCATTTCTGGATAATTAGTTAACTATAGATCAACAAGGGATGGATCTTTGTAACAGATGTGACATAAGGACTTTGATGAACTGAGCTTCTCAAAATAAGGAGATTTTAAAAGACATCCTCTTAGAAATAAATTACTCTAGATAGAAAATACTGTATGCCATTATTCATAAGCCCATTTTCGTCACTGCAGAATAGTTCTATGTCAGTGTGACAATGTCTTTCTTTGTGTTTGGGATCCACTTTTAGTTAATTAATTTAAAAAGGGAAAACTTGAACTCTATCTCTGAGGTTCTCATCAAGTCAAATTCTAAATGTAGTATTTTATGCACTCTGAAACTTTCCTTAATTTGAAGATAAAAATCTCAGGAGAAGATCCCTTTTCTAAAAAAGGTTTTCTAACCTAACAGAAAAGTTAAGAGTCAATATTATGGTCAATTGCTACAGATGAACTATTTCTAAATTTGTTAGAAGTTAAAAGCAAATAAATGTCAAATATTGGAACTTTAATATTTCATTATGGAGGTTTTAGTATCCCATTATGTATACATTTGGATGTTAGATGAGGAGCTAGTTTTACATAAGCACACACATTCATTTACTCGGCTTTATATGATGCCCTTGTTAAATAAAGTCAAACATTTAACTAGTTTTGGTTATAGTTTAAAAGTAAGAAGTTTGAAGATCTGCAATTTAGGATGCTAGTTAGAAACCATTCTTGATATGCTAAGGTATTTATTCAATAAAAGGCTAGCCAGCACAAAGTGAGGCAAAGTGGGAACAAATACACAACAAAAGAGATGTCATTTCCTAAGAGACTTACAATAATTATTTTAATGGTAAGCCATCTGCGGTAGCTACCATCAACAAGCAAAGCAGGGAACATTTCACACCTGAAATGATGCTGACTTCTCACCCCAAACAAGAAACATTCTAATATAAACCATGCCCTTTGACTGCTACCAGAACTCTTCCCCAAAGAAATTTTTATATTGTCTGTGGAGTGTAATCTACTGACAATATAATAAGGATATTATAAATCACTGAAAATACTAGAGTAGGTCACATTTTTGTAATCATTGTACTTTATGGCAATAGATTGAGTTCCTACTACTACAGAGAGAAGATTCAGGTCAATTTCCAGAAATAATTTACATTAATGAAAACTTTCTATTTAATTTACTTTAAACAGGACACAAACTTAGAAAACGATCCAGGTGCTCTATATTATAGCTTTTAGAAAGTATCAGAAGTTACAGAAATGAATAGGAATGAAAGAAATTGCCTTGTCTTTAATGCTACTATTTAATGATAAAATAAAAACTTCTCACTATGATAAATGGGGAGTTTCCCAATCTAAATTCATTTGTCTTGTGGTTTTGATTAAATATATGCATATAGGAAATTTCATATTATAAGAAATACATAATTTCTGTAGTGAGTTTCTTATGAATTATGATATTTGGTACAAGGTCAAGCAATTTTTCATTTTGTTCAAAGTGTTCCAACGATCTGAAATCACCATCCATTTGTTTATGTCCTTCAAAGTCTCTCCTCCTAAACTCTATGAACATTACCAAACTAAAGCTAAAATAAGGAATTTTTTTCTCCTCTAAACATGGGAGCTAATGCCTATGGGAAAATAGCATTCTTAACAAATAAAGCCCAGGGGATCCAGTCAGGCAGAGGAATAAATCCTCATCTTTCACACAACTTTCAAACTGGTAAACAATACAAGCATTCAAAAATAGTTTCTTTTCAGGTCACACCATATAAGGTACAAAGTAAGTTTGTATGAAACGGTGATGCCATATCAACTTTCCAGACATGAAGATCCAATGATTAGAGGCTTAACTTTAATATGCAAAGTGGAGGGTTGGATGGAGATGGGGGGTGGGGGGGGGCATCTGGATAAATAATCCTGCACAACTGGAAGTGGGAATTTAGGTCATTTCCTATGTGAGGACATAGAGGGCATACTGGATAATGGTCAGACTACCTGAAGGGAAACCACAAGCTGATTAGTTCCACTCCAAGGGATGGTTTTTAAAAACCAGTTCTTATTCTTTACCATTGATTAGAAGTCTAAATGAAAGGCTACATATGGTGAAAGATATATCCTTCCAGCCATTACAACAGAAGCGTGATAAATTATCCAGAGTGCCTGCAGAGAACCCTCTAATCCACTCTTTCGATTTTCAGTCTCGCCTATGAAAAAGTCTGAAACTGTATGCCAATTGGTTGTTAATAATGCACTCTGGGAGGGAGCAAGTTGAAACTGTTCCCCAAACTGCAAATCAAGAGACAAAGCATGTGCGTCTACTACCGTGGAATGAAACGATATATCAGAACAAAAGATGGTGTCTGCACTACAGGACGAAAGCATGCTTTTACGTGTCCTCTAAAATCCATGACTCTGGGCAGCAAAGCTCTGGAGCACTTATATTTCTACTCCCAGAAGAGTATGCTAACACAGATGTAGCTAACGGAAGCCTCCAAAAGGAAGCTTGTGATATGAAATTTAAAATAATTGTTTTTAAATTTGTAGTTTCCAGATTGGGTTTCTGCTATGCCTGCCAAACATTCTTCCTTTTCTGTGGGTTAGCTACACAAATATGGATCTCATTTGTTTATTGATAGGAATACGTGGTGACTCAGCCACTTTGTAAAGACACATCAGTTTTCCTATTTCTACTCTCCTTCCACAGAACACTGTAAAATGGGACCAGTCTGAAGTTGGGGGAAAGAGAGAGCACAGCGGGGCTGGGACTAGAAAGAGCAAGGCCCTCGCCTCTCTGGTTGGTCTGCGCCCAGGCTGCTCCCCGGGGGCCCCTGGCTCCTGCTCACCTCAGGCCCGGGCCAGCTCAGGCAGCCCCATTCCTGTCCTTCTCTCAGTCTGGATGTGGGCTCCAATCAGACTTCAGCGTCATCTCCTTCCCCAATCTGCTCTTCTTTCTTTAGTTTCTGTCCTGGGGTCTGCACTATTATTCTCCAGAACAAAGCCTGAGAATCGCCCCTACTTCTCTCTCCTCCTCATCCCTTCACCTACTCAGACATCTTGCCATTTCTACTTCATCAATATACCCTGAATCTATCCCCTTCTCTACATCTCTCCAGGCCCTTTTATTTTTCATCTGAGTAATTGCAACTATATCTTAACTCTCTCTCTCTCCCCATTTGTCTTCCTCCCATCCTTTAGCAGGAGTGATCTTTCTAAAATGACTGTCTGATCATGCTACCCAACTTCTTAAATCCTTCAGATTCTATACTTTTAGGATAATTACTTAGCACAGCATGCAAGCTGCTTTCTGTTTACTTCCTCATCTTCTCCTCGACCATGACATTTCAACCTTATTTAATATGAGTTTCCCCAAATGCCTTTCTTTTTTATATCACAAAGGCTTTGAACATGCAACCTCCATGAAAATCCTGCTGCTGTTGCTGCTGCTAAGTCGCTTCAGTCGTGTCCGACTCTGTGCGACCCCATAGACGGCAGCCCACCAGGCTCCCCCGTCCCTGGGATTCTCCAGGCAAGAACACTGGGGTGGGTTGCCATTTCCTTCTCCAGTGCATGAAAGTGAAAAGTGAAAGTGAAGTCGCTCAGTCGTGTCCGACTCTGCACAACCCCATGGACTGTAGCCCACCAGGCTCCTCCATCCATGGGATTGTCCAGGCAAGAGACTGGAGTGGGTTGCCATTGCCTTCTCTGGAAAACACTGCGTTATTTATTAATAAGATTTTTCATATTGACAACACTGAGACTAGATTCAGAGGCATCCTGATCTCTTCCCCACCCAGACTTGGATGATTTACCCCTCTATGATTCTCCCGTTGTACCTCGACATATCCTGAGCATATTTTTCACATAATATTGCTATGTTTTGGTTTTGTTTTGTTCCCACTAGACTCTAAGGTCTTTGAAGGCAGTGGGTATGTTTACTTGCTATTATATCTCCATCATATACAGCAGAGAGCATGGCAAACATTAGGCACGCAAAATGAGTTTGATGAGTGAATCGGTGAATGAACAGACACTAAATTTTCAATAACTTTATGACCTAATTATCAATAATCCTTTAAAGCCCCTCTGGCCTCTATACCCCACGATTCCATCCTTTATTTATTTCTTATCTCACAGAAATAATTTCTATTAACACATTCTGCAAAAATACAAGCATGAGACATATATATGTATTTTTGAGACTGAAAACATTAATGCATAAAGAAACAAGAAAAAGTTTTATTTTATTCAACCCTAAGTAAATCTTAGGGTTAAATCTTAGGATCTTCCCTGTAGCTCAGATGGTAAAGAATCTGCCTGCAATGGAGGAGCCCCTGGTTTGATCCCTGGATCGGGAGGATCATCTGGAGAAGGCAATCCATTTCAGTATTCTTGCCTGGACAATCCCATTGACAGAGGAGCCTGGCGGGCTACAGTTCACAGGATGGCAAAGAGTCTGACACGACTGAGCGACTAACACTACCACACTAAGGACTTCTTGGGAAAGTATGAGGGCTGTGAAGATAAAAAGTGCCTCAAAAAGAATCATTCATAATGACTTCAAAAAAAAGCCCCATAAGAACATTTAGGTAACCTGGGGTAGTTTAGATTCCAAGGTCTGATGCCTTTTTAATTCCACCAAAACAAGAACCAAAGTTTATTTCATAACTAAAGGAGGGAATTCTTTCTGTGTGATAGTTTAGGACTCAATTCACATCAAACAAGCCACTTAGTTAACTTGGGCCAAATGTAGGTCAGCATCACAGTATATGATCAGAGATTAGGCAGGAGCCACTCTTTGTGTAAGAAGAAATCACAGCATTTTATGCAGCCAGTTTGGAAGAATAGAGACATTGAGGTCTTCTCTGCAATCATATGCTGCCAAAGAGTACTAAATGCTTAGCCATTTATAATGAAACAATATTGTAGTCTTAAGTCACTCATTTGACCTTGTTCAAAATATCATATATGAATGCATATATGTGGAATCTAGAAAAATGGCATCTTATTGACGATCTTACTTGCCAAACAGTAATAGAGACACAGACATAGAGAACAAATGTAGGGACACCAAGGGGAGGAGAGAGAGAGTGGGATGAACGAGGAGATTGGGATGGCCATACATACACTACTGATACTATGATAAAATAGATAACTAATGAAAACCTACTGTAGGGCTCAGGAAAACCTACTCAGTGCTCTGTGGTGACCTATGGGAAGGAAATCCAAAAAAGAGGGAATATATGTATACATACAGCTCACTTACTTGGCTATACAGTAGAAATGAACACAACATTGTAAAGCAACTATACTCTAATAGAAATTAATTTTTTTAAATGTTAATTCAAAAACGTGTCCAAGCTGCTTGTCTCACGGCACTTTATTTTAGAGTGGCTTTCTTGACTATGGCTAGTTATTGCCTCATAAGCCCATAGAAGTCATATAATTACTTCCTGTCATTTGTTCTATTCATCATTACTGGTCTGTATAAACAGACAGCCTTAGGAATTTAGCCACGCAACTAAGTATTTGGACATCAGATAGACAAATAGGAAGAAGTGACATGTGACCCCATTTGTTTGTAGACTGGATATTAGAAAAAATATGCAGGTGCCCAATCGGCAACTAAAAGCAAAGACTTCAAAGCTGAAAGGTTCACTTTTAAGAGTTCTGCTTCCTTGTGCTACCTCTTTCTTGTTTTCGTTTTTTATTTTTTAGCCTAAAAAGAAACACTCTTTTAGCTCTTCATTATTTCATCCTCCAAGAATCTTTGGAAGAGAAAAGATTCATCCCTAAACACTCACGTTTTTGTTTTAATTTGGGCTTCCTAGGTGGTGTTGGTGGTAAAGGCTTGCCGGTCAATGCAGGAGGAGAGACTCAGGTTCAGTCCCTGGGTTGGGAAGATCCCCTGGAGGAGGGCATGGCAGCCCACTCCAGTTCCTTCCTGGAGAACCCCACGGACAGAGGAGTCTGACGGGTTATGGTCCATAGGGTTGCAGAGTCAGACACGACTGAAGTGACAGCATAGCAGCATGTTTCCCACCACAAGAATGGCAGTTGCTCACTCTTAAACCTTATAAAAGTGACTCTAAAAGTATATCATTTTTTCATAGAAGCATTGTAAACATTAGACTTGGATGTGAAACAGTTGGGAATATGAAACAAGACAGATAACAGAACAGTTCCTAGTTGAGAAGGTCAACTTGGATCCACTGCAAAGTAATCAAGTTGGTCAGTGGGATGGGAAACAGTAGGAGAAGAAAGGCTGGGCGTCCCTGGTGGCTCACCAGTAAAGAATCTTCCTGCCAATGAAGAAGACACAGGTTCAGTCCTTGGGTTGGGAAGATCCCCTGGAGAAGGAAATGGCAACCCATTCCAGTATTCTTGGCTCTGGGAAATCCCATGGGCAGAGAAGCCTGATGGGCTGTAGTCCATGGGGTCACAAAGAGCTGGACATGACTAAGCAACTAAACAACAACAACTTAATGATGCTTTCAAATCGTGGTGTTGGAGAAGACTCTTTAGAGGCCCTTGGACTGCAAGGAGATCAAATCAGTCAATTCTAAAGGAAATCAATCCTGAATGTTAACTGGAAGGACTGATGTTAAAGCTGACGCTCCAAGGTGGCCACCTGAGGTGATGGAAAAGGCCCTGATGTTAAGAAAGAGTGAAGGCAACAGGAGAAGGGGATGGCAGAGGATGAGATGGCTGAATAGCATCATTGACTCAATGGACATGAATTTGAACAAACTTTGAGAGATAGTGGAGGACAGAGGAGTCTGGCGTGCTGCAGTCCTTGTGGTCGCAAAGAGTGAGACAGGACTTAGCGATTGAATAGCAACAGGGAGAAGAAAGAGAAGAAAGAGAAAACCATAACAGTGTCAGTTGGTGCTTGAAGATTCTGTAAGTGCTTAGAGATAATAAGTCTTCATTACCAATGATGGTATGAAGTAACTTGGGGAAGCTGGGGATCCTAACCTGGTGTTCATATCCCGTTTTTACAAACCACACCCTAAACTGTTATTTTGCTCTTTAAAAAAAAAAATTTCTCTTTCCTGTTTCTGTTCAAAGTTTCTAGTGATAATAGTTTTGATAAAATTTTTCTTTCTAAAATTTTCCAAAAACAGAGATGACATTATTCCCCAAGCGATGCACCTATCTGTACACATCTTTCTGGACATTTCTGGTTCTTTCAGTTTCTTTAGGAATTATTTCCAGACAAGGCAGCAGAGATTGGCTATTCACCAACTTTGTTTAGCTTTTCGTCTGAGCCCACAGCTATATTTCTCTCACTCCCTTGCAGTTAGGTGTGAAAATGTGACTTGACACTTGCCAAAGAAATGTGGTCAGAAATGATATAAACCATAAAATCTTGTACTTCTAGTGCTGGCCAAGAAAATCCTCCCACCTGACCATCCAATCTCTTTCTTTATTTCTCTTATCCAATGGCTTCACGCCTATGTGCAGGGTAACATCAGAACACACATGTGAAAGATGGTAGAGTCTTTGTGAGTTTGGATTCCTGCAAGAAGCCATGCTCTTTATCATGAGTAAGAAATCAATGTCTATTGTGGTAAGCCACTAACATCTCCGAGTTTGTCTGTTAAAGCAGCTAAAGTTATTCTAAAACAGATGGTATCCAGAAATAGACCAAAAGAAAGAATAATCTTGCAAAAATATATTGTCAATATTTTTATATGCCTTTTCCTCCTCCTTCTCCTCCTCCTCTTTCTTTTTTTACTTAAACGCCTTTATTTATCTCAGTTTTGGGATTTCTTTATCTATTATCTCTGCTCCTTCCAGAATTTCAGAGTTCTGCTTAATCTGGCACTAAGTCTATGTAAACAATATCAGAGGAAGCACTGAAATAAATTGCCACTGAACTCATGCTCCCTCTTCAAACATGGCAGCTTGAACCACTCAAAACAGAAGACATGAAAAACACTGGGGAAATCTATTCTATGTAAGAACTACAGTTGTGTCTCTTTTTCTACCTTTTGTTCCGAGACAAGGTCCGAAAATGGACTACCCATCTGTGATAGCCTATAGTCATTCTATTATAACTGTTTTCTATTAAAACTATATTTTTCCATTAAAAAAATTAATTCTCCAGGTTTGCTTTGATTGCTTATCTGGTTTGTTATGGTGATACATCTGAATTTATCAAGACATCCTGGTATTTTGTAGGGATATTATTTCCTACAAAATAAGTGCTTAGCTTCCCTCCAACAACAGTGGCATCTTATTATTATAGAAAAAGTAACAGCAACCACACAGTTAAAAGCACACTATTTGAGCCCAAATAGAAATAAAAATACTTTGATAGTTAATCAAGAATATAGCAAAAGCAATTAAAGGAACATTTGCTGAAAAACTCCATTACAATTTTATATTAAGTTTTCTCAACTCAAGAGCCAAAGTTCATGTCTTCACCAATTTACTTCTGTTAGATGAGAATTAGATGATTTATAAGTGTGTTTTGAGTCAAGAGCAGTAAGAAAGATCACATACAAGATGTAAGATCTACAGGTAGCTAAGAAAAGCTTAAAATGAAACTTAGATAATAGAAAGTAGGATAAGATAAAACAAAGAAGATACTTGCAAAGAAGGTAGTAACACTTAAAATTTACTTGCTAAAAACAACCTGTAGAATATGGGGGTGAGGGGATGTGGGCTTTGAAGAGAAATAAACCTGGGTTCAAATTCTGCTCCTGCTTCCTACTAGATGTCTGTCCTTGGACTAGATATACTTGACCTGCTTTACCCTCTGTTTCCTCCTCTGTAAAATGGGTGGGTATAATATATCTCTAGCTTACCAGGCTGGTATGGGAATTAGTATGTAAAGTCACACATATTAGGCAGTTATTATAAACTGTAGTTATGGATGTATCTGGGAAAGATTTACTGTTGACCTAAAAGTCATATTGGTTTCTTTCCAATATGAAGTAAAGATATCAGAGTTTCTCATCTAAAAGTTCTACAGAGATTTCTTTTCCTAATTCATCTACCACATTGGCAGAAATAGCATCGTAAGCTTAACTTGGCTAAAGTTTGCTTCATTCATCTGTCAACAGGATTCCGGGCTTCAAATCAATTGTTGACAATTGTTGAAGGTGGACAGAACAGAACAGGCTGCACCCTGGCGTTGTATTTCACACCTCGGAGGGTTCTACTCTACTAACAATAACATCATATCTTTGCCAGTCGGGCACAATTATAGCACTCGATAGACTGATACAAATAAAAAAGCCAGTTAAAACAGATCTCCTGACTCTGTTCTGGCCACCATTATAGGACTTGTTTGATTCTGTTACACGTGAAGCAGAATGGCACCTCCTCTGGGGACAAAAGGACAGAGAGAGTGCATCTCCCACTGACTCTAAAAAAGTCAAAAGTAGTGCACAGTTTGCTACACTTAAAAATGCTGAAGTTATTTTGTACATTTTGATCATACTCTTTGCTTCTTACTGAAACATAAATGTGTTTTTGAGATATCCAAAATAGAAGGTATAATTTCATGCCATCTGGAATCAGGTAACACAGTGGTCAGGCAAATCATTCTGGCAAACACACTTGTAAAATCCAAGCTAGGTACTCCAAGTACTTGCATGGATTTCTTTAGGGCAGTGTTTTAACACATATTACTTTTATAAGAAAGAAAATAGAAAAAAAGCACCTGATATTCTCATAAAAATAAATTATATACATTATCATAAACTCATTCCATTGCAGCTGTTTATAGCAAAGATTCCTGTGGTAGCAACATCTTTTTGTCAAAATGGATAAGGCTGAGTAAAAAGCTGAACAACTTCCTAAAGAGTATATTGACATGTGGAATCTATTTCAAGTTTTATTTTAAGTTTTAAATTATAAATGATCTCATTATGCAAGATACAGAAACTGACAGAAGTAACACTCCAGCCACAAATAATTCTACTGTGATATTGCCAAGTTTTCCAAATATATCAAATAAAGATGTTAATGTAAGTTTTCTAAATTAAATTTTATTATCAAGTGTTTTTCCCTCCTCAATCTTACTTGAGAGTATTACTGCAAGAGGGTGATAAAAAAGGTGACTCTCAGTGACAAAAGAGATCTATCTGCTATTGTCCCTTGGGGAAAACCAATCTTCCATTTATTTGTTTGTTTTGATGAGGGCCCCAGTGCTGTCTTTTGCACCAGTGATCACATATAACAAAGTGAATGACAAGAAAATATCTATCAGGACACAAAGTTACACTTCAGTCTTTCCGTACATGTGAAATTACAGGACCACAGAAGTTCACCGTTAGACGGAAGATGGAAGGATTTATTGGATACTTGATACAGATTCTATGCCATGAATTGTTCATCAGAAACAAGGTTATTTGATTTTTCAGACTACCTTTGTGTGTTACATTTAATTTACAGAATGGAGGCATGGCAATTATCATTGAAATTGCTGCATAAACCTTGATATTTTATCCATTTTGCATTGGTTGAGATAAATATTTGTGTTAAACACAATTAGGGAAATAAAATTTTTTAAAAATAAAATTACAGAAACTTTAAAACTTCACTTTATCAAAAAGAAATGGAAGGAAAAATACACATAAAATTAAAATGCTAAAAATAGGAGGAGTATGGTCACTGCAAGTTCCAATTGTCAATAATTGGATACTGCATCTAAAAAAATATAAAACTGATCATTCTGTTTAATCATAATGTCACTGTTCATCCATTTTTCTTCACATGCAAGAAATATAATAGAAATATTTTACAAAGCCACCTAAAGCAAAATTTGATAAAAAGCAAATACTTCTTAAAAATCATATATGGGGGTTTGGAGACTTGAGGATTTCACCCATAAGGGCTCCAGGAGTATGGGGTCCCAAGTACTTACTACAGTACAAATACTGTACTTGCTTCTACAGTAAGACTCCATCCTATTAGGAAAGGTAGCACAATGAATATACATTTTTTTCTTTTTTTCATAAGCAATGGTTTTTTTAATCTTAAATGTAAGCAACTTGAACTAGTTTTTAGTCAGCATAAGAACTCACAATTATACCTTATTTCTTTGATTTGATGCAATTTGTTAAACACATTATAGACATCATAACTTCTTTAAAATGCAGCTGAGAAGCCATATTATTAATGCGTGTTATGTTGATTAGCCATTTTACATTTTATCATGCTTTTATTACATGTAATTATTTATATCAAGAAATATGATTTGGTATTGAAATATGATTTGGTATTATGTTGTATCCCTAAAACTAATAATATTGTAAATTAACTATACTTCAATAAAAAAAGAATTATGATTTGATCATAGCCTGGCAAAGCTATGTAACAATGACCCATGTTATAATATACTCATGATTTTGAGGAAGAAAGGTAATGTGGTAAGTAGAAAGTATTTAGAATCGGACATATCTAACTGAATTCAAACTTTGCAAATCCTCTTTAGCTGTACATGCGTGACTGCTAAGTCACTTCAGTTGTGTCCTACTCTTTGCGACTCCATGGACTGTAGGCCACCAGGCTCCTCTTACATGGGATTCTCCAAGCAAGAATACTGGAGTGGATTGCCATGCCCTCCTCCAGGGGATCTTCCCCACCCAGGGATCCAACTTGCATCTCATGGTTTGTGCGTTGGCTGGCAGGTTCTTTACCACCAGACCCACCTGGGAGGCCCAGTTGATAATTAACCTCTATGAGCCTGAGTTTCCTTATTGAAAAATGGTAATATTTAGGGATATTAATGATAATGGCAATGATGACATCAGAGACAAAATAAATGTTATGTAAAGTGCCTAGAATATTGCCTGCCATATACAGGGGCTTAAAACACACTAGTCCTCTTTTTAAATATAATATTTAAAAAAGTAAAATCAATTGTAATCTTTTAGAGTGGAAAGCCTGCACTAATAGAAAGCCCCCCAAAAAGCAGGAGCCACATGGCTGTCTAAATTTGTAAAGGACCAAAGAGGAAATTCTAGCATCCTGAATGTCATTGTAAGGCAGAGATGAAATAGAACTACCTCTGGCCTACCTAATACATACATCCACAAAAAGAAGCCTTGAACACTCTATTCTGGATGTAATCTCCAAGGTCTCCTTTGAGTGGTAGTAGTTTGTTTCTAGTTTAAAAGACAGAGGTTTAAATATGAAGCCAAAGACCTGGGGTATGCCATCTGCCTAGCATTAAGCAAGAGCTGAAAGTCAGTTACAGGAAAAAAAAGTCATTTCTAAGATGATTTATGTTCCATCCTTGAACATGGCAGGAAGACTGCAAAAGATATTTGGAAGCCAATGCTTCCTCTGAATCAAGTAAACGAGTATATGCTAAACCCCTCTCGCTGGACCAAGCTGGCCTGTTAGGGAAGTTGCCAACGCGGAGTCTGTGAACCCCGGAGCACGCTGGCTACTCAGGATGAGAAAACAAGTCGAGGCCAATGATCGCTGCTACCGTAAACGCACAGCACTGGGGTCAGACGACAGATATCCAGGATATTACTCAAAAACACGTCTAGCTCAAAGCTGACAAGATAATCTGTTCCTGTGAGTGCAAAGCAGACTGGAATGCTGCAGCTATGACCCTACTCAAGGAAAGAAAAAAGAAAGTGCAACTCTCCCAGGGCCCCAACTCAAGCTCTTTATGCAGGCAGAACTCCAAAGGACTTCAAAGGGAGTGTTGCCTATGGAGTGAGCCTGGCCCAAGCCCTCTGGGGGTATCACTTCCGTGATCATGTTGCCATCTACATTTCGTGTACTGGCAAATGTAAATATTTCAGATACAGGCTTAAATGAATGAAAGAAGTGTGAAAGAGCTTGGGGGTTTGCTCGCAAAGAAACCTCAGGATTCCAGGAAAAACATTTAATATCAGGAGATTCATAAGCTATTCCAAAATTACCAAGAGAATATTGGTTTGTGATTATATTAAAAATAAAGTTTTTTTTAATTGACACATACTGCACTCTAACACATCATATGATCACAAAATATTAAACTTAAAAAATAATTTCCCAAAGTTAAATACTAAAGGTCAGCAACATTTTTCTAATTGACATGCAGACTATGCTTGGATATTTTAGCAAAGTTTTAACATACGTGGTCCTGATTAACGCAGAAGAGCCAAAATTCAGCAAATATACTTACAGGAGGACCTGTGGTCGGAGGAGAGTGGAGAGAATAAGAAAAAGAGGAGAAGTAAATTAGTGAATATGCCAAATAGTAAGATGAAATAAAACATTAGAGCACCATCATAATCATTAACATAATCCAAGAGACACAGAAGTCACTTAAAAATTCAGGGATTCTTAGTCATTTTTTTGATCATGGACCTATAAGACCACATCAGAAAAATACATTTACATCTATGTGCACACAAAATTTTAAGTAAAATTTCAAGGAATATTCAGATTCCCTGAGGCCTGTTTATAAATTACTGAGAGGTTCATGTATTTTAAGCAAACACTGTGTAATTTATATATCCAAAATTTAGATAATATGAATCAGGAGAGTCTTTAGTCTTCATGATTGATCAATTGTAAACAATTGATGGACAATTTTCTTGAGTTTGGTAAAAATGGCTAAATCAGAAATGTACCATTTTTTTTTTTTTAAGAATCTTTACCATTCAGTAGTATTTTCAGTCTATAAAAGACTAAGTCCTGATGTTTATATGTTTCTTTAAAACTGTGTATTCTCATCAAAATACAGGCAAAGTCTAAGAAAATTTCAATATTTCACACACCATATGCTCAATTACAGCACCAGTTCTCAGGAGTCAGAAAGTTGGGAACTGATTTTTATATTTTCTGTAAAATTGCCTAAGTACAACTTTTCACTCCCCGCCCCCCTCTTAATCATCTTTCTTTCTTTTGACACAAAGATCAATTCAGTGATTATTTGGGTACACCAACGTTGTATCATTTTTTTCCTTCAAAACAAATTTATAAAGCATCCTCTTATTACAAACCTTTGCAATTCATGAATGGGATATCTATATGACTTTCCAATTATTTAGAGTGAATGAGGTTTAAAGATAACTTTCAAGAATTTCTTTAAAGAAATTAAGCAGATACTTTTTCATAAAATCTTTTTACTTTGACAGAATTTTTCCAAGAGGGAGCAGATGAGACAAAAAGCCAATCTGCTGTCTTATCTATCTGATGTGTTAGTATTTCCACTGTTTTAACCCTTAGTGGCTTGTTTTTAATGCTAATAAATACTTGTAGGTAGAAAATACTGAAAAATAACATTTCTTACTAAAATCATACCTTTAATTACCTTCCTCTTATCTTTCAAGAAAGAACTGATACCCTGTTAAGACTTCACATTTACATTTACATTTTTGAAGTCTTAGACTTTATAAAAGTATTAGTAATACTGTAACTGAACACACTCATTTGAATATCTTGGTTTCAAAAAATAGTTTTTATTTGACTTTACGTATAGGGATTTGACCTGGAAGCGAAAAAAAAAAGAAAGAAAGAAAAACACTGAAAAGGGTATCAGGACAATTGGTTGTGCTTCAAGTTCTGCTCATTAAAAAAATTGCATGGGCTTTGCTAAACCACCTGATCGCTCTGGGCCACCATTTCCTCAACTAGAAAATGAAAACTCTGGATTGATTACTAAGGCTCCTGTCATCACTAAAATGCTATGGCTATACAAGAGGAATAAAAATTCTCAAGTTTTGAAAAGAATGAGAGTTGAAGCATGACAAAACTTTACCAGTTGGATAAAATAAGAATAATCTTTCCAAGACATACGCCCTGGTGTCCCAAGGTGGATGTCTCTGCAGAGAACCTGCCCCGACTGACCACCTGTGTAGATGGACAGCAGGTGATGCTGCCACGCTGTGTGTGGCTAAGAAATTCCCCGCTGTACACTGAAAGGCCAGATTTAACCTGACACAGTAAACAAGCCAAAATAGGGTTCCAGGGGCTATTAAACTGAAATTAATAATATTTTGCAAACTTCTCCTTCCTACAGCTTGATGGAAATAAGATAAAAAAAGAATTCTAGATGTAACAGAGAAGATTTAAACATCACACACACACACACACACACACACGCATGGACACAATACCCAACAAAACAATATAATCACTAATTAGGAAGAACAGATGTGGGAACCTAACCAGGATATGAATGACACAGGGCAGCTGAAACAGAGACTTACCAGATTCTCCTCTTCGGCCCCTCTTACCTCGCTTCCCTGGAGGACCTGAGAGACAAAGAACAATTTTTGGAATTTTTTATTCCAAAATGGCTAGTAAAGGATTTCTATATATTTTATCACTATTTTAACTAACATGAAAAGGACCAGAGATTTGTAAAGGCTAATTTTGTCTCTGGTATTCCAGCATAACTATTTAGCTTCATTTAATTACAAAAGCTGTCCTAGATCTCTAACCAGTGACGAGTTACTTAGAAACACTAAAGATTCAGAATTTCTGTTCATCTTGCCTAGATATCATCAGTAAGAAAGTGTTTGTAAGAAAATTGGTGGTGTTGAGATTTCATGTCTCTTAGGAAAACTTCTTTTCTGAAGATTTCAGTATATTAATAATTAAAAGCACTAAGTAAAAGTGATTACAGTTTCTCTTAAGTCACACTCATCAGACTTCTTTTGAAAATATTTAGTTGGCAGTTAGTTAAATGTATGTACTAGTAATGTAAATAATTTTTACAAATATTTCTATTTTATTAAACATTATTATTTTATTTTGTTTATTATTAAATATGAATTTTTATATATTGGAATTTCTCTAATAACCTACTTACTTAAAATCAGAATGCTTTTAATTAGAAAGCATTTAGGGAGTAACTATTGGTCTCATTTTTCTAAGGGGCCAACTCATTATTGTCATTCAATAAGTGTTTAGTCTATATGATGATCTCATTTTAAAAGTGGAGAAAAACTTTTTTTCAGTGAGTTGCCTATGAAGACCACCAAGCTAGTAAGTGTCAGACTTGCACATGTTTCTAGACATTCATGGATTTCAAGCCCATTATTCTCAATTATATAATTTCTGCCCTCATTTCCTTGGTTAGGAACAGCTCCCACTGAATTATGATCCCGGCAGATAGAAGAGAATAATCAGCTCACAATGAGAATTGAGATATTATTATATTTGCTGGGAGAAAGAAGCCAAGGAAAATACAGAACTGCCTGGTTTTGAAGAACAAGTTGCAAAGATGGATCAATGACTTCTAAACTCTAAGTTCAAAGCACAAAAGCACAGGCCTTGCACCCAGGTGACTCTCCAGGTGTAATCTCGAGCCACTGACTTCCACGCGGAGACACTATCACAGGAAATAAAGACATCAGTGGGCCAGATTAGTTTCCCAGCAAGCCCTTGGATAGAGTAAGTCTGGCCAACTGTGTTTTCTAAGAGGTTTAACAACCAATCAAACAATAAAATCAATTGAAAATATTAGGAGAAGCAGTTTTGAAGCAGAGTTCAAAACTGCCATTTGAAATTTCAGATTTCTTTCTGTATTCTGGAACAAAGAGAGATCTTCATCAGACTCAAGCTATCTTTGGCCAGATGGGGAGCATAAGGAAAACCATAGAAATAGGTAAATAAACCCAGGGAATCCTAATAGGTATCAAAAATATACATTTATATGCACACTCAAAAACACACATATTCATATATATATTGACAAATTCTGATATATAATATACAATGTCCTTTGGATTAGGAATCAGAATTTTTATATTACAAAATTACTTTAAGTAAGAAATGTTTAGAAACTACTAGATACTTATGTTGTCTGTGATCTGCATAGTTAGGATTATAGGCCCTCATGTATTAGATGTATACTGGCTCTGAAGAAGCAAAGAAGTTGACAAGATTAAAATAACATGCATGAAAAATTCATTAGTAGTATGTTGTAAAGATGGCACTTGAGTTTATGCTCTGATTTGTTCCTTCTACTCTAAACATAGTCAATTATAAAAAGCAGAAAACATTTAGAAGTATTTGTATCTGAAAAAGACAGGCATGAAATAGACTGGAAAAGAAAAGTGGAGAGCAGAGATAAAGCAGGAACCTGCCTGGCCCTAGTTCTAGGGGTAGAAATGGTACCCATGGGTTCTATCCCTGAAGAATAAATGCTCAAAGCTTCTCTCATCAGAGCCAGACTCACTTTTTGAAGCTGGGGGCTTATAAATACTGAAGAGAAGCTGAAAAAAACCTAGATCTCTGGAATATAGATATAATATCTCAATCAGAAAATGAAGTAAGCCTCTGTTGGTTTGATGCCTAATTCTGTGATATTCCCAACAGAAATCTAGGACAGAAGTCCTGAAATGCCATTTTAAGACAAATCTGGTCTAGAAGGCTGGGAGGTCAGGTAAAGGCAAACATAAAATGATTAGGTAAGAAAGGGTGAAAACAGAGAAAAGAAAGGCAGACACACATACAGAGAAAACTATATACCCACAGATACACTCAAAACCTCCTACTTACAAAGAGTATAGAAATCCAAGTTCCAAAACATAAGAAATCTAATGCTAAGAAAGGTGGCACTCAATAATAAGATCAAGGATTTGTTTCAGGTAAAATTAATTAATTTTAAGAAAGCATCAGATAAATATTAGTATGTTAATTGTGCTTTAAGAGATAAATGAAATAACATCCATTAAAGAGCAAGGGATTTCAAACATAAACAAGGAAAACAGAAACAAGTGGATTTGAAAGAAAATCCTTTAGAAACCTTGAAAATGGTCATTGAAATTAAAAAAAAAAAGATAAATCTATTAAATGCTAGTCTGGATATGGTTGAAGAAGGAATAGATTTGGAAGATGTAGAATGCTGCTCAGAGAGACCAATCCAGTATCTATCTAGGTATCTAACTATCCACTGTGGTCTGAATGTAAGTGTATCATGCAAATTCACAGGTTGAGATTCTAACCCCCAAAGATGGTGATATTAGGAGTGAGGTCTTTTGGAGGTGTTTAAATCATGAAGCTGGAGCCCTCGTGAATGGAACTTATAAAAAGACCCCATAGAGATCCCTAGTCCCTTCCACTATGTGAGGACACAGTGAAAAGTCGCCAGCTATGAACCAGGAAAAGGTCCCTCATCCGAAGGTGATCATGCTGGCACCTTGATCTTAGACATCCCAGCCTCCAAAACACGAGAAATAAATTTCTGTTGTTTATAAGCTACCCATCTGTGGTATTTTATTACAGTAGCCCAAACAGAATAAGACTCTGTCAGCTAGCTAGCTAGCTAGCTATCTACTTACCTCTCTATCCACCCATTCATCCATCCATCTATCTATTGTTGTTGCTGTTGTTTAGTCACTAAGTCTTGTCTGACTCTTTCATGACCCCATGGACTGTAGCCTGCCAGGCTCCTCTGTCCATGGCATTTCCCAGGCAAGAATACTAGAGTGGATTGCCATTTCCTTCTCCAGAGGAATCTTCCTGATCCAGGGATCCAACCTGTGTCTCCTGCATTGGCAGGCAGGTTCTTTACCATTGAGTCACCAGGGAAGCCTCATCTATCTATGCTAAGAGGAAAAATTTTACTTATAAGAGAACTCAAAAGAAGTGACAGGGAAGCCTTTGTTTAAGAGATAATATTTGAGACTATTCCAGAATTGAAAACAGGAGATCTAAGATAGAACTTATACTCAACTGTCAAGTAAAATAAATCACACAAACACAAAGGAGAAACTTAGAAATATTCTAGGATAAAGAAAAAAATGTTAAGAACTACCAGAGAGAAGATTACCATGGAAGATACTTAAACTGACTGCTGTCTTATCCATAACAAAGGGGCCAGAAGGGCCTAGGCCTGATTTTTATGAAAAGCTTTTGGAGCCTATAGTTATATCTGTTTATTGGAATTACTTTATCACTTTCTTCTTAAATATTCCTTTTAAATATTAATAGTAGAATTTATCAAGTAAAAACAATAGATTATATAAATGTCTCATAATAATTTGAAACAAACTTTAAAAGATATTTTTTAAATATCAGACTATAAAAGAATGATCAAAGAAGCAATACATTTGAAGAAATCAAGCAACAAAGTTAAGAGGACCCCTTGGCAGTCCAGTGGTTAGGACTCAGTGCTTCCATGGTCATGGGCCTGGGTTCTATCCTGGGTGGAGAGCTAAGATACCACAATCCATGTCAGGAGAAAAAAAGAACATGTTTGCCTCAAATACTTAATTTGAATTCTTACAGAAATGAACCAAATACTGTGGGAAAGTTGCTTATTGTTTTGAGAGTTGAGAAAAAAATAAAGTCTAAGGAAACTGAAAATATACTTGGTAATACAGATACCTATTAACTATGACAAGGTTTTCCAAAGAGTTTCATAATATTTGAGAGAAAAAATGAAGCTAAACTAAGTTATGAGAAATGAGAATCTAAACCCTATTGGATTTACAAAGAAAATACTAGACTTGAGAAGAGCATGTTATAATCGCTATAAGAAACAGAAGACTGGAATGAGTACTATACTGATCTTGTGAACTAATAAATTATATAAAGCACACAGTGACACATAAAGATCTTGCATACAAAGAAAATAAACAGAAGTTTTTAAGAAGTCTACTGTGCAGATAATTTGATCTCACTTTTGAATTTAAAGCAAAATTAATTAAAAATGATATGCATGGAATGAATTTGACAATGGACAGCTGGCAGATCACCAGAGTGAAAAAATTAGAAAAGACAAATGATAGATGCTTCCCAGACCAGACCGATGTTAACAATAGTTAACATTAGTTGAAAAAGATAATGACCATTCCTATTCCAAACTGAGTGATGAAGTGTCAGCCAGGCATGAGCTGTAAGAACAAATTTAGAAACTGGAACCTGACTCTTATTTACTGAATTTAGCTAGATCTGTGCAGCACAAATTCTGAGTGAATTTTCTCAGCAGAAAAACATGACTCTACAAAAGAAACTGGTTCAAGAACATGAATGAGAAGAGGAAAAGCAGAAGCTATCAGCAACAGAGGAAGTAAAAACCTACAAACAGACAACTCATGGAATAAAGAATAAATTATAGAAAACAGAGGGAGGTGATAAAACCAGACTGCTCTTCATAATAAGAAAATCCATGGCAACTGATACTGTTCATGCTTCAGAAACAGTTTTTGCTTGAAAGATGGTACAAAGACTGTCAGCCTGAGACAGAAATCAGTAACAATGAGCCATAATCACAATGTTTTACAGACCAGTGTTGACAACTTCAACTGCAGATACATCAAGGTCATCAAATCACATCACAGCAAGGTGTCTTAAGCCAACCCAGTTCTTTTGGCCCACAACTAATATTGTTGGAACTCTCTACACCTCAATAATGATGTTCCTGCCTGTGATAAGGCTGTTCTCTAAGGTTGGAGATGTATCTAGAAATAAACATATGCCTATATATGGGTCTTCCAATGGTCTTGAGGGTGAGTAGTTATTACAGGTGTCTAGAATACCATTTTCTGGTTTATCAGATAAATTAACAAGCCCTGTCAATTCTCTTATGACTTGGGTTGTTTACTCTTTTCCACTCCTAGTAGTATTTTAAGCTGAACTGAAATAAATAGGTACTTTGAGAAGAGATTTTTTTAACTGGAATTCTATTTGTATTAAAAAATATTTTTACCTCGAATAAACATTCACAATTAAATACACAGGAAGCATTCAAGAGAAGTTTCAGGATTCATAATTGGCTGAGTATTTTGTTTTAACCTCTGACTCTATTTCAACACACATTTCTGCTGTGTGTGCCTTTTCAGAGAGAAGAAAAGGTGGATAGAAACAAAGGGAAGAAATCAACTAAAATGGACTAAAGACTTAAATATAAGTAAAACTCCTAGTAGAAAATATAGAGGGAAAGTTTCCTGACATTGGTCTTGCAATGATTTTTTGGATATGACACCAAAAGTACAAGCAACAAAAGTAAAAAAACCAAAACACCAGGATTATACCAAACTAAAAAATCTTAACTACAGAGTGGAAGAAAATATTTTCAAGTCATGGATACGATAAGGGGTTAATATCCAAAATATATAACGAACTCCTGCAAGTCAATAGCAAAAAGCCAAATTATCCAATTTAAAAAATGGGCAAAAAAGGACTTGAATGAAATTTTTCCAAAGAAGACATACCAATGGCCAACATATATTTGAAAGGGTGCTCAACATGACTAATGATCAGATAAATGCAAATCAAAACCACAAGGAAGTATTTACCTCACACCTGTTAAGACGGCTGTTAGTCAAGGGGAAAAAAGGTAAGCGCTGGAGAGGGTATGGAGAAGAGAAACCTGTTACACTGTCGGTGGGAATGTAAACTGACGCAGCCACTACAGAAAACAGTATGGAGATCTCTCAAAAAGTTAAAACTAGCACTACCACATGATCCAGAGGTCCCACTTGTGGGTATTTATCCAAAGAAATTGAAATCAGAATCTCAAAAAGATACCTGTACTCCCACATTTATTGCAACATTTTCCACAATAGTCAAGATATGGAAACAAATGTCTACTGATAGATGAATGATGGATAAAGAAAATGTGTGGTATATATCATATATATATACACACACACACACACACATATATATGCAATGGAAAATTAAAGAAGGAAATTCTGGCATTTGCGGCAACCTGGATAGATCTGAAGGATACTATGCTAAGTGAAATAAGCCAGAAACAGAAAAACAAACACTGTAGAATCTCATTTATGTGTAGAATCAAAAACAGTCAAACTCATAGAAGCAGAGAGTAGTGGCTGTTGCCAGGGAATAGAGAAAAGAAGAGATTATTGTTAAGGAGTATAAAGTTTTAATTATGCCAGATAAATAAATTCTGGAGATCTACCATACAACATAGTGCCTATAGCTAATAATTCATTGCTAAAATTTGCTAAGAGGGTACATCTTATGTTATATCCTTACCACAAAATAATAATAATAATAATGGTGAAGGGTATGGGAGATGATGGATTGTCTATGCCTTTATGATGGTGATGGTTTCCCAGATGCATACCTATTCCAAGTTCATGAACTACTTCACATTATATGTACAGCTTTTTACATATCACTCATACTTCAGTAAAAGTTCTTTCTTTAAAAAAAAAACAAGGCTAAGGCTCATGCTTTTGGTGACTGTGCTTAGGTCTACTGTCATCAAAAGCTGAGGATGGGGAGAATAGTAGTCATCTCATTATAAAAATGACCCAATGGTCACTAATGGTCTGAGTCATTAGGGAGTTAATTCTTGACTGAATTTCCATGAAGGTGGGTAATACATGCAAAACTAATGGCTCAATAAATACTAGCTCCCTCTTTTGCTTTATTTGTATTCTCTTTTTATATTTAATCATAAAGTGATCATAATATATTTGAATATTTTATAAGAAACACTGATTATATGTGTGAATGAAATTGTGACAGATTAACATTTCCTTCCATATATGGTAGGTATATTGTCAAACTGGCAATTTAGTATAATAAAAAGAATATGAAACAGAGAGTTCAAAGACATAGGTTTTCAGTAATGTGTAAATTGAGCTAACTTCCAATTAACCTCTTTGATTTTGGTGTGCCAAAATAATCTGGTAAATGGCATTAACTTTGCTATGTTTATATGATTACCTTTAGGGTGAAAACTAAATGGCTTTCTACATTATGTTAACTGTCTCCTTTATTTTTCATTATTGCAGCAAAACTTATAAACTATTTCTGTGGTAATATTGTCACACTGTCTATAAAAATAGCAAGACTTCTAAACAATTCTGCCTATTTAAAAAACCTAAAACTTCTTAGAAGTTTTATCTCTAGAAACATGGAGATTCTTTAAGGACATCAGAGAAAGTACCAAAAAATCCTTCACGGCTGTCCCTTGATATCCACAGGGGAATCAGTTCCAGGACCCCCCTCGGACACCAAAATCTTCAAATGCTCAATTTCCTACGTGAAATAGTGTAGCGTTTGCATATAACCCATGCACATTCTCCTGCATAATGTAAATTATCTCTAGATCACTTTCAGTACATAATAAATACAATTAAAGGCTATGTAAATAGTCACTGGTCTGCAACAACTTCAAGTTCTGCTTTGGGGAACTTCCTAGAAATTTTTTCCTTCATCTTTTCCATCCACAGTTGGTTGAATCCACAGAACCCAGACACAAAGGGCCAACTGTACCCTTATCCAGAATTCTGAAGACAAAGAAATGTAAGGCAAAGGAAAGAGCAGGCACCAGGGCTTGTGGGTAAGCAGGCAAAGATTGAGTAAAAAGCAATTAGTAGATGGAGAAGCCCAAGGGGCAGATAAATGCTGGGGTAAGGAGGCCTAGAGAAGAAATGAGTGCAAAGCTAGGATGCCCCTCCATCCCAGTCAGTCCCAGGAATTGGCCTCCAACAGCTGCAAATGCCCCCAGGGAGGGAGGAACCTGTCCAGGCACAGAAGAGACTGCAGATCATCCTTTCTGAACGGTTCATCCTCCCCCATCATCCAGCTACTTTCAGAAGCCTAAACTAGGTTTACCTTCACATCTTCCAGATTAGCCTCATAAGGAGGCACAGTTGAATTTCAGGACTTCCCCAAAGTCCTCTCACCTGCTCACTTGTTTAATGCCTAAGATGTTTTCAACATAGACCAAAGCTCTGCATTCCACAATTAGAAGTAAAGGCTTAAACAGCAAATGCCTAGTAGAAGTGGAATATTAGCTAAAATGTATTTTCCGCATACTTGTAGAATGCCTGTCCTAAAACAACCCCAGGAGGTGATTCAGTCCAAAAGTTTTCACCCTGTGCTTCATACTGACTACCAGAGTAGCTCCAATTTGCATATTAAACTGCAACCATTTGCCGTGAAAGTTTGTTGGCTAAATGGGTTTATAAATCAGAATCCTGCAAACGAAAATGAAGGCCAAGAGAGGTAGGTGAAAGCAACCTGCAGAAGGTCCCACACAGCTTCCTAATGGCAAACTCCACGCTCTTTGACTCACCACATCCTGTCTCCTTTTTGAACTCACACTGCATTTGAGTTCCCAAGAGACGGGACACAACCAGGGCAAACGTTCCAAACTGCTTCATTTGATCAATGCAAGTGTAGTCGCTCAGCCGTGTCGGACTCTTTGTGACCCCATGGACTGTAGCCCGCCAGGCTCCTCTGTCCATGGAATTCTCCAGACAAGAATACCAGAGTGGATCACCACACCCTTCTCCAGAGGATCTGTCCGCCCCAGATCGAACCTAGTTCTTCTGTATTGCAGGCAGATTCTTAACCATTTGAGCTACCAGGGAAGACATGCATTTGTTCAAGGGCCTGCTTCAAATTCTTATAACAGGGCTACTTAGGCAGAGGTGTTATTACATGTTACTGCCTCACGAGAGTGTGAGCTCTAGAGGGTTGAGATTCCCTTGTACATCCTTACATCTACAGCAACTGGCACAACACTTATCCGACTTGACAAACCTTTAAAGAAATTCAGCCCAAGGGCTACTTGATGCATGCCAATGCTATTTCACACCACATTAATTTTTCAAAGAAATAATTTTTCTTATTCAGGAGATTTACTTCCCAAAGTATTTTAAATCAGCCTGTACTTCACTGTACATAACACAGGCTTGTTCATTTAAAATATATTTTATGTGTGTTTTTATTACAAATCTCAAGTTTCTTATTTCTGTGGAATGTCAGCTTATAAAAGAAAGTTAATCGTAATAAATAATAGGTAATAATTTAAGTTTACAATAGCCAAGGTCCATAACTCTCACTACAGAGTATCTTCTAGATATACAGTATTTATTTTAAAAGCAATACGTTTAATTGAAAAGTTGTAAAAGTATTTCTTCTGTTTCTAAACAACACAGGAGACATACTATCAAATGTTTCAGGGATTCTGTTCTTACAAGTTATCAGAGTAATAAAAAAATGAATAGATTCTTAGAAAAACTAGTTCATTAGTAATTTAGTTATAAACAATAAGTATGAAGTTGCAAAATTTTAATTTCATACCCTTACCAGGTCAAATCACAATCTTAATAGACTGTGGTGGTGGTTTAGTCACTATGTCGTATCCAACTCTTTGAGATCCCCGTGGACTGTAGCTCACCAGACTCCTCTGTCCATGGGATTTCTCAGGCAAGAATACTGGAGTGGGCTGCCATTTCCTTCTCCAGGGGATCTTCCTGACTCAGGGATAGAATCGGAGTCTCCTACTTGGCAGGCAGATTCTTTACCCCTGAGCCACCTGGGAAGCCCTTTAATGGACTACGAATATCTAAAATGTATTAGCACCCTAAGATTAATTAGTAAGGTTGTTTTGCCAAAATCTATAGGGGATTTAAACAAATCAAATAAAAACACCAAATCTTTAAAGTAATTTTGTGAATATTCCTTTCATAAACATACTTATTTTCTAGCTTTCATACCAAGAACTTTTTGTCAATTCCAAGTAAAACTTATGAAATAGAAAGTGTACGCCAAAAATGTCTCCAATTAATGAGGATAAAACTATATGACACATGGAAGGTACAAAAAGAGAAAAATGGCTAGCAAGTTTGAGTACATGAATAATGTACACATTAGGCCACCTAAAGACAACTGGGTGAATATGTATGTGTGCGCTGGTTTAAACGTAAAATGCAATAGGTGCATACCTTGTTTTATTCTGCTTCATTTTGTTCTTCCCAAATACTATGTTTTTTGTTTTGTTTTTACAAATTAAGGTTTTTCGCAACCCTGTGTCCAGAAAGTCTATCAGTGTTATTGCTTTTCAAAAACATTTGCTCACTTCGTGTCTCTGTGTCACATTTTGGCAATTCTTGTAACATTCATACTTTTTCATCATTATTATTATGTTTGCTATGGTACTCTGCAATCAGTGATTTTTGATGTTACTACTGTGACTCATTTTTTGAAGGCTCATATAATGGTTATCAGTTTTTAGGAATAAAATATTTTAAAATTAAAGCATATACTTTTTTAAAGCATAATGCTATTGCACCCTTAATAGACTACAGTACAGGATAAACACTACTTTTATATGCACTGGGAAGCCAACAAATTTGTGTGACTGGCTTTATGTGATATTTGCTTTATTCTGGTGGTCTGGAACTGAACCTATAATATATCTGTGATATGCCTATACTTCTTTGGGGCAGTAGTCAAAATTGTGAATAGCTGCTAGTTTAGAAGAAAATGGGCTAGTTATTCCAGAATATACTGCTCACTAGAGGAGCCCTTAAGAAGAAAGGTATACCTTTCTGGCAGAGTGTTTTTATTTTCTCATGAAATACATTGACAGCATGACTTCTGTCTTATCTATTTCTATATTTTTCCAATCTTAAAGGAAAATTTTAACAATTGTAATTAAATAAATTTAATTACAAATAAAATAAATTTAACTTAAATTATTTACTTTAAACAAATCAATACGACTTATATCAGAATTGTGGTGAATCTAATTCTTGACATTACTTGATCATTAGGATTGTTTTTAAAGTGGCTGAGTTTCTACTCCTTGTGGAGATAGACCAATGGCCTTCTGAAACTTCTCCTTGTTCCCAGTTATCTCACTGTAAGTTCAATTCTTGCTTAGACTAGGCTTAAATGAAGCATTTCATGTTTACCCAAGAATTAACTGATATTTATAAATTTTATAAGGAGAAATGAGCATATTTATGAGATAAATGGAAACTCTCACAAGAACATACTAGAAAACTACTGCACATAAATGGACTTCTAAATCTAGTACAATGAAATGTTTTCTGAGCTTTGTGTAGATGCTTTGTTTCCAGAAGCAGAATTCTAGCACTTAAGGAGCTATTCTTATTGCTGTTTTCCATATTTAAATAATAAATATAGGAGAATATTGAATAGAAACTGTTCAAGACTACAAATAACCGGTGTTACAGTTCATTGACTTTAATGAGGTCTGATGTGGCACAGTTGTTATTTCTATCATTCTCCCACACATAAAGTGTTTCATTATTATGGTACTAGAATGTTTTACCCCGTGATCCTACAGGGGATTTGTCATGACAGCTTTTCAAAAAATCTCTACTTGCAGGGGAGAGGGGCTGCAAGATGTCAGAGAACAGAGGTTGGGAAATAGGAAAGATGTGTTTCTTTGTGAGATTATATGCTACATAATGAATGCCTGTTACCTATACAACATCATATATTAACATGAAAAAAAACTTTACTTCCAAACTTGCAAAAAAATTTAAATGAGGTCTCTAGATTCCATGTTTTTAATGGAATGTGGGGTAGTAAACAGATCTTTTAAAGATTAAGGGACCAAGGGTTGAATATAGTTTGTCATACACTCAATGAATTAAATAATACTAATTCTTATCAAAGATTGAAACAATCTTCCTTGTGGGAAATGGAAAAAAGAAAGTGGACTAATGGGAACTGGGACTTGTTTTCACTGATGACTTTGCAATTGCATAAACTTTTGCCAAATAGTGATGGATAATGAATATAGTAGTAGCACATACATCAATGCTGCTGCTGCTAAGTCACTTCAGTCATGTCAGACTCTGTGCGACCCCATAGACGGCAGCCCACCAGGCTTCCCCATCCCTGGGATTCTCCAGGCAAGAACACTGGAGTGGGTTGCCATTTCCTTCTCCAATGCATGAATGTGAAAAGTGAAAGTGAAGTCACTCAGTCGTGTCTGACTCTTAGTGACCCCATGGACTGTAGCCTACCAGGCTCCTCCGTCCAGGGGATTTTCCAGACAAGAGTACTGGAGTGGGGTGCCATTGCCTTCTCCGACATACACCAATACACACATGTAAATGGCCCACAAGTCTTTAAGCTGATGCTAAATTAATTATTCATGCCTTTGCCAAAATTAGTCATAATAGGAAAAGTAATCATAATAGAACTGGCTTAACTCTGATAATTAGTGATAGAGAATGAGTAAACAAAAAGTCAAGATGAAGCCACCAAGGCAGGAATAGGAGCACACCAGAGGAAAAGGGCAACGTTGGGGTCTGGACCTGATGAAACAAGCATCAAGGCACAGAGCACTAGAGCAATGAGAACAGGAAAGAGAGAATAAGAGGCTGTCCCTGGAAGTCAGCAAACATGATGACCACATGGTGCCATGGGAAAAGAAATCCACAAAATACTTGAACATAATAAAAAGGGAAATGATGATGGTTAATATTTATGAGTGTTCCTCACCCATCTGGCACTGACCATGCATTGTAAGCACTGATCATGTATTGTTCCATTTATTTATACTAATTGTATGATCACAATGCAATTTTGGAAGGCGAGGATACAGAGAGACTAAGTGAATTGCTCAACATCACATATCTAATAAGTGGTGGGTTAGGAATTTATACCCAGAGAGTCTGACTCCCAAATTGTAAATTCTAAAACTAAAAGATGGGCTCGTTTACCAAGTACGATATGGATCACTCTTTTTTTCTGATACAAAGAGAGAGTTGCCGTTAAGAAAAATAGGAGCTTTAAATAAACTCAGAAAGAACAAGTTCATGAGTATTTCTGAAAGTCTGTGTTTACAATCTCAGTTTATAGGCTTATTTTTTGGCTTCTTATTTTAAATGTAAAATAATCATGAGAAATCACTGGCCAAAAACTGATAAACTTTTATTTTATAAAACTAAAAAGGAACTGTTCTCTCTCCACACACTGAAAACATTTATAGTTAACCTATTGGGGTGTGATAGCACATATTTATGTATATGCTCAGTTACACAATGCATGCAATTTTTTAAAAAACTTATTGATGGTAAGAACACTTAGCATGAAATTCATCTTTTTAACAAAATTTTAAATGTATCATACAATACTGTTAACTATAGCATGCACATCAGTTTTAACAAATATTTTACATGTAAGTATTTGGAATGAGATAAATAAGAAAAATATTGATTTTATAAAAATAAGGGATAGTGTCTGTCTTATTCACTATTTTGTTCTCAGAACCTGGACATAATTAAATGTTAATGGATGTAGTTAAATGGATATAGTTAAATAGTTAAATAGTTAAATGGATGACTGTGTTTATTTATTTATTTATTTATTTTTGACTGTGTTTTTTAAAAGATGAAATAACAATAGCATTTTTGTAACATTTCTTCTGGTTAAAAACAGCACAGTACAATTAAAAAAAAATAAGCCTGTTATAAATAAAACAACAGGCCCAAAGTGGAGTTACTTATGCTAGACCTCACATCACTGAATCAAGACTTGATTACAGCTTTGGTCTCTCCCAGAAATGAATTCCTTAACCAATCAATCAGGAATAGCTTGATTAGCACCAGTTAGGTTCTGCCTGATACATCCCTATCATTTCCTAAAGGAAAGTAAGCCTGCAAAACCAAACCACATTTTGCCTAGTATAACTCACTTAATCCTTCTCCCTTCTGCCTATAAAGGTTTCCATTTTGTGCAGCTCCTCAGAGCCCCTTTCTATCTACTAGATGAGATGTTGCCCAATTCACAAATTATTGAATGAAGCCAATAAAGCTCTTTGAAATGTACTAGGTTGGATTTTGTTTTTTAACAAGCCATAGAGACATATGTTTGAACTTGACTCTGCCACATACTAGTTGTGGGACTTTAGACAGATTAACCTTTTACAACCTGCTTCTTTATCTACAAAACATAGAGAATATCTACCTCAGATGTTTTTGGTTTTTGCTCTTCAGCTCTGAATTCTCATTGATCTCTCTCAAATCTATCTGCATATAAGTACTGGGGTGATTATTTTAATACATTTTCATTGTGCAATTCTCCTGATCAATAAGCTTCCATATATATGGAGGAAAATATACTGGCCCAAAAGATAAGGTTTTCCCACCAGTGAAACTGAGTAAGACCCTGCAGGGCCTTCCTGGGTACAAAAGCCCTTCTGTGGTCCATACTTCTCAATTGCAGAAAAAAGACTTTAGTCTCCTAGCCCTTTCCTGAGTTCCAAAGAACAGACCCAGTTAGTAATTAGGGAAATAGGGAATGAAGAAAAAAAGGAAAAGCAAACAATTCAGTGATAAAACAGTCTTGAGTTCCTTCTCAAGGGATATACATAACAATCTGACATGTATCTTTGAGTTGCTCTGTAGAAACCAAGACCCCCAACCCCGTGGAAGATGGTGGCAGCACAAGCCCTAGACCCCAGACTGGCTGGAACCAAGTTGATGATAAAGATTCCCAAAGCATCACCCTGACACCTCACCACCCACCAACCAGGAAAAAGTCCACAAGCTGCAACTCTCATGCAAAATGTTCTTTAAAAATCTTCCCTAAGGGTATACCCATGGTTGATTCATGTTGATATATGGCAGAAACCAACAAAATATTGTAAAGCAATTATCCTCCAATTAAAAATAAATAAATTTTTTAAAACTGCAAAAAAAAAAAAAAAAAAAAGAAAGAAAGAAAGAAGGAGGAAAAGAAAACACTTGGAGATTATATTCAAACATAAAAAAGAAAAAAGTCCAGAGTCTAGGTCTTTTGAGCATGAACTGCCCATTCTCCTTGCTTGGCAGTCTGCAATAAATGCTACACTTTCCTTCACCACAACCCAGTGTCAGTAGAGCAGCTTTGCTGTGTGGTGAGTGAGCGAATTCAAGTTTCTGTTTGGTAACACTGGGAAAACCTAACCCCACTGTTACTCAACCCAAGTCTCCACCCTACGTAAGAGTCTCTTTTGCCTAGACCCTGGTTTTTCATCATTCCTGTTATCCTCTTACTTAAACTTTTTTTCCCTATCATATATTTTTGTTGGCCCATTGATCTCCTCCAATCTTTTTCCCAATATGCTGCTCAGTTATTCAGTCATACCATGAACTGTAGCCCACCATGCTCCTCTGTCCATTGAATTTTCCAGGCAAGAATACTGGAATGGGTTGCCATTTCCTTCTCCAGGGTAGAACTCATGTCTCTTGTGTCCCTGGCATTAACAGGTGCATTCTTTAGAATAGGCCCCCTAGGTACAGTCATGAATTTATTCTGTTGTGATATAAATTCTGCCTTCTTACAACATCACTATCATAATCATTTTAACAGAGTTGTTAAGTAAAAACACACAATTATTTTTATCATTATTCTTGGTTTCCTAAATAACAATAGGAATGGCATTTCATACTTCATACCATAGTTTAAGGAGGAACTGCCATTTGCCTATACAAGGAATTAATTTACTCAGTGCTATGAGGTATTTGAAATGTCATGCATATGAAATGTACTCTACAGAATGTCAAATTATCTTGTTAAACTAACTGAGAACAAAACGCAGTGCAGGTTAGGATAATGATTGGCCTCTCATAGAAATGCTAATATAGGTGATCTTCACCAGAAAATCAAGTCCCACTTGGCCATTAAAAAAGATACTTGAAATCTCCCGACCACCCCACAGAGTTTCATTGCCTCCTTCAAAATAAACAGAGTTGTTTCCTTATAGTTAAATCTCAGATTCATCCTGACAGGCAAATTCCCTAGAATACAAAAACATTATGAACAGATTATTATGTACAAAACGTTTCCCCATATGATTTCATAATAATTCTGGCACTTTACTGCTGCTATTTCCATCACATGGTAAGCAAACATTTTCCAACGCAACTGTGGAAGGGCCAGTCCAAGACATACGATTTTAAACTTTGGAAAGCTGAGTTTCTTTTCTATGCTGTACATGAACCAAAATAAATTTTTTTTTAAAAATAGCAAGTCTTTTATCTTGGTAGACACACACTCTTACAGCCTTAAATAACAAAGAAAACATATACCAAAATTGTATTGGCTTTCTACTTGACATCCATTGTTCTAATCAAGATAGAACCCTCAAGACACACCAAGGTTTGGATGTGCATCAGAGGCCAGTAAGTAATATGTTTAAGACCAACTACAAATGCCAGTTATCCTTAACAGACTTATGAGAGAGCCCTGATAAAGTAGACCAGGAACTTAGGAACTAACTATCAAGGGAGAAAGTTCAAGAGTTACAACTTTAGGTTTTAAGGAAGAGGGTAATTTCAAAGTAAAATTTGAGTTCTTTTATTTTGCAACTTGCTCTCACAAGAGTTTTTCATAAAATAGAACAATTTTAAAATATGGCATTTTATAATGATACCAGGTAACATTAGAGGGGAAATCTTTAAGGAAAAGATCGACTGCAGTGAATATAGAAGGAACCATAATGCTCAGAATGGAATTGATACTATAAAACCTGTTTCATGCTCTTTAGTAAAATGACTCACATTTTTAACGTGCCAGTAAATGAGTACATTGGGTGTCTTTCAAAACACAAAAGAAGGTATCCTGAATAAAACAACTGTACACAATGATTTAAATGAATTTCTTACACAAAGAGCTTTATGTAAAATCTTCAATAGCATAAATTTTCATTTATAGTGGTTCTCTATATCTATATAATATATATATCTATCTATATTTAGATGTGAACAAAAATGAGGATATTACGATTTTAATCAGTTTTGTCATTTATATTCCATGTACATGCATATTTGTGAAACTGTATGACTTGATCAGGTCATACATCATTAATCATTCTCCATATTCAGTCTCCTTATTACCCAATCATCATTAAGAAATTCATAAGTTCTACCAGGAAGCTTTGAAGTTAGTTGTTAATATTCAAGGTGTAAAAGGAATCCTATAAATAAAATTAATCCCTTAGATACTTGATTGAGTTTGAGTTTGATTGAATATCTCTGAATATCTCCTGCTGAGATAAAAGTGGGCATTATCTAAAACAGTTGCTGACTTTTAAAATACTTTAACTCAAAGAATAGGCAAGAATGCCTCATGTTATTAGCAGCATGTGTGTATGGATTCTTCCTGAAAAGATCTTGTGATCTTGTTAGACATACAAGGCCTAAAACAAAAACAAGACAATAAGAATGAGAGAGTAATGTAGGCCAGCATATAATACTGTGTTGTACTGTACATGGCATTGGTTATAACACAAAAGCTCAGAGAAGAGAACTGAGAGATGCTTTTCAAAGAGGTGAAACTTTAGCTTGATTTAAAAGAGGAGTCAAAAAAAGAACAAGGCAGGATATTAGAGAAAGACATGAATTAATACAGTTAACCATGTGCACTGAAGCTAACCATGAATATGGGAATATGAATTTTTATTTGAAACGAGGTTGGATAAGTAAGGTGAGTCTAGAATATGGAAACTCTCAAATGACCGGAGAAGAAGTTAGGAAATTCTCCAACAGGTAATAGGAAGTCATTATAGATTGAAAAACAAGATAATGATATGAAGAAACATGAAGAAACACATCAGTTTCGGGGAAACTAACGTGGCAGGAGTTATCAAAGTCAATTTTGAATCTCTCATAAAAGTTATAGAGTATAGTGGCAATAAGGACAAAAATAAGATACTAAAAGTAATTTGATAAGAAAAATCAAACAAGGAGACTTAACTAGATACCAAGCATGAGTAGGAAAGATTGAAAGTTAAAACTGGCTCTTAGGATCTAAGCCTTATAGAATAAAAACCTGATAGTACTATTTACATATGCTAGGTAGATAAAACAAAATGTCCTTTTATTATTAACACACTAATCAAATGTCAGTCTTGTGCCTTAGACACAGTATCAGAACCCTGACATGTTAATATGAAAGAGATTCTCTGCAGAGTCTGTATTTTTTTCTTTCGAGATGAAACACACATGCCTTTACAATTGAAGGTGCAAGCCTCCAAACTTGGAAAACATTGCTCTTGTATTTAGACATTGATAGCATTCAAGGTCACCTTCAGAGACATAATTACAAAATTCCACCCAAGCAAAATAGGTAATTATTTGATGATGATATTACATAATCTATAACAAGTCACAAAACAGAGCCCAAACGTATTAGGGTTATTTGTATCTTTCTATTGGCTTCATTTAGAATCCGTGAAATAATTTCCAATATTTCTACTCACATAAAGTGAATTAATTCAGGATTTCCATCAGCAATTATTGATTTGAATTATCCCTGAAATAAGGATATAGCAGGATAAGTGGTTTGAGAACCAGAGACCACTTCTGCTCTGTTGTCATGAAGTTTTGCAGAATCTTAGACTTTTTATTCTGACACCAAAAGATAGCACTAAAGCACCTTTCAGCAACATGCTTCTCTAGGAAACAAAATAATTTATTTCCTAATACCCACTCTCAGAAGTAGCAACTCTAGGTCCAACAAAGTAAAGACAAGAATGCCAGTCGACAGATTCCACATCAAATAGGCGGGCATAGCATTAAGCAGGTATCCTAACAGCTGCCATCTTTTTCTGCCTTGAGGCGGTAGAAGGCAGAGATAGAGTGAGACTGTGTCAGATGAAATGCAAGGGAGGTCAGGCAGGGCCCACGATTCTTTGGTTCGTCAGAACTGTGGCAAGAACAAGGCAGTGGTAATGAATGAGAGCAACGTGGTCTGTTTCTTTCAGGCTCCTCTAACCCCTAGGACTGATGGCTGCAGCTGAGAAATTCCACAGGGATTGTGGAGGGGAAGTGCTCAGGGCATGATGTAGGCACACAAATCCCCCCGGAGTCCTAGCCATTCTGCCTGAGTACACACAATCATGAAGCACAGTTGTTTGATCTTGCTACACACTCTGGCTCCCTCATGAAGAAATATTCGGAAGTAAGACCACGTCCATTCAATTGGATCACAAGTTGTAATAAATCAATGGCCAGTCTTTGTTCAGCTTTGTGAATTACAATCTAACCAGATGAGTTCTACATTCCAGAATAAAGTAGAAACCCATCTTCTGCAGTTACCTGACAGAAACACTTTGCTGGGATGTAAAATGTTGATGCAGTGACCCAAATAATGCCAAAAGGCTTGTAAATACCTCTTTTTGTGTTTTACAGATGTGAGTATGTGTGTTTAAAGAATAAGTTTCTTTTCAACTTTTTCTTACTTTTTTCTATTGGATGAAGACCAAAAATATTAATTTAGAAGAACACATACAGAGATAACTACTTAAAGACTATCACCAGTTTGGTCACTAGCTTGTCTTTCTTGAGCCAACATTGACAAGGCCTTCTTTATGATGATAGATTAAAGTATTCACTGTATGGCAAGGATTTTCATTTCACTGCAGCAACCAATGATGAAATGCAATATGGTCAGATTAAAGGTAGTAACATAGCTAGCCTTTTGTAATAGTAATATCTTTGGTGAACCCACACATGCTATCAGTCATTTAAATCCAGAACCTCAAGCTGAGCAGAATCCCATCAAAGTATTTACATGGCCCACCTGCCCTAGGGTGATACATACATCATCTGAAACAAAGCTTAGTGACAGCTGCAGAAACGTACTCAATGAATCTAAAATAGACAGCAATCTAGAATAATCGTGCTGGCACTATCTGAACATTCATATTTAAATGAATTGTAACATTCCAAATCCAGAGCTGTTTTGCAGCTGGTATACATAAGCCCTACCTCACTGGTCGTTAGTTAGCCAGTTTCGAAGTCATCCCCACCCATCAACTCCCTGCCAAGTACCTCTCCTCTTAATACCCTGGCCATCCTGGTTCCTTGTTGGAAGCCTCCAGGATCTCCATGCAAAATAAAAAGACCTAGCCCAGCAGGGTATCTCTCAAACTCTGTTCCAGAATGAATGCTGGTGTCTATTCTGATTCAAAGATAGATGGCAAAATAAGAAGGGGGCAGCAGAGGATGAGGTGGTTAGATAGCATCACCAACTCCATGGACATGAATCTGAGCAAACTCTGGGAGATAGTGGAGGACAGAGGAGCCTGGTGTACTACAGTCTATGGGGTCTCAAAGAATCAGACACAACTTAACAACTGAACAATAACACAAAAACAACTATTCTGATTCATGGTGCCTGAACCACACTGTTTGATTGATATTTTGAATATCATCTTGCCTACCTCCTTCACCTTTATAGCACCTATTAAAGTTGTACTGTGATTATTCCTATAAAAGTTGCATCTACCATTCTCAAGTACTTGAGGACAAGTACTCAAGACTGATTCATCTTTGAGCTTTAGTGCCTAAGAGAATGATTCTGTATTAATAGATGTTTGGTGAATCTATGAATGAACAAACTACAAAAACAAAAAAATTTATTTCTTCATGTCACTTTAAGAGTATAACATTTATGGATAATGTATTCTCATACTTACACAGTATTTGTGATTGCTTGCAAGGATTTTCCTTTAGACACTATGACCTTCAAATTTTCTTTGACTTTCATGTAGAGAGGTAATAATAATGAACTGAAAATCCCAAGAGAGAAACCTTTTGAGTTAGTTGTGCTTTTTATGTTATTCCTGCAACTTTCCAGGAGGTATGATAAGATTTATAAGAGATATCCAATAAATACAAAAGCATGAAAAAAAAATTAAAAACCTCTTTTATCTTACTAAATACAGAAATCATTTTTAGAGCTGGCATTTTTCAGATATCCATACTTTTTGATTCCTGAGTGACTCCATCATGCCCTCAGCAACCCCTTTCCCCTGCTTTAATGGGTAGCCTTATCATCTAAAATCAGTGTAACTCTTTGACCTTCAGGGGAAAAGTACTGAAAAATTTTTTTATCTTCACAACACTTTAAAACACAAGTCACAGAATGTTTTTAATGCTTTGGTGCTAGATGAGAACCCACATTTTGTTTCATCACATTGGGGAACATTTAGAATATCAGGGCACGCAGTGTGAAAAAAAAAATCTCTTCATAAAGAATATATTCTATAACTCCTGCTGAACAATTTTTGTTTTCTTTTCCAGGGAGTAGTTTATGTGCTATGTTTAGGCCACACATGAAAGTAATATATCCCTCATGAGACTGCCTTTGGCTTATGCTGATTTTTTGAGGCCAAGATTATGGTAATGATTTCAGGCAGAAAGAAGCAAAGATGAATAGAAGGAAAAGATGGAAGACAAGGGATTAGAGAGGTGAAAAAAATTTCCCAGTCTACTTCTATGTAATTAAAGATTGTCTTAGGACACTGAGAGGAGAGTCTGATCGCAAATAAAGTCAAGACACTGGGATAATTCTTCAAGTAAACACCACCGTGTATTCTTTAGCCTGATGCACCAAAGAAAGATCAGAGTCCAACAATAACCTAAAACTGAAAGCCTGTCTTTTAAGTGTAGGTGCTATTCTATGAAATACCCAGAAGTCTCCTGGGACACGTGCCACGGCTTTCAGAGGCTCCTCCAAGGCCAGCTGCACATATCTTCAGTAGCTTGGACACTGGCCAGTGCAGTAAGCCCTGTGCTGGACTTGGGAAACTAATCCCCTCTATTATTGCTTTTTCACAGGTGAGACACCTGCCCTTTTCCTTCGTCAAGGTCTTCCTAATGGCACACTAAAGGCTCCCCACAGTCAACACTGCATTTATATCTTTATACTTGAATGAAAAGATGAATTCTATGAAGAAACACTAGCAATGGGTAAATAGGATATTTAGTCTAAGGGCCTAGTGCCCATGCAACAGATTTATCCTTTTTGACAGTCAGACCAAATGGGAGGGAGGTAGGAAGGGAGGAGGAAGGAAGAGAGAACTCAGTGCAAGTCACAACACGTGCACTTTAAGGGTGCTATGAAGCATGAAATACTCATATCTATCTCTGGCTCAACTTTCTGGGAGAGAAACAAGAACTGGAATTGCTTAGGAGATATGGAAGCCTCTGGCGTCTAACAATTTGAAAACTTGTTGTATTTATTCATTTCTAAAATAGGCATAATGTTGCATACCTTAAATAGCTAATTTTTTAAAGATGCAATTTTTTAAAAAATGAAAGCAAGATAACTATATAACAGGCAATTTAGAAATTTTTCTTTTTTTATTTTATTTTAATTTTTTGTTGTTGGCCATGCCACAAGGCATGGAGGCTCTTAGTTCCCCAAGCAAGGATCAAATCCATACCCCTGCACTAGATGCACAGTCTTAATCACCGAACCTCCAGGGAAGTCCCTAGTTTAGAAAGTTTTAAAAAACAATTTAAAATAACTCTCAAGTCCCTAACAGAACTACTGTTTTACTACAGTATATCTTCATGTCTATATATTTGATATGCTTGTTTCACATACATAGAATTTTTAATTTTTTAATTTTTTCCTTTTTAAACTTAACCTCACAAAATAAGCATTTCCCATATTTTATCAGTCTTCATAATCATTATCTTTAATCATGTTTGTTAGGTAAATTTTTCCTTTTACAGTGATCTTTGATCCTGTCAATCATTTTGGTTGCCCACACATATTGTCTATTATTAACAACAAATCATGATGAACCTATTTGTGCATATGGTTAGTGATGATTTGAATGTTTCTGTCCTAAAAATTCATATGTTGAAATTCTAACCTGCAAGGTGATGGTTTTGGGGAGGTAGTGCCTTCACGAATAGGACCAGTGCCTTTATAAAAGAGGCTCCAGAGGGACCCCTTACCCCTTTCACCTTGTGGGGATGGCAAGACATTTGCAATCTGCATTTGGAAAGAAGGCCTTTGCCAGAACCCACCAATGCTAATGCTGTGTCCTTGGACTGCCAGTCTCCATAATTGTGAAAGATAAATTTCAGTTGTTTATAAGCTACTCAATCTCTGGTGTTTTGTTACAGCAACCTGGATAGACTATGACAAGCTGGGGTTTTTTGTTTTTTTTTTCCTTCATAGGAATTATTTCCTTGGGAAGTTGTCTCAGAAATACAGCCACTGAGCTAAGAAGTCAAAGATCCTTCTTGTGGAAATTGACTAGAAATATATGATACTTGAGGTCTTCATATCTGTGCCAGCACTATATAATGCCATTAATCTTGAAATTTCTAAGTTAATAGACGAAAGATGCTATTTTGAATTAACTAACATTTCTTTCTTTACTAATTGGAGTGAACATTTTTATTTACTAGTTGTAAATCTCGTTTATAAACTCAGTTTACATCTTTTGTATGGGTGAATTTGGAGAGAGAGTGAAACAATGAGAATCCCTCGTGTTAATCTCAAATAGGTATTTGAGGTCATTATTGTCACTGAAGTATTTTTTCTAGTCTAAAGCATAACTCATATTACAAGGATCCCAGATTTTGGAACTTTGTTCTTCCAGCAACTATAAGATCAATATGGATCTCTCATATCTAATGGTTGATAGTGATTTTATCATTCCTCTCCTTCCTGAAGTCTGTAATATAGATTCACCCACATTCTCAGCTTGCAAACCCCTCTACAAGTTTTCCCTTTTCTTTCCAAAGCCTTCTGATTACTCTGAAATGACATGCACCATGACCACCACAGGTTCCCAACCTCACCAAGATGTCTTATTTCTCAACAGTAAGTGTTGCAATCAGCGCTACAGTTGCCAAGCTATTCCTTGTCCAGATGTACTAAATAACTTACATAACTCCACAGGGGGCCCACATAAAAGTTTACACTCCTCCACACCACCTGACTCCAGCTCCCAACAAGAGCTGCCCAAAGTTCACTACACAATGTAGGGTTTACTGGTTCATTCTCCTTCTCCACTGTGTTCTGGGCTGAGGCCGATACCTGTAATCTGGTTTAACAGGTTGGGGCTTTTCTCTGAGGACAGATTTACCATTATTCCCGGTGTTTCCAGATGGGATCACTCTACTGTTATACACACAATCTGGGCTATCTCAGAGAATCTCTGATAAATTCCATGTGTGTGTGTGTGCGTGCGTGTGTGTGTGCGTGCGCACGTGTGTGGGTGGGTGTCAGGTAGATGGCAGAAAGTGGGGAGTGGTTTAGGAAGAGAAACCAAGACCTGGACCTCTCACCTCAGAATAAACAAACTCTGTATATACTTTCTGAATTCCCGAACATAATTTCTGCTGCCAATTTTCTTTGTTTTTAAGTTTTTTAAAAAATACTGGAGTTAACAATGTTGTGTTATTTTCAGGCGTATGGCAAAGTAATTCAGTTATACAAATACATACATCTATTCTTTTTCAAATTCTTTTCCCATGTAGCTTGTTACATAATATTTAGCAGAGTTCCCCATGTTACACAGCAGGTCCATATTGGTTATCCATTTTAAATATAGCAATATGTACATGCCAAGCCCAAACTCCCAATCTATTCCTCCCTACCATCCTTCCCCTTGGTAACCATAAGTTCATTCTCTAACTCTGTGAGTCTGTTCCTGTTTTGTAAATAAGTTCATTTGTATAATTTCTTCTTAGATTTCGCACATAAGTGATATCACGCAGTATTTGTCTTTGTCTGACTTCTCTCATTCAGGATGACAATCTCCAGGTTCAGCCGTGTTGCTGTAAATCATCTTCTATCGACAACTCTCTAGGGTTTGGAAATGATCCTAGAGATAACCTCCATGAAGTGCATCATGAGAATATTGAGACCTATCAGACCAAAGATTGCATAATGACAAAACCCACTTTCATCCTTTGGGCAGGCTCCTCCACCTACTGTGCATTTGCTCTAAAAGAATAACACAGTTGCAGCAGATCTTCTTTAGGAAGTATTCCTTGGAATTTTAGCTTCAAAACATAGCATTTCATTGTTAATGCTAGCTACTTATGGTTTAGCTATGCATCACAGCAAAATATTGAAGCTTTACCTGTTTCTGGGGTCTACTGAAAATCAACTTTCTTTTATTTATTCTAGCATTACTTTACTTTATATAATTTAAGATGCTGTCATATCTTTCTTGATTTTTTCCATCAAGGCTGAAAACATTCAATTCTTTAATATCTTCTAATAGATCATGTCTTCAAGCCCCTTTTATTTTTCTGTTAACCCTTGGATCCTACTAATTTTATTTTTTTTACTGTGGTTTCCATGACACAATAGCCACAATTAAGAACAGTGGCTAACATACAAAAAGAAAAACAAAACAATACCCTTCTGCTGAGACACTATTCATTTGACTCACATAAAAAGATGTAATAGATTATTCAATCAGAGTCAATAGTCAGTATTTACATACCATTTTGAACTAGTCGAAAAATGAGTCAAAAGGGCTCCAGAGACTATGACCAACTCTAGCCACCATACCCCATATCCCTGCTTCATACACACAGTATTACTGGCTTTTTTGCTTCAAAGGAGAAATAAATAACTACTCTTGAAATTTTCTATTGCTATTATATAGCAAAACATAAAACATACATGTGCCAAAGGACACAAAATATTAAACTGGGTTAGCTAGTGTATAAAATTCAAAGTGTTCTCTCAAGCTAGTTAAACTGCATCCAAATCTAATTTACAGGCAGATGGATTCCTGATGATGTGACTTATGAGAGTAATGAAATTAACATAAGATTCAAAGGGAGCTCTGTGTATTATTCTCATTAATTATGAAGGTATGATTAAATGATTTATACTACAATAGTGCCTTCATTTAGGCATTCAGCGGAATATTATAGTTGAAGAAAATCACAGCTCTTTCATTTAAGAAAACCATGCTTGTTTTATTTTTATAAATTTTTATAAAATTACTAGAGTGCCATTGACACTACTCAGGCCCTACTAAAATACAAAGTTCTTTCTTAATAAGACTGAATGGGGTATGCACATCACTAAAATACTGGTTTCCCAACTCATACTTATCTACCCAAGAAATTGTCTACCCACAATAGCTCCCCTCAGAAAACACTCAAGTAAGGTGAGCCTTTTACTATATGTATCCCTAGCAAAAAAACAAAAAAGGCAAAAAAGTCAAGGAAAATATAATTTCCTACCCAAATAGTGATTGATTTTCTCAGTAACAGATACAGATAGAGCCTCTAAAGGCTGGTAACGTTCCTCAGATGGCAACATCATCTTACAGTTTTATGATGGGAAAATGATCATCAAATATCAATTTAAAACTGAGAAAACACCAACATTTACTGAATTTTAGTGTCTATGATGGCAGTCCTAATAACCAGAACAGAATATCATTATTAATCTTATTATTTTGTTCTTTGAAATTTAATTTTCAAGTGATTTATAAACACTTTCTATCCTATTGCTATTAAATAATAAATTAGTAGATTAGTCATCTATATATACATTAAAATGGGAAATATTTTAGATGTACATCCTAGATGCACATATAGTTAGGTGTACATACTAACAAATAAGGAAGAAATTTTAAGTTATTCCATAAATTTTGGAGTAAAGTTGAGACATGACCAGAATCATGTTTGAAGGGGAAAACAGTCATAAAAGCTAATATTTTGTGATCTGAAAAAGAATGAAAAAATTGACAAAAGATAAAAATCTCATTTTGTATACATTAGATTTTCTCCATAAAATTGTGGGAGAGTATACATACTTTTATATTTTATATTTGCCCTCAAAAATTTTCATTAACATTGAAAAGTAAATATTTATATATTTTATTAACACTGAAAATATATATAGCCCAAAGGAAAAATAGCTAACACAATCTGTAATAAAAATATATTAAGAATTTTAATGTGTTTACGTTTTTAATCTATTTACATTTTCTGTGTATATTTTACCTTCCACCTAATCCATTTAGATTCAGTCAAATCACCAATCTGTATAATTTATGTGTTCACTTGGAAGTTCATTTAAATGTACACATCATGTACTTCCTGGGGTTCTGACTGACAATGTAAAACCTGAAGGTTTAAACATTCACAGTGTTTATGAAATGCTATATTCTTAGCATTTAGCAGAATTTCCCAAATGGAAGAGTCACATATACATGATTTTTCAGGTGCTTTAAACCAGGTAACTAATACCTGCTTTATACGTCACAGCAAAATCATAACTTCCTCTTTAAGTGGAACTCAGTCTCTTGTCCCACTCACTGTCCACCTTTACTCACCTTAGTAATTGTTCATTTATTAATCAATGACCATTTATTGAGTGCTTATTACGTGCCTAACCCTGGTGTTCTAGAGACTCCTAATTGAGAAAGTGACCAAAATTTTGCATATCATTCCTAATGAGAATATCTATTACATTAATAAGTAGGGCTGAGCTTCCTGGTGAGTCAGTGGTAAAGAATCTAGCTGCCAATGTAGGAGAGGCATCTGGGTTGGGAAGATTCCCTGGAGAAGGAAATGGCAACCTATTCCAGTATTCTTGCCTGGGAAACCCTATAGACAGAGGAACTTGATGGGCTATAGTCCATGGGGTCGCAAAATAGTCAGACACAACTGAGCGACTGAACAACAATAATAAGTAGAGTCAGAGGATCCCACAATGATGCTAATGCTCTGTTTAAAGTAAATCATGAGCTAAGCTAACTGCCACATACTAAGTGAACAGTTTGATAAGTGAAGAATGGCTAAATGAAAATGGAAAACCAATATCAGGAAGCATTAAAACCATGTAAACGAAAAAAATTTAAACCAATAAATTTTTAGAACAGAAATGTAGTAGAGAGCAAAAGATGGTGGAATAGCTACATACCACAATATTTCAGCACAAGGCCAAGTCGCTGCTCCAGAGAACATAGGACAGACTGCCAGTTTGTGTAATTTCTTTCCAGATTTATAATTTCATAATTCCATTTAAAACAAAGCCAGCCTCCCACTTCTTCCTTCTTCCCCACTGGCCACCAGGGGAAAAAGGAAGCAACACCCTTAAACAGCTCGGCTAACGCTGCCACTGCATTTAGCAGTCACAGGGCCTAACGGCAGCCTGTGGGCCCATATTAGCATTAGACCCCGCTGAACACCAGCCTCAAGGCCTTCAGCCCCAGAACAATGAGCAGCCGTTGATACATGATGTCAACTGTCTGAAGGGTAAGAATAAAACCATTTCACAATGGAAACCAACAAAAAGGCATACTCCCTCAAGCATTTTCAAACTAGATCATGATCAATGGTGTTGAAAGCGGTACTGAGATCAAGTGTGAAAGGATAAGACTGGAGGAGAAAGCAAAGTCTGCCACGTAAGGAAGTCATTTGTTACCCTGACAAGGGTAGTCTCCCCGACATTGCGGTAGGTGACTGAAATCTTCACATTTAGAGTAGTCTGGTAGATACACACTCCACTCTTTGGCTATCACGCATAGAGGGTCATTCTGGATCACCCATAGAGGAAGGGCATGGTTTGGTTGTGGCACACGGTGGTGAGCTGCTTTCTTGTCTTTTGCTCTTGGCTGATCCTGGAGTATCAGCATTTCCAGGGTCTGTCCAGAGAGCCTCTTAATTAGTCTGTTTCTTAAGAAGCTTTTTGTTATGTTTGAGTTTCTTGATTAATTTTTCTAAACCCTCCAGAACTCAAAGAAACATTGGAATAATATCAACACATGATTCATTTCCTAGAACATGCTGGAAGTTTTTATTTTGTTTTAACTTCAAAACAAGAATCAATGGTTGTAGTACTATTTAAAAGTAGCTTGATATTTATGATTTTCCTTTGGAGGGTTGCTGCTGCTGCTGCTGCTAAGTCGCTTCAGTTGTGCCCGACTCTGTGAGACCCCTTAGACGGCAGCCCACCAGGCTCCCCCGTCCCTGGGATTCTCCAGGCAAGAACACTGGAGTGGGTTGCCATTTCCTTCTCCAATGCATGAAAGTGAAACGTGAAAGTGAAGTCACTCAATCGTGTCTGACTCTTTGCGACCCCATGGACTGCAGCCTACCAGGCTCCTCCGTCCATGGGATATTCCAGGCAAGAGTACTGGAGTGGGGTGCCATTGCCCTCTCCATTGGAGGGTTATTACAGTCTAATTAAATTAATTGCACTACTTTGAGGCATTTAAGCATAATTTAAGTAATTTTTGAGATTATCTACTCCTCATATATTGCCAGACACTCTCAAATCTGTATTTTTCTTTAACTGAATAAAACGAAAGACATGAAGCATTTGCATCATCAGACCTGTTAAGCAGGCTTTTGTCAAAAACCCAAAAAAATAACAATGCTTTTAAAAAGTATTGATCATAAAGCTGCTTTTCAATGCTTTCTAGCGTCAGATTAAAAATATACATTTATTGAAACAGATCAAGATTCAAGTGGATTCTGGCAAAAAAAAAAGGCACCATTTAATCATAATCCCATTCAAATATGTAAGTAGGGCTTATAACATGTAGAAGAGTTATTTCTAGGTGAAATGCTAAAATTTATAGAGGGAAAAACTTAACTAGCAGAATCACAAGGCAGGAGTGTAGTGTGGACGATGTGATGGGAGCGGGAACATCGCAGAGTGTCTGCAACTCAGCATCGCGGGCCACCTTGTGCAGAGCCCCATGCTGACATCCTGGGGCTGTCCTTCCTGTGGGCCCTCGTCTTAAAGTCTGGCACCTCACTGGTGTGTCCAACAGCTGCAGCTGGCTCCCAAGGACGGTTCCGAAGGTGAGGGTTGGCGGAAACTCAGCCCACAGAACTTGTGAAACTTGATTTTTGTTTCTTCTGCTGCATGGTGCACCAAATGCAAGACGCAAAAAGAAAAACATGCATGTTTTCACTGGCAAGCTTACAGAGCCTCGTGGTCAGAGGGATCTTACAATTTCTGCTGATGTTCTTGGAAACAGATTGATGATCTAGGTTACTGTGCCTTTTTTTTTTTTTTTTCAGGAGGCGAATGAAAGAATGGTGTTAAATAAGACAGATCACTCTGAAATATAGTTTCATAATAATCTTGAGCCTCAGATTAAACTAAAGCAAAACCTCACAATCTCTTAGATGGATTTTCTTCTACCTAAGATTTTCATTTGTTTTCATTTTTCCTTGATGTCTAGACAGATTCTCCTGCTAGTCAGCTGAATGCTCTCATTGTTCTATTGGGGAATATTCCCCATTATTCACTATTAATCCACTTGAACTGTGTAGGATTGTATTTAATATACACTAACTTTATAATAATTTGAGCAATCCTTTTGAATTGACTAATACATTCATTCAACAACAGCAAAAATGTTGGTGCTTTCTGGGCTAGAAACTGTGCTAAACCGATAGGGGGTGAAAAGCTGAAAAATAACACATTCTCTTATTCACAGGAGAATACCAGTATGTAAGGGGAGACACACAAACAATTAACACCATGAAATTATGATAAAAGTCATAAACCTTCCCTGATCGCTCAGCTGGTAAAGAATCTGCCTGCAATGCAGAACCTGGGTTCTATCCCTGGGTTGGAAAGATCCCCTGGATAAGGAAATGGCTACCCACTCCAGTGTTCTGGACTGGAGAATTCCATGGACTGTATAGTTCTTGGGGTCACAGAGAGTCAGACATGACTGAGTGACTTTCACTTTCACAAGCTATAAAAATTCAAGTTCAGAAAGCTAAAATTTTTTCCACAACAAAAGAAGCTAATTCTGTCTTACTGTGGTGGTGGCTGAGAAAAGTCTGTCTTTCCACTACAAAAAAATAAAAGACAAAGATTTTTATTTATTCAGAGCAGTTTTCCTCATTTTGGAGCTGACACACCAATTTTTGTGTCACAGGCTTCCAGTCTTCCTGAAGAAGTTTTATTTTACATTTCCAAGAGTTGAAGTGAGTCAAAAATAATAGTTTTGAAATCACTTCAAATCTACTGAAATAACTAAAGTTGACAGTAGCAATGTGGAATAGGAATCAATGACATGGAATTCAAACTCAGATCACGAAAGGAATAGAAATGGGAAGTGACTCAAATGACTTGCTTTCCAGTTGGAATAAAGCTGTTTATATTCACAAAAGGTGCCTGCCTGCTTTACTCAAGAAAATTGGACTGTGCCAAGTTCTATTTGCACATAATCATCACAAAATTGTGTTGTCATCACCACTACCATCACCACCACCATATATAACAACCAACACATATACAGCACAAGCCACTCCACCAGGCACTGTCCTATTACAAACATTAACTCACTTGATCCTCATCTTAACTTTATATGAGAGATACTATTATCCCCATTTTACAGATCAGAAAATGGAGGCATAGGGAAGTTAAGTAACTTCTTCAGCACTTAGTAAGTAGCAGAGCTGGGAAATAAACCCAGGCAGTCTGGCTGCATAGTGTTAGCTATTAACCACTACACTAAACTGTTTGCTTAGAGATTTTTCTAAGTATAGTAAAATAAATACACTAATATAGTTTTTACCTAAGAGTCTTAATCCTAATAGAAAAAAAAAATGTATGTTTATACACAAGAAGCAAGGAATAAATTACCTCCAGGAATCCATAAGTCTATGATACTCTTACACAAACATGTCACACAGAAAAAAAAAAAAAAAGATTAATTCTTTCCCCAAAATTTCCTTTATATTTCTCACCTAATTAAACACAATTTGGGGAATTAATTTTGAATATTTTATTCATTAAACTTACCTTAAGGACAGTGATGAGCAGCCATATTTTTTATGTAACTATCAAAAGATGTTAAATCCAGAGTTCCAATGAGTAGCAGATGGGATTCCTACATGTTTTATGATCTTTGGACATCTCAGATTCAAACTCCCTCCTATTTATTACTATTTTTTCACAACTGTACTACTAAATAAAATCTCTCAAATTTTATGAATATTTCCTAAATATATCCCTCCCTTCTCATTCTCAATGAAAGTGTCCTTTTTTTAGCTCTTATCTCTCACATGAATTATTGAAATAAACTCCCTTAAATTACTGAGTTCTTATTATATGCTATTTATTGTGATAGAAGCATAATATATTAATGTCATTTGTTCCTCATAAAAGTTCTGAGCAGAGTAGTAGTATCCACATTGAACAGGTAAGGAAAAGTTTCAGAGAGATTAAGCCACTTGCCCAAGTGACTTAAGTCACACTACTGATAAGTGATTCAGCTGGGAGAATTCAAGACCATTTTGTGTATGTTTCACATTTTCCCCAAGATTCCATCCTATTTTATGGGCAACTCCTCCGCCTCACACATATGAATGATTAAGACCTGCTTGATGCATAATAGGAAAAATGTACAAAGCCCTTTCGGTCTACTATTCCGTAATGACAGCTTTCAATACTCTATCACCCACTGGAATTTTTTGCTTCATATCAAACAATTATGCTTTGGATCATCTCTTCAGAAAAAAGAAAGGAAAATCTTGAGTAAATGTCTTTAGATCTGAAAGATAGAGAGAAATTAATTCCATTTTTTTCAACTTTTTACTGTTAAGAATTTTAGTAAGCATTAGTGATGAACCCATAAATATCTACATGTACCATATTTTCAGGATTGATATTTTAAACAAAACAATATTGCTTCCTTAAGAAAATAATCTCTCCCAGAATATTATTGGATGAGAAATATAATACGATGGATGAGAGAAAGAACTCTATGAAAATGGTAGTATATAAAACAAGTTTTATAAAACAGCCATTTCCTAAAATAAAACTTTCGAGAGGAGACATGCGGCTTAAAAAATCTGATATTGTAATGAAAATTTAATAAGACTTCCAAACAAAGAAGCATTCATCTGTTTTAGGACTTTTTGAGAAACAAATCCAAGTATTTGCCTAAGAAATCTAGCCTAAATTTTCTGACATTGTTAACTGTAAAATAAAAAATAAAATATCTATTTATTTGATTTCCTGATATAAATTTATTTGATTAATTAATGCTTCTGAAAGTCAAAAAAGTGACTGTGACAAGCTAAAAAGTGAAAAACAACTTCTCAAGGGAAGTATAGCAATTTGCATTACTCCATATACTCCAGACTGCTCTATTTCTTAACTACATATTCATTATGACCAAAACATAGCAATGCCAATAATTATACTAAATTAAAATAGCTTTATGCAGTACTTTTAAGAATAGGCAGGTTTCTATAATTAACTTACAGAAAGATACAGAATAAGAGGACAAAAAAAAAAACCCTACCTTTCATCTCCCCAGTTTTTAAAGTCAGTTTCCCTTCCATCTTTTCTCTTTTCCCTCTCATCTATTCTTTTAAATTCAGCAACAGAAAAACAACTTAAATTGAAGGGAGAAAGATTACATGTATTCTCTCCTAAGAGGCAAGAAAAATCCACCCACCCATATTTCAAGACTTAAGTGTCGCAAAATTTCCAAAGCTTGTTCCTAATGACCCTGCCCACAAGTAGAACAGAGTTCCCTTGTTTTGTGCCCTCTGAAATCATGTATATTGTCTTAGAGGCTACAACACATTACTGCATTGATTTGTTTCATCTGTTTCCACTACGGAATTAGAAGTTCCTTGAAGGTAAAGGACACATTTTCTTCATCTTTGATTACTTGGCACCTGGTACAGATTTTGGAAAGGACTTAATTAAGTAATATTTATTGAAAGAATAAAAGATGTGAAAGAAAAAAAGGAATACAGAATGCAGAGTTCCAAAGAATAGCAAGCAGACATAAGAAAGCCTTCCTCTGTGATCAATGCAAAGAAATAGAGGAAAACAATAGAATGAGAAAGACTAGAGATTTCTTCAAGAAAATTAGACATACCAAGGGAACATTTCATGCAAAGATGGGCTCAATAAAGGACAGAAATGGTAGGGACCTAACAGAAGCAGAAGATATTAAGAAGAGGTAGCAACAATACACAGAAGAACTATACACGAAAGATCTTCATGACCCAGATAACCATGATGGTGTGATCACGCACATAGAACCAGACATCCTGGAATGTGAAGTCAAATGGGCCTTAGGAAGCATCCCTATGAACAAAGCTAGTGGAGGTGATGGAATTCCAGTTGAGATATTTCAAATCCTGAAAGATGATGCTGTGAAAGTGCTATACTCAATACGCCAGCAAATTTGGAAAATTCAGCAGTGGCCAAAGGACTGGAAAAGGTCAGTTTTCATTCAAATCCCAAAGAAAGGCAATGCCAAAGATACGTTCAAACTACCACACAATTGCACTCATCTCACATGCTAGTAAAGTAAAGCTCAAAATTCTCCAAGCCAGGCTTCAACAGTACGTGAACCATGAACTTCCAGATGTTCAAGCTGGAATTAGAAAAGGCAGAGGAATCAGAGATCAAATTGCCAACATCCGTTGGATCATAGAAAAACCAAGAGAATTCCAGAAAAACAATCTACTTCTGCTTTATTGACTATGCCAAAGCCTTTGACTGTGTGGATCACAATAAACTGTGGAAAATTCTGAAAGAGATGGGAATACCAGACCACCTGACCTGCCTCCTGAGAAATCTGTATGCAGGTAAAGAAGTAACAGTTAGAACTGGACATGTAACAACAGACTGGTTCCAAATAGGAAAAGGAGTACGTATTGTCACCTGTTTATTTACTTATATGCAGAATATGTCATGAGAAATGCTGGACTGGATGAAGCACAAGCTGGAATCAGGATTGCCTGGAGAAATATCAATAACCTCAGATATGCAGATGACACCACCCTTATGGCAGAAAGTGAAGCCCTCAAGAGTCTCTTGGTAAAAGTGAAAGAGGAGAGTGAAAAAGTTGGCTTAAAGTTCAACATTCAGAAACAAAGATCATGGCATCCAGTCCCATAACTTCATGACAAATAGATGGGGAAAGAATGGAAACAGTGACAGACTATTTTGGGGGGCTCCAAAATCACTGCAGATGGTGACTGCAGCCATGAAATTAAAAGATGCTTGCTCCTTGAAAGAAAAATTATGACCAACCTAGACAGCATATTAAAAAGCAGATACATTACTTTGCCAACAAAGGTCTGTCTAGTCAAAGCTATGGTTTTTCTAGTCATCATGTATGGATGTGAGAGTTGGACTGTAAAGAAAGCTGAGTGCTGAAGAATTGATGCTTTTGAACTGTGGTGTTGGAGAAGACTCTTGAGAGTCCCTTGGACTGCAAGGAGATCCAACCAGTCCATCCTAAAGGAGATCAGTCCTGAATATTCATTGGAAGGCCTGATGTTAAAGCTCAAACTCCAATACTTTGGCCACCTGATGCGAAGAACTGACTCAATTTGAAAAGACGCTGATGCTGGGAAAGATGAAGGCAGGAGGAGAAGGGGACAACAGAGGATGAGATGGTTGGATGGCATCACTGACTCAATGGACATAAGTTTGAGTAAGGTCTGGGACTTGGTGATGGACAGGGAGGCCTGGCGTGCTGCAGTCCATGGGGTCACAAAGAGATGGACAGGACTGAGTGACTTAACTGAAATGAACTGATACTTTTCCCTAATTAAGTTCACAGTATTAACACTTTTTTTGCAAAGTTGAAATTTAAATAGCAAAACTATAATGAAGGAAACTGCTTAAAATTACATATTAAAAATCAGCAATAAAAAGTATCAAAAAATCTATTTTCCACTGAAAATTCTCAAGATATGATCATTTTTGGTGACTGAGATGATTGAAACATGTTTATTTTCACATCACATACTTAATCTCTCTAACACTACAGGGGAGCCTAAACTACTTTTTACATTATATTGAATTTCTTGAGAATTTATTCTGGTATGATATTATGTAAGCAACACCATATCAAGAACCACATACCAGATTTTTATGCCAGGGTTCAAGCTCATGTTCCATTACATCCTGTGGGCCCAGTATGACTTATTTATAATGTAATACCAATCTCTTACTTTGTGTAAATCAGTGGTTTTCACATCTGAGCACTATCTAGTTGGTCTCTAGATTGTTTTATTTCATTTCGTTTTGTTTTCTGGGACATATGCTTAGTGCTCCTCTGTTTTCTCAACTAGTGATCCTAATTAACATTTTTATATATGTCTATTCTTTCTTGCATTTTGATTTTTATCCTACAATTCCAAAAGAGCTCTCTCGATATTCACCAATAACTTTCCAAGCGGAATGACCATTTTCTTTTTTCAGTCCCTGTCCTTAGACTTCACAGCAGCATTTGAAGCATTTGATCATTCTCCTTTGGCTTCTGGGGCATCAGTTATTCTCTTCTCCTTCCACTTCCGACCTTTGCTTTTCAGGCACCCTTAATATCTGTGTGCCTGTTCTCTACATTTCAGTTCTTGTCTCACTGCCTTCTCTGTACATTCTCTCATCTGTATCCTGGGCTCTGTCACCTCGTTTAAAGTGCCAGCCCGAGGACCCATACAAGATAGAAGCCTGCATTCCTAATAGTCTTATAAGTCTACATAGATAACTTTCAAATTTCTCAAATACAAAATTTTCAAAACATAACTTATCTTCCCCTCAGATGTACTCCTTGGGTTTCATTTCTCTCAAGTGTCATACTCTCTTTCAGGTTCTAACCTTACAAACTTTGACTACTTGCTTTCTTTCTTGCCCATTCTGCAATATATCTTGCATCAATTATTTCTTCTGATTCCACTTATTTTGCCTCAATTTAGGTCTTCAATTCTATCTACCCAGATAATTATAAAATTCTAAGTGAACTCCTAGCTCCCCCTCTCTAACATAATAAACATATTGCCCTTAATCGTCCTTGAGGATATCTCTGACTACATATTTCCACTGCACAAAATGCCTTCAAGGGATAGAATGCAAAAACTTCAGTCTAGCATTCAGAATTCTCTGCAACATCTACCACTTTTCCAATCTTATCTTCCTCTGTTCCCTCCAGGTATTCAGCGTTTCAGCTGAACCAACTTACTAATTCTTCTTTGTGCGTGCTCCAAGTGAATATGTTCCTCTTTGCACAGCTAGCACCAGGGACATCGCCTAGTACGTAAAAACGCTCAGTAAAAAATTGTTAGGAAAATACATGAGAACAGAGTTTCCAACCCTAAAAGTAGTCCCAGTATATTTTGAAAGGATAAAGTAGAAGCTACCATAATGTTTGTTAAATGCAGAGAGTAGAGTAAGCCAAAAGGGTAATAGATGTGGAAGCTACTAAGGAAGCTCCAGGAGGACCCTCCCCTAAAAATATTATTAACTCTGTTGGAAAGCACATGAGTTTTCTAGACTTTAAGTAAAAGGGCAAATGATAACTTGCCAACGAAGCTCCCAGTACTACACTTTTTTTTTTTTTACGAAGAAATTCTGCTCTTGCTGTTCTTTATTTACTTAAAAATGGGTGTGACCTATCAGAGTCATTTGTCAAGGACTGAACAGTTGCAGCGTAACAAATTTGAACCTTTCACTACGAGTAATGCGTAATTAACATACTAGCCGAAGGATGCTGAATGTTCAACTCAGCAACATTCTGGTACCAAAAGGAAAATAAAGAATTTTACTTGGTAAATTAAAACATATGTTGTATATTTGACTCTCAACATCCATAAAACTGAAGGAATAGATGCCAATTTGCCTAATAATGATGATAAAGTTGAAGAATGAGAGGGGGGAAGGAAATTAGCCTTGAAATGACTATATTCCAGGTAACACCTCTCCTATCTATGCTTTGAGATATGTTTTGTGATGGAATCTTTGTAATAGGATTTGAACCATATAACATTGAAAATATTAAAAAATAAATAGAGGAGCTGTGTGAGCTCTTCTCTAGTTAAATAGCAATCTTGATTCTGTCTTTATTTTTAAAAATAGAGCTCTTAAAAAAATAGAGCTCTTAATATTTCTAAATAAGAAAGCACTGTTTTTGTTTTTTTTTTGTTTGCTTGTTTTTTTTATTTTTCAGTGGGTTTTGTCATACATTGATATGAATCAGCCATAGAGTTACACGTATTCCCCATGCCGGTCCCCCATCCCACCTCCCTCTCCACCCGATTCCTCTGGGTCTTCCCAGCGCACCAGGCCCGAGCACTTGACTCATGCATCCCACCTGGGCTGGTGGTCTGTTTCACCACAGATAATATACAGAAAGCACTGTTATATCTTGCCCTATGCTTGACCACTGGAATTATTTCTGTACTATTAATAATGATTCATCACCCACACCTATTTTAGTTAACTCTTCTAAGAAGGGTCCCCTCTAACTCATAGGAACCTAGGAAAACTGCATTTTCAAAACATCAGAATCCCTTATCCCAAAAGTTAACACCTTTGTGTTAGTTGAAAGTCTCTTGAAAGTACCCAAAGAATTATTGTGCTTAGTCACTCAGTCCTGTTCGACTCTTTGCAACCACATGGACTGTAGCCTGCTAGGCTCCTCTGCCATGGGGATTCCCCAGGCAAGAATACTGGAGCAAGTTGCCCTTTTCTTCTCCAGGGGATCTTCCCAACCCAGGCTTCCCACATTGGCTTACTGTCTCAACCAAAGTACTGCAAATATGGAGAATCCAATCAGTGACTTAGCCACATGATTAAGATCAACAACAGCCATAAATCCCCTGTAGAGAGTAGCTATTTTTGATAATGATGTGATGAAAACGGTATTTTATCTCTGAGGTCTTCCTCCCCAAAATCCATAGCCCCAATCTAATTATTAAAAACATCTGAAATAGCCCAACTGAAAGACAGTCTATAAAATACCTGATGAGTAAGTAGTCTTCAAAACAGTCAAGGTCATTAAAAACAAGGGAAGTCTGAGAAAATGTCAAATTCAAAAGGAGTCTAAAGAAAGAGTATGATGACTAAATGTGATGTGGTATCACAGATGAGATCTGAAATAGGAAAATGACATTTGGTAAGAAGTAAAGAAATGTGAGTAATACATGGACTTCAGTTAATATTACTGTTGTCAATGTTGTTCATTAAATGTAACGAATGAACCATGCTAATGTAAGATGTTACTAATAGAGAAAGCTGTGAAGCAGTGACAGGGTGTATGGAAACTCTCTGAACTACAAGTTAATTGTTTGTAAATCTAAAATCATTCTAAAAATATTCATTCCCCCCAAAATAAAGCCTATTAATTTAAAAGTGTCACGCTAAGTTCATTGATTGGACCTTTGACACAGGGGGGCTATATGACGTGGTTCAGCTGGGAGAGGTGGTGGGGAGACAGGGCAAGAAAACGGTCTGGCAGATAGTGAACCAAAGGACACCTGCTATCACCTAGCTGGTGGGGAAATGTGGCTGTGAGCATGATGAGGGATGATGATGGACCTGCCTAACAACCACTCAGAGGGCGGGCAGCGTGTTCCAGGGAGCTACTGGAGACACAACATTCAACTAATCCAAGACCCGTGGCTTAACCCCAGCCTTTAGTAATGCTACTGTGAGTACTCATGCTTTGGCATCATATATTATTTTAGTAAAAAAGAAAACCCAAAACTCTTTGAGAGAAACAGCATATATAGGATGACTAAGGTCAACATCAACAGTCATTAATTATGTAGACAGCAAATACCCTAGGTTTCATAAAGTCTTTCAGCTGGACAGAGCAAATAAGAGGTTCAGCACCCATAACACAAATTCAACCATACTCCTCATCCCCTATCCTTCCCTCCTAACACCAAAATGGCAACAAAACCACATAACCTACTCCCTGAAGTCTCACAACCTTCTCTGAAGTGATCCATGTAGCACACTTTCCTGAAGATATAAGTGGAGTCTAACTCATCTGCGCACACGAAATAGACTCTTCTACAACATGCAAGGTCCCTGTTTCACATTGGGTGGCTCCCTGCTCTTTCTGACCATTTCAGGTTTAAGATCATTTAATCTGTTACTTGAGAAACCTGTATGCAGGTCAGGAAGCAACAGTTAGAACTGGACATGGAACAACAGACTGGTTTCAAATAGGGAAAGGAGTATGTCAAGGCTGTATATTGTCACCCTGCATATTTAACTTATATGCAGAGTACATCATGAGAAAACACTGGGCTGGAGGAAGCACAAGGTGGAATCAAGATTGCCAGGAGAAATATCAATAAGCTCAGATATGCAGATGACATCACCCTTACGGCAGAGAGTGCAGAGAAACTGAAAAGCCTCTTGATGAAAGTGAAAGAGGAGAGTGAAAAAGTTGACTTAAAGCTAAACACTCAGAAAACTAAGATCATGGCATCTGGTCCCATCATCTCATGGGAAATAGATGGGGAGGCAGTGGAAACAGTGTCAGACTTCTTTTGGGGGGGCTCCAAAATCACTGCAGATGGTGATTGCAGCCATGAAACTAAAAGAAGCTTACTCCTTGGAAGGAAAGTTATGACCAACCTAGACAGCATATTAAAAAGCAGAGACATTACTTTGCCAACAAAGGTCCATCTGGTCAAGGCTATGGTTTTTCCAGTGGTCATGTATGCATGTGAGAGTTGGACTGTGAAGAAAGCTGAGCACTGAAAAACTGATGCTTTTGAACTGTGGTGTTGGAGAAGACTCCTGAGAGTCCCTTGGACTGCAAGGAGATTCAACCAGTCTATCCTGAAGGAGATAAGTCCTGGGTGTTCATTGGAAGGACTGATGCTGAAGTTGAAGCTCTAATACTTTGGCCACCTCATGCAAAGAGTTGACTCACTGGAAAAGACCCTGATGCTGGGAGGGATTGGGGGCAGGAGGAGAAGGGGACGACAGAGGATGAGAATGCTGGATGGCATCACTGACTCGATGGGCATGAGTTTGAGTAAACTCCGGGAGTTTGTGATGGACAGGGAGGGCTGGCGTGCTGTGATTCATGGGGTCGCAGAGTCAGACACGACTGAGCGACTGAACTAATCTGTTACTGACTGAGCTGGTGGCTATACCTCTAGGAATATATGTTATTTTTATTCTGCTTTCTTTATTCTAAAAAGCTCTCTTATTAAACACTAATACTCAATCATGAACATTAGAATTTATATTCCTCAAAAATTTATTGCCTTCTTCATACCATGTCTTACCTGTATTTTTTCTTGAATAATTAGAAATCCCATAACAGTTATATATGGGGTCAAATAGCTGCAGTGTACTCAGGTATACACTGTTCTCTGATTATTATTTAAGCCTTATTCTATATACTATTCATATCATTATATTTTAAAAATAACACACAACTTGACTGGCATCCAAAAAGTTAGTACAGGACTTATTTAATACTCTGAAGTTTCTGGGAGGTAATGAATAGACTCTTAAGTTTCTTTTTATTTTTTAATTGAAAATACTTTTATAAGAAACTTATTTAAATTTGAAATAATATTAAAAAAATAATCAACACGCATGAAAAGGCATAGTTTATGCTGCATCTTAGTATTAGATAAGTGCTTTGCAAGTTTTAATCTTACCAATTTTGCCTGATACTTGAGGATGTTAGTTTACACAGCTCAAGGCCTGTCTCAGTTGGGTTTAATTTTTGAAAATTATCTTACACAGTGTTCTGCACAAGTGTTCACCAAAACACTATTCTGCAGATACAAAGAGAAGATGATTTATAAACCAGAGAAAAAACCTTCAAAAAAAATTTTAATCTTAGATACTATACTAAGCATAAAAATACCTATTAAAAAGGAATATGGGACAATGAGATACATCATGCAATTTAGGTAAAATATCAGAGGTATTTTATGTAATCCACAATTATCAAAGTTAGCGCTAGTATCTGTGATTCTATTTTATAGATTTTGTAACCTCATCATCCTCTAAGTTGCAAAAACAAGCAATATGCATACAACATTAAAAATATTTTTTCTCTAATCTGCTGACATATAAAAGTTATGTTGAAAGTCACAAATGAGATTGAAATAAAAGCAAAAGTAAACTGAAGACTTTCTCGGCTTCCTGAGTCTACATTTCTAATATCTAATATCAGTAGATGACAAAAATAATTCTGAATTTAAGAACTGGAGTAGTCATGGCTTTACAATGAGGTACAGGCATAAAGGCACAACTTAAGGTTCTGGTGCAGCTGTGGCCAAGTAGAACTGAGGTTCAAGTCAGTGATTCTGAGATCTCGGCCACACACAAGTTGCAAAAACTAGTTCAAATGTTAAAAGTTCACATGAAACCAAGAGGACTAAGTTGTTTTCAATCCATAAATAAAAGAAAATTCCTAGCCTGCAAATAAATATTTCATCATGAATATGTTCATAATGGAGAAATTATTAAACAAGACCAAAGTTTACTTTTCCAGTTTTATTGATCCAAAAATACGACATTCAAACTACATAAATGAGAAAGCTTTGTATTGTCAAGTTCTGTTGCGAGGATCAAGATGAAAGTCATCAATGGTAAATAATTTTGCCATTTCATGAAAACACCACTATTTTTAGTAAATTTTGTAATAGCTTATATTTATTGTTTGCAATGTTCCAGGTACTATGCTAAGTTCCATGCTCATTATCTACAAAGGTTACAAAACGTATGCCAATTCAGTCTTCCCTACCCACTAGAAACAGAAGTAAAGATGAATCCAATGATAAGAAAGTCGTAAGGTACATTTTAAGAGAATTATTCAATTTTTAAAGTACCTTATTTTAACTTTGCTATAATCCCACAAATTAGGACCAAGTATCCTTTCCCTATACTATAGATGGGTAACTACTTCTAGATAAATTCCTCACTAGAACCTAGGATCGGATCCAGGACTAGAATCCAGTTCTCTATTATCTAAATTGCACTAAAGGCATTAAAATTAAATCTACTATAAAAACAGTGTGCATGCATGCGTGCTAAGTCACTTTAGTTCTGTCCAACTCTTTGCGACCCTATGGACTGTAGCCCACAAGGCTGCTTTGTCCATGGGATTCTCTAGGCAAGAGCACTGGAGTGGGTTGCCATGCCCTCCTGCAGGGCATCTTCCTGACTCTAAGATCAAACCAGTATCATTCAAGACTCTCCCATTGGCAGATGGGTTCTAAACCAGTAATGTCAGCGGGGACATTTTTTTTTTTAAGGTTTTTTTTTTTTTTCAAGTTCTCAGAATATTCAAGGTATAGATTTGAGACATTTGTTCTTTCGTGAACTTAGTGGGTACCACTATTATCATAAGCATAATAAATGTACTAAACTGGTTGACTTAATCTGTCTGTCTGCCCCATAAATTTGTAAACTTCTAGATAGCAGGGACTTTGTTCCATTCAACTTGGTCTCATGAAACTTAACAATTCTTTATCAATAAAAAGTTTGAGAGGACTAAAAAGGGAGCTGTGCCTTACACCTGAAGAAGACGGCTGGATAAGCACAATGGGAAACTCAGAAAAAGTAGTTCAAGAAATCCAAAACAAAGGGAGATATAAACTACTTCCAGGAAAACTAACACAGGGCAATCAAACTGGAGACATAAAATTTACAAATAAAGGGTCATGTAATCATCCTGACAGTAATGATCAGGTCATTACTAAGAGAGAGAGAAAAACAAACTGACCCCCACCTTCCCCATGAGAAAACTCAATAATAAAAGATAACAGAGTCATGCCTATAAAAAAACCAGGAAATAAGTGTTCTTCCAATGAAACAACTGCAACCCATTTTGAGCAGGTCAGTTTTAATTCTGATCATCAGTTTATTCATTAGAATGTCTACCTCACAGAATGTAGGGAAGGTACATGGCATCACCTCTAATTAATAAACCTTAGGTTCTCTTCTTTTCTACAAAGTGGAGAATTCAAAAGTGCTTAGAAGTAATTTCTCTTATGTAATTGTACTGATTTTATTTACTCTGTTCTTTCATTAAAAATGCAAAGGTAAACTTCACCTCCTTTCTTGTATGAGCGATCATAAACAATGAGGTCAGATCTGCTTGAGACATTTAGCATAGTTATACCTACTATGTGACTTATTTGAATATATTTTACAATTATAATTGCTGAATGGATAATATTTTCTATAGATTCAATTGAACCGACAAAAATATGAAGCACTATATTCTGCATGAAGTTTCAGTTTACAAAATTCATTATATATAAATATAAAATGCTTTTATCTCAGAATAAAGTTACTCTTTAAGCAAATTTCTTTTTCTCTAGAGTTTAAGTTCAGATTAGTACATTTGAGCTACAAAAGTATAAGGAGCTGATTATTCTACATAATCCCTTCTGTAACAAGCCTTTGATATTTTTTATCTATGAAAGTCTAATCTGAGTCTTTATCTTCCACTGTTTCCTTGTTAACAGGTTTCTTTATTTTTCTTCTACACTCTATCTTCACATAATAATTTTTTTCCTTTGGCAAATGACTTTGCATCTTAAACACAGAGGAAGATATCTTTCATCAGTCATTTCATTACATTTATCAAAAATTCAAGAAGCTGTTAGGAAACCCTGAATGTGTTTTCAGAAAGTAAATTAAAAATGTATAGTTCTAGAATTTATAGCAACCAGAAATAAACAAATTGCTTGCAAGTGCTGAAATGTAGTTATGTTATGTCTAAATGTCTTATTAAAGATAATATAAGTAAGTGTTATTTTTTAAAAAACAAAACATTCTTTACTCCTTAGGTTTCATATATTAGTACTTACTCTTGGTCAGAACGCCAAGAAGAACATATCCATTTTAAATTCCACTTGAAAGTTTATTTTCTGAATTAACATCACTGAGAACTGTACTGAGTCAGATGACATGATGTAACAATGAAGGAAACTGTCTTTTGGACTCAGCCTTAGGGACTGACATTTTTAAAAGATGAACGCGTATCACCAAATTGAAGTCAAGGTTGCTAATAATTACAGCCGGGATTGAACACAGAGATGATTTTTGTGAAAAAGATCTGGGGAAAGTCTTCTCTTCAGCAAAGCTTGTATTTTTTATGTACAGGAATAGGTTCTAAATTTGCTGAGTTTCTTCCCTTTTCCCCCTCTGTAAAGGGCAAAATATTAATACAAATTTGGCAACAGCCCCTAGAAGACAAAGTATTATATAAATAGCTGAATAGGAAGTTGGTGAAAGCTGCTTTTGAAATGCTTCAGGGTAAAGTTGGATCCATTTAAGGGCTGCTGTAAACTGACCTACAAGAAGTCTTTCTTCTTGTTTTTAGTATTTATTTACTTACTTGGCTGTACCAGGTCTTGGTTGTCACTCGAGGGATTGTCCATCTTCCTTTCAACATGCGGCAGCTGTAGTTGTTTCGTGGGAACTCTTAATTGTGGCATGTGGGATCTAGTTCCCCTACTAGGGATTGAACCCAGGCCCCTGAATTGGGAGCTTGGAGGCTTAGCCACTGGACCACCAAGGAAGAACCTGGACCACAGGCTTAATTTCTACTTTGTTTGCTTCGATTCTCCTTCCTGTAAACTCTTAACTACAGGTAGACTCATTTCCCTACTCTTTTAAAAGACTTTCACTTTTTCTATTATTTGCTCATGAATACTCTCCTTTTTGTCCCTTCAAATCCCATCACTCTTTAAAATGCAACTCAAACATATTTCACTAAGGAAGTCTTCCTCAGTGCGAAGTACTTCTCTGCCCTCAAAACTCTAGAGCCATTATCTAAACAATTCTCACGCATTTCTGAGTTGTCCAATATTTTTGCTTAAAAGTTATTTTCATCTGAAGTGTCTTTGTGTGTGTGTCCATCCTGTACTTTAAAACATATCCACAATACTTAACAGAGTTCACAGTAGAGTGCTCAAGAGCATATATCACTTCCTGAGAGCTCTTTTAGAAGTCAGCCAAAGCATTTCCAGGACAATTCTCCCCTTTCCTGCATAATGGCTCATATGTCTGACTAATAACTCTTTGGGTGAAAAAAAGCCCTGTGCAATACTGTTGTCCTTAACACTAGACTCACAGGGAATCCATTTTAATCTGAAATAGGCCAGGACACATCACCACTTATTTTGAAGAGTCTGCCTGCTCTGCATGAACACACAAGTGCAGGAGCAAGTTTTCCAAGATTCATTGAGATGTGAGCCCGAGCTGTAGACCTCAGATTAGAACCACGCTGAAAGAGCTGCAGAGTCTTAAAACATTTATGACATGTTGGTCAGAGGCAATGGATGACAGCCCAAGGAAACAGTAATGCGATACTGAGCTTTTCACCTTAAGGTGACTGGTTAAAACTCAGCTTGGGATCACGAAAAATTTATAGCCCTCTAATGCAATAAAGAAAGCTATTTGTGACCCAGGGAAAGTGACCATAAGCCCAGGGCCATGACCACTGGTCCACAGTGAGATCTGAGACCAAGGCATGCAGCCCGAAGAGAAGTTAAAACACATAAATGCACATATGCTTGCAAACAAATACCCACACACACACTGAGGGGAATAGATATTGCTTTCAGCATAGAATAGGGGCTTCCCAGGTAGTTCAGTGGTAAAGAATCCACCTGCCCAGGCAGGAGACTCTGGTTCACTCCCTGGGTCAGGAAATCCCCTGGAGGAGGGCATGGCAACCCACCCCAGTATTCATGCCTGGAGAATCCCACGGACAGAGGAGCCTAGCAGGCTACAGTTCATAGGGTCATAGAGTCAGACATAACCGAGCGCACACGCACAAGATTTATTCCCTTACCCTCTTACTCTTTTAGAAGTTACCTTGAATTTTAAGGTATTAAATCATGGGCAAAATGAAACTTCAAAAACTTGTTTCCCTTGAAAGTGAAAATGTTACTCACTCATTTATATCCAACCCATATTTTGTGACCCCATGAACTATAGCCCACCAGGATCCTCTGTTTATGGAATTCTCCAGGCAAGAATACTGAAGTGGGTTGCCATTTCCTTCTCCAGGAGATCTTCCTGATCCTGGGATCAAACCCAGGTCTCCTGCACTGCAGGCAGACTCTTTACCATCTGAGACACCAGGGAATGTCAAGTAAAAAAAACCATATATATATGAATTTCTAACTTCATAGGTAAATAATAGCTTCCCTGTAGGCTTAGATGATAAAGAATCTGCCTGCAATGTAGCAGGCCTGGGTTTGATCCCTGGGTAGGGCAGATCTCCAGGGGAAGGAAAAGAAAACCTACTCCAGTATTCTTGCCTGGAGAATTCCATGGACAGAAGAACCTGACAGGCTGTAGTCCTTGAGGTCACAAAGAGCTGGACACAAGTGAGTGACTAACACTTTCTTTCATTTTAGATAAATAACAATGTTTACAAAACATGCTAGTTCCTCCTACATGCATAGCATTTTTTTTTACTAATCCCCAAGATTTCTTGGAGATTCCTAAGTTGTAATGAAAGAGCATATATCTTGGCATGAGATTTAGCTTGAGTCTCCGCCCAAATGAAGTTGGAGAACTTTGAGCAACTCAATCTGTATGGACCCCAGACTGCTTATCTACAGAACAGAGATAACAATTAACTATGATCTCAAGAGGTTCAGAAAGTTGAAGGTTAAATTAAAACACATTAATAGAAAAAAATTTTAACTCTGACTACCACTTTGCAAACCAATACAAAACCACAGTCACTTTTTTGTCTTTACTGGTGAAAGTTACACCAAACACTGGTCAAATTTACTACTCTGGGTCTGAACAAAGCAAGAAACCTTGGACTTAGCTGATCTTCTAAGCACATGAAGAACTTGGATTTTAAATTAAAAGGGGACTATTGGACACAACTTTAATAACGCTTTGAAAAAGACAAACTGAAACTAAAAATCACACCCCCACACCCTCCATTAGTGTAAAATGGAATTTTCAGCCCTTTTGTGGATTACAACTAAAAATTCTCTGGCATATTAATTAATTTAATCCCTCTTCTTAAAAAGTACATACAGCCAGACATACACATACACAAATACATAGTTGTTTTCTAAGAGTCACGTTCTAAGAAAAATTGCCAGAACTAACAACTTGTTAAATAATATCTGAGGCAAAGCATATTGGGACCAAAAATTTTAATAGCATGTTTTTGCATCAATTAGTCATGTAATCTGGATGATAATATTTTGGTTACTTCAAAATTATCATCAAAAGACTTTAGCTTTTTCTGAGTTCATTGTAAATTTTAACTGATTTCTTTTAGAATTTCTCACTGCAAAAGTGTTTTTAACTTTTTAAGGGAATTTAGTTGGAAAACATCCATGACAAATCAAAGAAGCCATAATTTTAAAAGCCCAGTTCTTTAATATTATGTGTTTATTCAAATTCAGCACACTGCTTTGAAGTGCTTCAATAAATGTTTGTTGAATAAATGAAAAGATAAATGAATGAAATAATTTGCCTTGCAGGGTTTTCTAAATCTTTCTCCTTATGTATAATATCCTTCTAGTGGGGGTCAGTGAGCTCTTCCTTTCTTCATTGACAGTTGCATAAAAATACAAAGGAAATCCATCCAAGCCACAGGCACATGTTGGATAAGAGATAATATCTAGGGTTGACTAGTCAAACAAGTCCTCATTCAGATCCTGCCAGAAGAACTGAGGTTTCATAAAGCAAACTCTTGAATTTAATTCTCCTCATTTCCATTACATTTGCTTGGCACAGATACTGGAACTCCATCAGAAGAGAACCATTAAATACATCACCATAATCCTCTTGAATATTCAAGTTCACTTTGTGCCATGATTTTTTTTTAAACTTTCCTTCCTTTAAAAAAAAAAGTTTTAAAAATGATTCCTCAAAAATACTGTGTGGCTTTATATTTATTGAGTTAGGAATTTCGATTCTTTTACTTGTCACTGCGACTTTCTTTTGGACTTAGTTTGATTCATATTCATACCTAGTACTTGACATAAGGTTCTTATGTTTGGTAGTTGACTGTCAACTTAATCAAATCATTTACATCACACAACATTAAGATACTGCATTTTGGCACTACACTTCATGCCACATGTCTGAAAACTTTAGGATTTCAGACATTCATCAGTGGAAATGTGGACTGTTGATGATTAGTTTGAAAATCCTCCCCTGGAAGTCAAAATAAGCCTTCTTTTAAGTCATCTGATGAGTAAAAAAGACTACATTTGAAAACAGGTTTTTCAACAACTACAGAAGGTAAAGCAGAGACTTCTAATGATTAGGCACAACAAGTAGCCTAAATATATGCCAGTCTTGCTTTTGAATGACCAGCTCACCTTTCTTGCCTATTTTGTCCAGATTTTTAAAAGAAAATCATTTGCTTTATTCTCAGCCCATATAATCAGCCATTGTTTGAAGTTCATATGGAAAAACATTGTCCCAAATAAAACAGTTTTTAGCTTGAATATTTTTGTAACACCTGGAAATTTCAAGTAGCTGTAACAAAAGGTTATTCAAACATTCAAAATGATGAATTAAAATTTTTGATATTCTGCAAATCCTAATTCTTTAAATGATAATGAATAAATATATACTAACACTACACTAACTCAGAAATGACTCCATGACTCAGTTGTAAAGAATCCATCTGCCAATGCAGGAGACCTGGGTTCAACTCCTGGGTTGGGAAAATTCCCTAGAGAAGGAAATGGCAAACCACTCCAGTACTCTTGCCTGAGAAATCCCATGGACAAAGAAGCTTGGCGGGCCACAGTCCATGGGGTCGGACACAACTAAGTGACTAAACAACAACACGCACTGATAATTCATTCCATTTCATGACTATCAAAATGCCAACTATGTACTTTCTAAAGACTCAGCATCCATTAGAACAAAATAAATGAATAATGGATACAACAAAGCTATATATTGTCACCCTGCTTATTCAACTTATATGCAGAGCACATCAGGCAAAAGGCTGGGCTGGGTGAATCACAAGCTGGAATCAAGACTGCCGGGAAAAATATCAAAAACCTCAAATATGCAGATGATACCACTCTAATGGCAGAAAGTGAAGAGGAACTAAAAAGCTTCTTGAGGAGGGAAAAAGAAGAGAGTGAAAAACCTGGCTTAAAACTCAACATAATAAAATTAAAATAGTGGCATCTAGTCCCATCACTTCATGGCAAATAGAAGGGGAAAAAGTGGAAACAGTGACAGATTTTATTTTCCTGGGTTCCAAAATCACTGCAGAAGGTGATTGCAGCCCTGAAATTAAAAGACTCTTGCTCTTGGGAAGGAAAACCATGACAAACCTAGACAGCATATTAAATTGTAGAGATACCACTTGGCTGACAAACATCCATATAGTCAAAACTATGGCTTTTCCAGTAGTCAAGTATATCTGATGTGAGAGTTGAACCATAATGAAGACTGAGACTGAAGAACTGATGCTTTCAAACTGTGGTGCTGGAGAAGACTCTTGAGAGTCCCTTGGACAGCAAGGAGATCAAACCAGTCTAAAGGAAGTCAACCTAGAATATTCATTGGAAAGACTAATGCTGAAGCTCCAATGCTTTGACCACCTGATACAAAGAGATAACTCATTAAGGAAAAGACCTCAATGCTGCAGTCCATGAGGTGGCAAAGAGTCAGACATGATTTAGTGATTGAGCAACAACTAAAGACCCAGCTTCCATTAGAACAAAACAGTTGAATGATGCATTTTTCTTTTAAAAATACACTAGTGGGTTTTTATTAAAACCCAGAAAGTGTGAAATCTGACAGCTGAATCATGCTTTCTGGAACAAAAGAAACGCATCCCATTATTCTTCATTGGAACAGGGCATAACAATGCAAAACCAAAATGCCAGGAAACAGATATAGACTGTGGATTCTCTCTGACTGATCTTCTCAAGAGCATACGACTGGACTACAGCACATGTGCAGCCAATATGTCCAGGCCCAAAGGCTTCATACCAAGAGATCTCACAGAGACAATGCGTGAGCAGCTCATGCTTCTCTTGGGGAAGCTTGAAGATCCTAAGCCAAAGCTCCCCAGACTGTGAAAATCAGCTGCTCTTCTGAAAAGCCTTTGAAGTAAGTTTCTGAATAAGACAACAGTAAAATGAACCAAGATGGGGTTGGAGGCCAGGGTATTTGTAAAACAAGGCCTAGCTGGACTTAATAAGGTGACTCTCATACTTACCTAAGGCTTTTATCTAGAAAATGCAAATGGAGATCAAGTTATCATATTATTCTTGGCAACCCCTGATGGGCATGTCCACATGCACAGAACTAATCACATGAAGACTGCAATAGAGAAAGGTAGACATTAGCTCTTCGCCTTGCAGTTACTGTTTAGTCACTAAGTCATGTCTGACTCTTTTGTGACCCCATGGACTGTAGTCCACCAGACTCCTCTGTCGGTGGGATGCCCCAGGCAAGAATACTGGAGTGAGTTTCCATTTCCTTCTCCAGGGGACCTTCCCAACCCAGGGATTGAACCTGCAGCTCCTGAGTCACCAGACAAGTGTAGTTCTTTGTATACCCAAAGATTTACATTCATCCAGAAGTTGAAGATGAATTCATTAACTGAGCAAAGATTTAGGGAATGAAAATGGAGTAAAAGTGTTTGCAATTGGAATGAAGAGTTAGACAACATAGAAAACAGCTGATTGGTGACATGAGAACAAATACACTATTATCATATGACATTTAATGCACAGCAAAATAGAGTATTAAAAAAAATTTGCCTTATTATTTTCTCAGCAGAGAATAGTTTGTTCTTCAAGCCCACTACTAAGATACCTGCTTTATTTTTGTTATTATTATTAAGTTCTGCTGCTGCTGCTAAGTCGCTTCAGTCGTGTCCGACTCTGTGCAACCCCATAGACGGCAGCCCACCAGGCTCCCCCATCCCTGGGATTTTCCAGGCAAGGACACCGGAGTGGGTTGCTGTTTCCTTCTCCAATGCAGGAAAGTGAAAAGTGAAAGTGAAGTCACTCAGTCGTGTCTGACTCTTAGAGACCCCATGGACTGCAGCCCACCAGGCTCCTCCGTCCATGGGATTTTCCAGGCAAGAGTACTGGAGTCGGGTGCCATTGCCTTCTCTGATTATTAAGTTCTATATATTTATAATTCCATTTGCCAACTAGTTAACCAAGTTCAGCTACTCCTATTTTTAATTTTATATAAACACACCAACCAAAAAGCATGCCTGTCACAGAATGTCACTCGACCACACAGCTCCCAGCCAAGAGCTCTTTCCACTGTCTGATTGTGGCAGAAGAGGCTGACTGCGAACCACGATCACTGAAAGTATATTATCTCATATAAACAACAAATTTCACTTCTTAAAATGTAAATAACACTCATTTGGATGATGGAAGAATAACATTTACCAGGCACAGAAAGTATATCAATTTCGTAGAAGTCTCTGCTTCAGTAAACACTTTCCATTGCTCTCTGAATGCACATACATGAAGGCCTTTCCATTGTTCTAGACAGCATTTTGAGCTCCTTTATCTATACCATATATTTCCTGAAAATTCTCGATTTATGGTGTGCTATGGCGTGCTATTTTTCTTTAAGCAGAAAAAGAAGTGTTAAGTTGCTTAAGGTGATACCTAGTTTCTAAGACCCAAGCTGTCCTGCAGATAAGCAACTATGAGCCAGAGGAAGGCCCCAGGTAATCTGATGCAGAATCTGATGGTTGAGCAAAGATGTTCTAAAATACAGGGAGACTGGGGACAAAGAGAATATATCTCTGGACAAGTGCATGTTTCTGCTTGTGATACCAGCACTTGCTTGAAGTGAGAAGCCCCATAATCCACGTGCAGGTATAACATTTTTTATAAGATGATCAAGGTAACTGTCCTATTTAGGTAAGTAAATATTTTTCTGTGTGGTAGAGGCAATTTAAGTATAATTCAAACATCTTTGATATTATGAACCATTTTCATTTTCTGAGTAATAATTAAAAACTGTTACTCTCAAAAAAAAAAAACTGATCTTTGTTAAAGTGTTCATCACTCTTCTTTATTTACATTTGTTTTCTTTACAAATTTAAATATCTGTACTGTCTGTGTCAGGTAATTTCAACTGAAAACAAGAAATATAATTCATCAAGAAGATAAAAAGCAAAAGGACATATACTTCCCAAACTACTTTAAGAATAGGACATTTATATAATCACTGTTAATCACAAAATTTGAGAGACTAGAAAATCATATGAAGTAATGAAGAGGTCATATTAACTACTGATTAAAAGTATGGATTTTGGAATCATACTGTCTTGATTCGTTTCTGGCTCTAGTATTTATTAGTTTTGTGATATTGGATAGGTTACTCAACCTGTGAAAACTCAGTCTCCTTATCTGTAAATGGGTATTTTAACATAAACTACTTCAAAGCATATAGTCCTTGTAAAGCATTCAGGGTATACAGGACTCACAATGCATCCAGGAGGAATGTTAACTATTATTATTTCACACAATTTTCTATTTATCCATATATCTTTATTTATTTATTTATTTATTTATTTCCCCCCCCAGTGGGTTTTGTCATACATTGATATGAATCAGCCATAGAGTTACTTTAAAAGATGCTTTCCTTTAAGAGATTTTAAGTACAGTAATAAAAATATAATCAAGTCAGAACTTCTAAACTGAATCTTTTGCAGACTTGTATAGAAAGAGTCAGAATATTGCTTTTTTGGGAAGGAAAGATTTCATAATAAATATGGAACTATTAATAGAAATCTATGTTAACATAAAGATTGTGTTGACTTGGAAAAGTCAAAATTAATCCAATATCCATCTGAAGTATTTGACTTTCTAGATAAGAGGAAAACATATTTAATGTTATATGTAGTTTTTTTTATATAAAAGAGAAGATATGGCAAGAATATAGCATTCTCTTTTTACCAAAAGTTCTGCTTAACCTCCATTAAAGTGATGCTTTGGCTATATTATGAAAAGAATATTTATATACAATGCTGCAAGCAAATGTTGAGAAAAAATTCAAGAAATTATGAGAACATAAAAGAAACATGCAAGATAATAAAGGAATCTTTAGAGAGGTGGGCAGGAATACAGAATATATAAGCACATCTATGAGGGCAAAGACTATTTACAACAAAATTTAAGTTTAAATTAGATTTAAATTATATTCAGGCAACTTAAAGTTGATTAGGAAACTTTAAAACAGTATTGCAAGATGAGGATGCCTGCTTATTGCTCCTCTAGCATTTCTAAAACAAAAGAATGAAAATGTTTATAAAAAATCTCCTTAATACCTTTACCATCAAGTTTATCTTCTCCAGAGAAAAATGTTAACCTCTAATAATTACAGCTAGTCATAATTTTCCACACAAATAACTCTGAGGAGGTGTGTTTCAGAGGGTGCAGAGTTTCAGATGTGACACTGAAAAAGAATGTCACATGCTATATACTGTATAGCTATTTCTGGTCTCTGAATTCTAGAATCAGCACTGCAGAAAGTTAAAGTGACTACTTCAGAGGAACTTTAAATGAAAATCTAAGTGGACTATAAGGGGACTGGGAGACAATTCATAATCTCCTTTTCAAAGTATGATGGGACTGTGTTGTTTACATCATGAAATTCCTCTGGACAATTTGAAAATACTTCAAAGTAAAATCCAAAAAGAGTCAGAAAAACCATAAATATTCAATGTATTTTGTCAAACCCTATGAGTCTTACCCACAATCATGAAAGGTAGAGGCTGAGGAGGAACGCACAGGTAAAGTCAAACTCTCAATGATTACAAAGTGAATATAAATGCAGTAAGCAGCAAAGTTTGCTAAAAAAAAAAGCTAAAGTAAATAGTTTTTCATGCTCCAAACCTATGTTTAACTGACCTATTGAAAGATAAAGTTGAAAAGAAATTGTTTGTAAAAGAGTAACGTGATTCGGAGTGGGGGTGGGGTGGGGTATAACCTTTAAAACAGAGATTGAATACACACAAAAATGTAAAAAGTATACAAAGGGAGAAAAATCTTTCTCAAGGTAACGATCAGTCATTTTGTTTGCAGAAGCTAATACAACTCTCCTGCTTTCCTAGACTCATCAATCTGTTTTCTCCAAAAACAAGTCTAGGTGTTTCTTAAATTCACCTATGCTCTCCTCCAATTGCCTTTCCCAGTAATTTATTCCATACGTTTTTCATCTCGTCCATAACATACTCTCCCCATCATGAAAAGCAGACAAAGACTACTCTTCAGGCTGACATCTGGCTCTGTCACAAAGCTGAGACCTTTCAATGCTTCTCTTAGGTTTCCCTTTCACACACTCTGAACTGATTGAGCTACTGCTGAAATGTTCTTCCTTATCCCCTGTGAAAACTCAAAACTCACCATCAAGAGTTCAGCGAACTTCATTCAATAAATAAATAACCCATTACACATATCCAGGCTATCATTTTTATTAAAAAAAAGCTTAAAGAATAACATTAAATGCTCTGCATTTTTATTTTTGTGACATTTTGTTCCCTTTGGGAATTAATATCTTTACGAGAAGCATTTTCCATCATACAGAGTTGCAGCATGATTATCATGTTTGCCCTATAGAAATCTATCAGTCACATTTAATTATTCTAACTCCATTTATTTCAAATAAGTTCAAATATGTATGAAACTTCCAACTTTAAATGTATGCATGCACATATATTTATATGTAAGTGTAACACACAAAATCGTAAATGTATAAAAACCACTTACACAGGTGGAGAAACATGTATTTAATTATCTTGTGTTTTTTTCTTAAACTTTGTACAGACACAGAGAACAAACTTATGGTTGACAAAGAGGAAAGGGGGAGGGAGAGGAGCAAATAGGAATTTGGTATCAGCAGACACAAACTACTAAATATAAAATAGATGAACAACAAGTTTCTATGGGATAGCTTGGGAAACTGTAATCAATACCATATAATAAACCATGATGGAAAAGAATATGAAAAAGAATATATATATACTGAATCACTGTGCTGTGCACCAGAAACTAACACAAGTTGTAAATCAACCACATATCATTTAAAAAAAAAATCTATTTTGTCTAATGTTAAAATAGACACTCCAGCTTTCTTTAATTTCTACTGAATTTCTGAAAACATATATGGTTGAGTCTTGCGATTTATCCAAAATAATACTACTGCCTTTTAATTGGGGAGGTGTTTAGACCATTTATACTTAATGTAATTATCATCATGCTTAGGTTTAAAATCTACCCTTTTGCGAAGTAAGTACTTATAGGCCACATAAGCACTGAACTCTCACAGTGGCCTGGTAATAGCACTACCACTCAAGGAAAAAAAAAATGTTAACACAAAAAACTTTAAGAACCACAGACACAAACTAATGTTCTGAAACTTTCATTCTTGTCCCCAGAGAGTGCTACAAAGAGACCTAATTTCATTAACTTTAATCAACTATGTAAAATACATAAGAGACCATCATTAAATTATTTGTTTTCATAGCAACTTCATTCTATTTCTTAGCACCCAATTATACTTTTTAAGTGATGGTTTCACAATCAAATCTACATGACAAAATGTTAACTACAGACAAATTCAGCAGGACTTTCAAACTACATTCCTTTCGGCAGCATTACCAAATACTTTTATTTTCTGCCTTACATTATGCACTCAAAGTCTGTGCTAGTCAACAGCTCCATTATTAAAATAAAAATTAATTTATCATCTATGTTTTAGGATCACGTCTAAAGTCATGCAATCAAGCCTACAATGTACTAATATATTATTTGCATCCATAGCCATGTATCTACTTTCTTTAAAGTAGCAAACAAATTTCAAAGTAAGAGTTCTTTCAAAAACCAAAAAACCCAGAATGTTGATATTAAAATACCACTTGCCATGGAAAGAAACTAGAATTCCTTGGAGAAATGTCTAAGTTCAGGCCTGGGATAGCAAATAATCAAGAGGAACCTGTAGTATTTTGTCATACTATGTAGAAAGGAAGTTATCAAGACCACCAGAGTTTTGTGAAAGGGCTCAGAAGCCAATTTGGATAAAAGATGGGGCAATTTAAGTACTAATAAAGATAATAACTACAAAGTATTGACACATTAAGTTCATGAGTTTTTAATGATATTAAAACACAGAGACAGACATTGGTCAGTTTGGGCAGATGCTAGGAAACCAATTCATTATTCTGAACAGTGATAAATGAAGGGAAAAAATTAGGTATGAAATTGTATCTCAGAGTAACTGGAACAGACGATGATAAGAAGTTCCTCTTTCCAAAATATTTCAACTAATAAGTGAAAAAGGAATACTAAATTAGAAAATCACTTTTTTTTTTTGCAATCCTTAATGCATAGACAGTTCCAATGAGTGTTCATCTAAGTCAGATTAGAGAGAACAAAAATTATATATTATTTTTCTCCCAGCAGAAGCCCCAAATCCCTATTGTGGTAGTTTTGCCAAAACATAAACTTAAGTCTGATTAAGCCTCAAACTCTACCAATTCGAAGGAGATACTGGGAACAGAGGGACACATTAAAAGACACCTTTGGGAATGCAATAACAAAATCCAGACTGTGGGAAACTACAGGACAGTTACCTAACTTCTTCACCAACAGTAATGAAGAAAATGAGATAGAAAGGCAACCTACAGATGAAAAAAATTTATGAGACATATCAACCAATTTTGAAAGGTTTGGATTCTGATTCAAATAAGAAAAACACTAAAAGTTTATATAAAATCAAGGAAATGAAAATACTTGTGAATCTTTGGTAATTCAGTAATTATTGCTAAGTATTAGGTGTGATAACAGGATTGTGATTACAACAAAGAGTCCTAAACTCTTAGAGATAAATAATGAAATATCTGCATATAAAAGAATATTTTATTTTGAAACTTTTCAAAACAATCTTAGCATTGGAGGAAAAGATAGGAATACAGACCATATATAGATCATTATTCAGGCTGGTTGAGGAAAAATTAATTTCATTAAGCTAGTCTCTATGCTTTTGCATTTGTTTGTAATTATCTGTGAACAAAAAAATATGTTAAAAGACTGTGGTCATTTTATTCAAACTAAATGACAAAGAAATTGGAGAAACACATAAATAATTTTATATTTGATAATCTCATACTGCATAACAAAAAGAAAAGTGGAGAGATATGAAGAGGTGAAATGAAGAACTATGAAAATGTCTCCAACTACTTGGAAATAGGCCATTTTCCTTCTTTTAAAGAGTGTAAAATACCCTAGGAAGAGTTCTGGTACTTGTCCTTAAGGCTGCTTTTCTCAAGGAAACAGACGGTAAAGATATTAAATAAAACTCCAAAACTTCTTCAGCAAACTTTAATGTACCAAGCAGCAGCTTTTCATTTTAAATACACTTCAGTTTCCCCCATAAAATCTATCAATTATATTTCCATTTATTGAATATGGTTCATTCTAGAAGAAACTTCTAGAAAAAAATTTCTGTCAAAACGATCTTACTCTATAACAATCCTAAGTACCACTTTTATTCAGGAATATATTATTTCCTTGGAGAAGGCAAATGGCAACCCACTCCAGTGTCCTTGCCTGGAGAATCCCAGGGACGGGGGAGCCTGGTGGGCTGCCGTCTATGGGGTCACACAGAGTCGGACACGACTGAAGCGACTTAGCAGCAGCAGCAGCATGTTATTTTCTAGGATGTCAGACATGATCCCCAAATGCATTTAATGAACGAACTGTTGGGGTCTTCTACATTTTAGTGTGAGTGATACTGCTCTTACAGTCAAGATGAGAATACAGGGAAAGGGACAATCTTAATCTCTTTACTAAAAGAAAACAAATTTTAAAGACAACAATGAGTTATATAACATTATCTATCTTCTCTGTCTCCCCAGTTCCATTCCAGAATATCCTGTTACAGATTATTGTTACAGTGACCTATGACATATTTTTTAAATCTTGAGAAAAATGAGCAGTGATTTTCTACTTCAAGTCTTCATGGCTCATCTTTTGTACAAACTACACCTACTTAAAACAAAACATTGACATTTATATTTATTTTGTGAGTGCAAGGGTGTTTTCTTTACCTTAAAATTTGCCCTCCCCAAAAGGAGATCTACAAAATTCTGAAACTATATATTTTATGAGAGGCTGGCCAAAAAGACTGACATGCTTTTTCATCACAGCTACTTTATAGTATTATTCATGACACATGAATACCTTGAAGAAGTATTCAGCTATTTCAGAAGCCATAGAAAATGAATAAATAAAATTGCTACACAGGAAGAATACAAATAAAAGCATTTGTCCCTATGTCTTATCAACAATGGACAGAATATATTAAAGAATAGAAATTAAAGTTCTCATTCAAATGGAGCAATATTTCATTTTGCATGTATAATTCTATGCATGTATAATTCTATGCATGTATAATTCTCGATATCCTTTCAGAATGTAATAAGTGCTCCAATAAAAGGTTTCTTAACTTAGTTTAGCATAAAACCTAATGATAGATACAGTACTTACCATGAGTCCCAATGAAACAATTTAGACAAAAAGTGATATTAAAGAAAATGAGGCTGTTACTAAAAGCACTTTTCCCCCACCTCCACGAAATTCCCAAGGGAAGATTTTTTTTTCTAGGTTTCTTATCTTAATGAGATCTCCAAGAGGTATTTTCCGCAAAGTTTATTATTTACAGATTTCACCCCCATTTCATCCTCAAAGATGACCAGACATTTTAATGTTTAGACCTCAACATAACAGTTTAGAAGTGGGTAATATGTATTATAGTTCCTCTTGAGCTAATATAAAATTTTTCATCTATTTTCATCAGGAGAACACAACTAACCAATATAGCAAGACAACATTTTTCACTGCTGACAAGAGAAACATGGAAATGTCTGGGGTGGGGAGAGGAAAACAGAGGAGATTAAAGTCAGTTATCCCCCCTCACCCCCCACCTTCAACATGCAACTTCACCCAAAATAAACAGAGAGCAATACCATCCCCTATACAGAGAATAATGCTGACATTTCTAAAGTCACAGTAACAAGTATACGGATGGGCTTTACCCAAAACCACGTCACCAGTATGACTACTAATGACTTCTCAAAACAAAGACATACTTTAAAATAAATCCAAACTCTTTGTTCTTTTTCTCATTGTGTGTGTCTCATGGGTACACAGCGTACCTTTGAGTAGAGAAAGGGATCGATGGATAACATTTTTTCTTTAAATTCCTTTAACTTTGAATTTCATGTGATCAACTGGTCGAATCCTTTTGTTTTTAAAATACAAACCTAAAAAGTATCAACATAAATGTTCAACAAACCTTATAAGCCTATTTATGTACATGTCCAAGTTACATGAAATCTATATCTTGTGTGAGAATACAGATAATTATTTAGAGCATTTGGTAGGAAACATTTTTTAAAATTTTACCCTTTAGGTTAAAAAAAAAGCCCATTTTTGTCCTTGGACATAGAAATGAAATATTGTGTTTATATTTATTTCTGTGCAGACTCTGAAACATAAAATATATACATATGCATATATTTATAAACATTAAAATATATGCATGTGAAAGTGAAAGTCACTCAGTCATGTCTGACTCTTTGCAACCCCATGGACTATACAGACCATGGAATTCTCCAGGCCAGAATACTGGAGTATTCTGTTCCCTTCTCCAGGGATCATTCCAACCCAAGGATCAAACCCAGGTCTCCCACATTGCAAGTGGATTCTTTACCAGCTGAGCCACCAGGGAAGCCCAAGAATACTGCAGTGGGGAGCTTATCCCTTCTCCAGCAGATCTTCCCAACCCAGGAATTGAACCAGGGTCTCCTGCATGGCAGGCAGATTCTTTACCAGCTGAGCTACCAAGGAAGCCAAATATATGCAAAGAGTATTTAAAAATTCAAATAATTATTTCTGATGTAGATACACCTTGAATAATATGAGAAGATTCAGAGAGACTGAGTGTGTGCTATAGAGTCAAAGAACAAATAATTGCTGGAACAGCTTTTCTTTTAAAGTTCTGCATTAAGTCCTCATCATTCAGGGTAAAAGAAAGTAGTAGCCATGGATCACCGGAAGTGTCCAAGATCACCATCTACTCACGTCTTCTGTATTTTTTGTCCTTCCGGCCACACCACATTGTCTCCCTAAAGGCAGGGGTCCCCAAACCCCGGGGCCACAGACCTCTACCCATCTGTGGCCTGTTAGCAACTGGGCCTCAGAGCAGAAGGTGAGTGGTAAGCAAGCAAAGCTTCATCTATATTTATAGTCGCTCCCCATCCCTCGCATTACCACCTGAGCTCAGGAAAACAAGTTCAGGGCTCCCACTGATTCTGTATTATGGTGAGCTGTATAATTATTTCATTCTATATCACAATGTAACAACAATAGAAATAAAGTACACAATAAATGTAATGCTCTTGAATCATCCCCAAACTATCCCCCTTGCCCCTCCCCCATCCACAGAACTGTCTTCCATGAAACCAGTCCCTTGTGCAAACAGGTTGTTGTGGACTGCTGTTTTAAGGTACAAATTTAAGGAAATCCCTGGTTCTGCCATTCAGTCGTGAGCGAGTGCTACTGGGAATGCTCAGGACACCCACCACAAAGGACAAGGGAGCTGCGAACGCTGTTCAGAAGCTCTCAGAGATTCGAGTGAGCACCCACTCCATTGTTCCCCTTCTCTATTCTTGCCAACCTACAGCTATTTTTTACTTGCTGTCTATTGACCAAAACTATCAGTACCACCCTACTTTGCACCTTTCTGTTATATTATAAATAACTCTCCATTGGTCCTCTATCCACTAAGATGATGTCAAGTAAAACAATGAAAGAGCTTCCATTGTCCTTTCTTCCGACATGACCTAATGGCCATGTTTCCTAACACTCTTGAATCACAAGGCTGGAGGAAACCAGGTACATCTAAAAAGGGACCACATCACTGATTTGAAATCAGCTGGTATTTATCCAGGAAGCCTTATTACTTCCTGGATAAATTCTCTATCATATTTATCATGTTTATGTTTTTGCAGTCACTTTGAAATTTCTTTACTCTTGTTTTCCATAATCCCATTTTGTGATTTACAGACTCACTCCACCTTTTCTCACTGTCCCTGGAATGTTAATGTTTTCCAAAATTCATATCCTTTACACTCTTCTCTGTTAGCTCTTTTTCTTTTAGGAGTTTACCTACCTCTATGGCTCAATCTAAATATCTAACCTCAATCTAAAAATCTAACCTCTCAAGTATGTGGCTTTAAGTCACATATCACTCCTAATCTCTAGGTAAATACTACCAGTTTCACATGGGCAAAGTCTCCAAATGCTTCATTTACAATTTGCACAAAACTGAATTTTTCAGGTTATTCCTTCACTCCTCCCCATTCCTAGCCTCAAACTCATGCTTTACACTCCCTCAGTTTTTCCTGTTCCTATTTATCCTCTAATTTCAATCAAGAGAAATGGCATCACTACCTACCAAAAAATTGGAGATTTAGCCTGGACTCTTAGAGTCACCACATCTAATAGGTTTTCAAAATCTATAGAGACTGGATAACATATATGCGTTTCCCTTCCCCCTTTCCATATCTTCTACCACTGTTTCAGCCTGGCCCTTCGTCTGCTCTTGTCTGCAATAGCAACTGCATCCTACCTGGTCTCCATGACTACAATCACAATCCCATTTCCCTGAAAGGTATTTCCAAATCAGCTCCAGAGTGATCTTTCTAAAATTTTAAGCAGATAACATTTATCCTTCAAGAATTCCTCATGGATAGGACCAGTTCAAAATGTCTACATGGCACACTAGGCCCTTCACTATCTTTTCATGGTCATTGCTTCATATTTTTATTCAGCTTCTCCTTGTACATCTACACATAGAAGCTTTATTCAGCCATAATTGTGTTTCCTAAATGTACTGTGGTATATTTTTACAACTACTATTCATTCTATGTGGAGTCTCTTTCCTACCACTTCTCTGCATCCAGAAGGAATTAACTGCTTTACGTTTATGCTTTCTGGCTCAGTAACAAGCCAGTATGTGCGCTCTGTCTTAGCTTTGGAATCCTACCCCTGGAACTTCCCTGATGGACACTGGTGGGTACCGTCCAGTGCTTCTGGACTAGATTTGGCCTTGGCCAGTGGATAATGGCTAGATCACCTGGCAAATTCTTTTTATTCTTTAAGCCTCAGACCAAACATCATACTCCTTTGTGAAGCTATCCCTGATCTTCCATCCCTGATCCTGGACTTTAAATACGTTCCATTACACAGCTTTCGTAATGTTGTAGCCAAGTGCTTGCTTTTCTCCTTCATTAGTTTATCAGCTCCTTAAAGGAAGAATGTAGTATTTATTTTAAATCAATGATACCAAATAATGTCAGGAATATAGTAGATGTTTAATGCTCAACACATAATGATTGAAAATATGTATTTTTCAATGTCATTTTTCTACACTGAATATTACTCCAAGACTAAAGAAATGCATGTGTGTATACACTGGAAGAATCTCATATTTAGTCTTTGAGACTGAGGTTATGGTTTCCCCAGATTTCTGTGTATTCTCTCTAGTTTCTGTTTGCCTGTTTCTGTCTTAACTCACTTTAACTTAATCTTTATTGCACTAAATAAATATTTACTGAGTAAAGAAACGGTAAATAAATGAATTGATTTAGTAGTACAAATGAAATCATATCACTATATTTCCATCTTCTTATAAATAAATATGGGCAATAATCTTTGTTGGATGTTATAGAAGATCCTCCAGATATTTAAATGAAGTCTGAGACTCCTTCTCATTCTGTAGTGATTTACTTCTTCTCATGGGAAGTAGATGGGATTAATGATATTGACTGCTGTCTACTCTTCTTAAGATACATTAAGGTATCATATATATATATTCTTTTAAGATACATATATCCTTTACAGGCTAAAGCTGATCTATCCATAGTAAATATGGTGAATTGTGGAGTAGAAATCTCCTTCACCCAAATTCCTGTTTGAAAAATATGCTTCTTTGCTCTTTCAGTTCAGTCACTCAGTCGTGTCCGACTCTTTGAGATCCCACGGACTGCAGCATGCCAGGCTTCCCTGTCCATCAGCAACTCTCGGAGCTTACTAAAACTCCTCAAACTCATTTCTGTCAAGTCAGTGATGCCATCCAACCATCTCATCCTCTGTCGTCCCCTTCACCTTCTGTCTTCAATCTTTCCCAGCATCAGGGTCTTCTCCAACAAGTCAGTTTTTCGCATAGGTGGCCAGTGTATTGGAGTTTCAGCTTGAGCATCAGTCCTTCCAATGAATATTCAGGACTGATTTCCTTTAGGATGAACTGGTTGGGTCTCCCTGCAGTCCAAGGGACTCTCAAGAGTCTTCTCCAACATCACACTTTACTCAACTTTGCTCTTTAGAATATGTGATTATTACAAAAGATTAGAGAAAACTGCTTTAGAATCTAGTATTAAACTTTTCATAGCCTGTGGTTAAGAGCATAGGCTAAGAAGCAGCAGCCTGCTTGGGTTTGGACTTTAGCCCACACCTTGTTAGTATACACGAGATGTTGTTGGCCACCTCTCCAGCAGCCAGAGTCCCCTGCCCACTAATCTTCCTTGCTAACAAAACCCCATTTTGTTCACTTTCCTCTGAGGGTCTATTATAATTTCTATTTCACTGGAGGTAAAATAGAAGGCAAAGGTGAAAAGGCTAAAAGACAGGAACTAAAAGAGGAACTCCCCAGGTTGGTAGGTGCCCAAATGCTACTGGAAATCAGTGGAGAAATAACTACAGAAAGAATGAAGGGATGGAGCCAAAGCAAAAACAACACCCAGTTGTGGATGTGACTGGTGATAGAAGCAAGGTCAGATGCTGCAAGGAGCAATACTGCATATGAATCTGGAATGTTAGGTTCATGAATCAAGGCAAATTGGACGTGGTCAAACAGGAGATGGCAAGAGTGAACATTGACTTTCTAGGAATCAGTGAACTAAAATGGACTGGAATGGGTGAATTTAACTCAGATGAACATTATATCTACTACTGTGGGCAGGAATCCCTTAGAAGAAATGGAGTAGCCAGCATAGTCAACAAAAGAGTCCAAAATGCAGTACTTAATTCAATCTCAAAAATGACAGAAAGATCTCTGTTCGTTTCCAAGGCAAACCATTCAATATCATGGTAATCCAAGTCTATGCCCCGACCAGTAACACTGAAGAAGCTGAAGTTGAATGGTTCTATGAAGACCTAAAGACCTTTTAGAACTAACACCCAAAAAAGATGTCCTTTTCATTATAGGGGACTAGAATGCAAAAATAGGAAGTCAAGAAACACCTGGAGTAACAGGCAAATTTGGCCTTGGAGTACAGAATGAAGCAGGGCAAAGGCTAATAGAGTTTTGCCAAGAGAATCCGCTGGTCATAGCACACACGCTCCTCCAACAACACAAGAGAAGACTCTACATATGGACATCACCAGATGGTTAACACTGAAATCAGACTGACTATATTCTTTGCAGCCAAAGATGGAGAAGCTCTATATAGTCAGTAAAAACAAGACCAGGAGCTGACTGTGGCTCAGACCATGAGCTCCTTATTGCCAAATTCAGACTTAAATTGAAGAAATTGGGGAAAACCACTAGACCATTCAGGCATGACCTAAATCAAATCCCTTATGACTATACAGTGGAAGTGAGAAATAGATTTAAGGGACTAGATCTGATACACAGAGTGCCTGATGAGCTATGGACAGAGGTCCGTGACACTGTACAGGAGACAGGGAGCAAGACCATCCCCAAGGAAAAGAAATGCTAAAAAGCAAAATGGCTGTCTGAGGAGGCCTTACAAATAGCTGTGAAAAGAGAAGAAGCAAAAAGCAAAGGAGAAAAGGAAAGATATTCCCATTTGAATGCAGAGTTCCAAAGAACAGCCAGGAGAGATAAGAAAGCCTTCCTCAGTGATCAATGCAAAGAAATAGAGGAAAATAATAGAATGGGAAAGACTAGAGATCTCTTCAAGAAAATTAGAGATACCAATGAAACATGTCATGCAAAGATGGGCTCAATAAAGGACAGAAATGGTATGGACCTAATAGAAGTATAAGATGTTAAGAAGAGGTGGCAAGAATACACAGAAGAACTGTACAAAAAGTATCTTTACGACCCAGATAATCACGATGGTGTGATCACTCACCTAGAGCCAGACATCCTAGAATGTGAAGTCAAATGGGCCTTAGGAAGCATCACTACGAACAAAGCTAGTGGAGGTAATGGAATTCCAGTTGATCTTTTTCAAATCCTGAAAGATGATGCTGTGAAAATGCTGCACTCAATATGCCAGCAAATTTGGAAAACTCATCAGTGGCCACAGGACTGGAAAAGGTCAGTTTTCATTCCAATGCCTAAGAAAGGCAATGCCAAAGAATTTTCATTACCGCACAACTGCGCTTATCTCACATGCTAGCAAAGAAATGCTCAAAATTTTCCAAGCCAGGCTTCAGCAATATGTGAACCATGAACTTACAGATGTTCAAGCTGGTTTTAGAAAAGGCAGAGGAAACAGAAATCAAATTGCCAACATCCTCTGGATCATCGAAAAAGCAAGCAAGAGAATTCCAGAAAAATATCTATTTTTGCTTTATTGACTATGCGACTGTGTGGATTACAATAAATTGTGGAAAATTCTGAAAGAGATGGGAATACCAGACCACCTGGTCCGCCTCTTGAGAAACCTGTATGCAGGTCAGGAAGCAACAGTTAGGACTGGATATGGAATAACAGACTGGTTCCAAATAGGACAAGGAGAACCTCAAGGCTGTATATTGTCACCCTGCTTATTTAACTTATATGCAGAGTACATCATAAGAAACGTTGGGCTGGCTGAAGCACAAGCTGAAATCAAGATTGCCGGGAGAAATATCAATAACCTCAGATATGCAGATGATACCACCCTTATGGCAGAAATTGAAGAAGAACTAAAGAGCCTCTTGAAGAATGTGAAAGAGGAGAGTGAAATGTTGGTTTAAAGCTCAACATTCAGACAACTAAGATCATGGCATCCGGTCCCATCACTTCATGGCAAATAGATGGGGAAACAGTGGAAACAGTGACTGACTTTATTTTTCTGGGCTCCAAAATCACTGCAGATGGTGATTGCAGCCATGAAATTAAAAGACGCTTGCGCCTTGGAAGGAAAGTTATGACCAACCTAGACAGCATATTAAAAAGCAGAGACGTTACTTTGCCAACAAAGGTCTGTCTAGTCAAGGCTATGAACCATACTGTGGTTCATGGGGTCGCAAAGAGTCAGACACGACTGAGCAACTGAACTGAACTGGGGTGAATCTTTCCTGGGATAGGCCAATTTTGTGGGAATTGTCTCCTTTCTTTGGTGATTGGTTTAGACTTGAGCATAGGATGTGATTCCAGCCAATGACATGACAGTACAAGACTGCCTATAGAATATCCGGGAAGGGACTCCTCTTTCTTAAAAAGAGAGCTGAGAAAAATGCTTCTTCCTTTTTCTTTCTGTCTGGTGACAAAGTTTTCTGCCTATGATGTCTGAAAATACAGTAGCCATCTTAAAGGGTAGCTAGACAGGACAATTTGCTAAGGACAGTAAAGTAGAAAGATGTGGAGGAAACAGGTCTCTGATGATGTCACTGACTTAACCCTGGAGTAGCTCTAACTCTGGACTGATAGTTAGGTCAGACAGTAAATGTCCCTACTGTTTTATTTTCTCTTCTTGTCATCAAAAGCATATTAACTGAAATACTGTCTGGCCTTAGGAAATTTTCTTAACTTCTCTCTACTTCATTTTCCTCTGTTAGAGAAGGCAAATAAGTCAATTAATCCTCATAAGATTTTTGTGACAATTAAATAAAATGATACATGTAAAACACTGGTGAAAGTTCCTATTTATAAAAATTAAATAAGTGCTCAATAAATGATCATTATTTTTGCCACTCTTACTATTAATGAATTTAATTAAGAAACTCTGTAGAATTTTCTTCCCTGATGCCTTCAAAGGTTATCTAAACATTTGAATAAATGATAAAATCCAACATTTCTATTTTGCTATGCTATCTATTAAAAAAGCAAATTTTTTCTCCAATATCTCTTCTCAGTCTATATTAAAATTTTAAGTAAAGTGAATATACAAATATTTCCTTATTAAAAAATTAATTCTCAAAAAATAAAAATTAGAGTAGTTCCAAAGAAAGTAAATTTTACATTTGATAAAGCCTGAAAAATTCATATCATTACAGAGCACAGAAAAATGAGGAAGCACATGATAGAAACTACTCTATCACATTTCCACAAAGGTTTTTTTAATTCTCTATGTAGTGTTATTCCTATTCTTATCCCAGATCTCTTAGAGATGGAATCTTGCCAAGAATGCAAAAGTCTGTTGAACTCTGTAGTAGTTTTACAAAATTGGCAAATGTCCACAAAGACTTCAAGAAGGACCACCAAATTCAGCTGAGCTTTGAACTATACAACCAAGTTAAAATCTGATTGATAAGGGGGAAACCAAAGAACTGAAACAGCAGTGGTGGCATAGGAGCACTTACTCAATTTCTTTGATAAGTGAAGAATAGGAAAGGCTTCTACACAGGAGAGACAAAAAACAACCGTTTTAGCAGCACTGGGGCAAATGTGAGTAATCTTCTCTTCTGATGTATTTCCCTGATCTCTTAGGGAAAAAAAAGTCTCTCAACAGCACAGGAAGAAAACTGCTTCTTTAACCCCCTGATGACAGAAACAAATTGTTTTGCAGCTCTGGGAAGAGATTTGTCACAAATGTGCAAACCAGATCCTGTATCCTGGACACTGTGCAGAGACATAATATCACATTTTTAGAGAATTCCAAAGTGATCCCTTAATATCACAAGAGATTTTTTTCTAAAGCAAAGCTCTATCTTGACGGCTTAACATGTATGGATTTTTGAGTGTGTGATAGCAAATGTAACTTTTAGTTTAAGTGTTGTTATTAATTTTCTGTAATTCTCAAAGAGTCCAGGGGACTTTATTTTTATAGCAGTATAGTTTCTGAAAATGCTCACTGTGGTTGTTTAATGGACATGTTTAAGGCCAAATATATTTAAAACTGAATAGTTACTTATGATAAGTTGGGGAATATAAGGGCATGATGACTGAGCTAACCATTCTATGAATCACTCCTTTAATGCTATTTCCATACATAAAGATCTTCTTTCAGGAACCTTTCATGAGCACTTTCTATGCATCAAAATAAATACAACATGCATAGTGCAAAAAGGAGGAGCTCTAAATAATTGATAAACTTAAAATTCAGATCCTAGCTCTGCCATTTAGCAGATATGAAATTGAAAAAATTACTTAGCGTTTCTTAGTGTCTAGGTCTTTGATTATAAAATGAAGACAATAAAAAACCAATCTTAAAGGGTCATCATAAGCGTTAAATGAGAAAATATACTAATCTAGAAGATCTACCAATCACAGATGATCAATAATTGTCAATGTCCATCTCTCACACACATACAGTAAGAACAATAATGATAACAGCTCCAGGATAAGGTCCAAATATTTTAAGAAATAAAAAGTCTTCTCTATAGAATATGTGGGTGACTTAGTGGATTGGTGAGCTTCACATACATCATCCAGGTACAACAGAAAAATCAGAATGAATACTTTGATAAGTACCCACAAGCAATATTTCCTTCAGTTCATTAAATATTAACTGGTCATCTACTATGTGCTGACAATACAGACATAAGTGGCATTAGTTCCTAAGATCATCGGGCTCAACAATTAGGAGAGAGATTTATAAAGCTATAAACATGTAAAGGCAGATAATTTTGTGAAAGTATAAGTGCAGGATTGATATTCTATTCAGGCTTGAAGGAGAGGGCAGAATTGAAAAGCTTTCCAAAGGATATGACATCTCAGCTGAGTTTTGAAGGATAAGGAGTTGTGCAGGTGTAGAAGGTGATGGAGAGTGGGGCTGAGAGGTGGAATGTGACTTCTAGACTAAGGGGACAGTGTGTGGAAGTCATGAAAACACAAGAAACCAGTTTATATCCTGGAAATTGAAAGTACTTCAGTAAGTCTGGAGCATAAGATTCAAACATATTTACGAAGAATAGCAATGTGAAGCAGAGTAATTTCATTTTTGGCAGGTAGTAGAGTGTGACGTTGCCAAAGATAGGTATTTGGGTCTTTTCTTTATACAAGGCATGGTAGCACTGGTAGCATATAAGTGGTAATCTGAGTGCTAAAATTACTCTTGAATTTAAACTGTGTTAGTACTACATTTTCAAGACAACCCAATTTTTGGTCTTCTGAAGGAAGGAATGATTATATATTTAAGGCATAAGAAAACTGCCAGACAGTAAAGAACAACTTCAATAAAGTATTTGTTAAGGCAAGAATCAAACTTCAATCAAGTTAGACAGCTAGACCACTAATTCTTAGAACACTAAGAAGTTATTAAAAATTTGTGACTATAGCTAGCCAATTAAATACTTGTAAGATGGAAACAAAATGCATCCATCTAAAAACCAAATTCCCACGTTTAAATAAGATTCAAAGTAAGGTATAACATTTCTGTAGTGCTTAGAATAATAAAATGATACATCAGAAGTTTTCTTTAAAATTATCCAGTAGATTTTAAGCGGCAACTGAAATACCTACACCCTGACTTCCAGGGGATTGGCTTGAACAGAAACAAAATGGATCTCTTTATTTTTCTCCTTTCCATGTCCAAAGATTATTGTAAGTGACATGTTAGCTAAGAATTTGAAAAAAAAAAAAAAAAAGAATTTGAGCTGGCATGAGCTACAGGAAAGTATAACTTTTAAGACCATGTCAAGACAGCTAGGGAGCAGCCATCAATTGGCAGGTAACCCATAAGCCTGGTAATGGACTATTACTTATGTTAATGGACTATTCCTTATGTAATATTGACCTCTGAGTATGAAATGGTAGTAGAATTGTTACAGGCATAGGAATCTGCAAGTTAGGTTATATTTAGGAAAATATATTTAGCTAGTATGAATCTCTACTGTTCTTTAATAAAAATTACTTTTATATTTGTCTGTGTGTAGATGTGTATGGGCACATGAGTGTGTTTGATCCTATAGTTGGCCTCTCTGCAATCATAAAAATGAAGGCAAGCAATAGTTTGTATGATCAGGGAGACTTCAAAAGGATATAGAATTAATGTAGAAAAGCCCACCCAGATGGTTCTGCTGGAGCTTTACCACTTCACATAGTGTTTCTTTTCCCATGCTAAACAGTATTTCAGACTGTGGTAACTGCTGTAGGATTCATGATCTCAAAGACTCTCTTGTGTAGGAAGAAAGATAAATCCTAAGGACATTAAACTCTATGGGGTGGGATTGGGTAGAGGCAGACAGAAAGTCAAAAGGTAGGTTTATGAAGAGTTCTGTCAAAAGTCAAACAGTGGGTTTCAACTCATGGAGCAAAACTAGAAAATGAAGTGTGCAGGGTTTAATATTTTTAGTTTTTCTTTCTGTTATACTTTCCATTATTCATTTTCATTCCTTGGGTATTGTTGATGAAAACTGTAGAAAGGAGTGTGGAGATGTGACGGGGGTTCCAGTGGGGAGAAGGGTGAGATATTAGGCAATTAAAAGAATTGTAGCTTTTCTTACAAAACCCGTCTCCTGAAGCTAGGGTAGAACAGATGCATCAAAGAGTCAGTAGTTCCAGGATTCTAGCTCCTGATGCATCAGTGTGAGAAGCAGCACCAGCAGTGCTTAGATCTGTGAAAGGAGCATGAGATCTAGAGAAGTTGCTGCCAAGATGATGTCTCAACAGTACACAAGAAACCCCCTCTGCTTAATACGTATCTTAGAGAAGGTGACCTTTGACCATATGATTGAAGTTGGGACAAATTCCAGTTACATATTTCAATTGTAGATTCACTGTCCAGACTTGCAACAGTGGAGATGCCACATTTTAGGACAGATGAGTAAAAAGCAAAATGAAACAGAATCTCAACAGTAGAAAGGGATCACAAAATTTATGGCAGTGTAGACACATATCTAATCATTCATTTGGTCATTCATTTGAGAGGACTGAGAACCAACTACATGGGACGCACTATGATAATTACACTGAGGGGATGTATAAAGTTGACCTAGACATAAACAGTGCTTTCAAGGAACAGAAGTAACTTTAAGTTTCCAGTCCCACATATAAAGAAGCTTAAAAGTTACCATTCTTTCCTAACAACAAGTAAAAAAGCTTTAAACAAACTGAAAAATCAACAACTCTTTAAAGATCTCTCAGAGAAGTTAGGTGACATGGCACACAGCAAGCCCAAATCAGAGAGAAAGACTGGCAGAAAAAGAGAATCACAACTTTCACAACTTGAAAGCAGAAACCCACAAGCAAAAACCACCACCAGAACTAGGGCCAGGGTAGGGAAATCTAAAATATCATTGATGAATTGCTGGAGGCTCAGTGCACACAAGTCTGAGAGTTAAAAATTCCACAAGGTCTCAATTATAAGGACACCCACATACTTCTGTTTTATCTCTAGGAGTTCAAACATGTCCTCACAAGAATACTGAAGAAAAATCCTCTCAAAGTTCTGGAACCATTCTGAAATATGGCAGAAGTATTCTGTTCTTCTTTAAAAGGCCCACCCTCAGGAGAAACAATTTGACCGCTGCAAAACCTGCTGGGGTTATAGCAGAACCTAACTAATACAGAGGGAGGAAAACACCATTCTGTCCCACCTAAGAGGAGAAAAAAACAATAAGCACTGCTGAAATTGACAGTCCATGATCAGAGGCTCACCAAAGACTGAGATCTAATCATAGAACTATAGACATTTCCTCTCTCCCAGCACTCTCTATCACATTACTAAAGGCCTAAATACCACACTCTCCTTTTCTAAAACACCATGTCCATTTTCCAACAAAAAATTATAAGACATACTAAAAGGTTAAAAAATACATATATAGAGTTTGAAGACAATAAACAAGCACTAGAGTCAGAAATGGCAGAGATGTTGCCATTATCAGACCAGGGATTTTCTTTCTTTTTTTAAACTATGACTAACATGCTAAAGACATTAATGGAAAAAGTACACAACATGAAAGAACAGATATAATAGAAAATGTCAGCAGAGAGATGAAAATTCTAAGAATCAAAAAGAAATGCTAGATATAAAAATCACTATAACAGAAATAATGAATGCCTTTCATGGGCTGGCTCATTAGTAGATTGGACATGGTGAGGAAAAACATCTCTGAACTTAAGAATATGACAATAGAAATTTCCAAAACTAGAAAATAAATCAAGAAAAAACTTTTAAAAAAGAACAAAATATTCAACAACTATGTGACATTATAAGAAATGTAACATATTCTCATTCTCTAATGAGAATACTAGAAGGAAAAGAAAGAGAAAAAGGAAAGAGGCAATATTTAAAATAATGTGCTTAGTCGCAACTCTTTTGCAACCCCATGGAATGTAGCTCACCAGGCTCAGTATTCTTTTCCAGGCAAGATACTGAAGTAGGTTGCCATTTTCTACTCGAGGGTATCTTCCTTGCCTAGGGACTGAACTTCTGTCTCTTGCATTTCCTGCACTGGCAGGTGAGCTCTACCACTGTGTCACCTGGGAAGCCCATTCAGCTCAGTTCAGTCGTTCAGTCGTGTCCGACTCTTTGCGAACCCATCAATCGCAGCACGCCAGGCCTTCCTGTCCATCACCAACTCCCGGACTTTACTCAAACTCATGCCCATCGAGTCAGTGATGCCCTCCATCCATCTCAGCCTCTATCATCCCCTTCTCATCCTGCCCCCAATCCCTCCCAGCATCAGGGTCTTTTCTAATGAATCAACTCTTCGCATGAGGTGACCAAAGTACTGTGGAGTTTCAGCTTCAGCATCAGTCCTTCCAATGAATACCCAGGACTGATCTCCTTTAGGATGGACTGGTTGGATCTCCTTGCAGTCCAAGGGACTCTCAAGAGTCTTCTCCACCACCACAGTTCGAAAGCATCAATGTTTCATCCCTCAGCTTTCTTCACAGTCCAACTCTCACATCCATACATGACCACTGGAAAAACCATAGCCTTGAGTAGACGGATCTTTTTTGGCAAAGTAATATCTCTGCTTTTCAACATGCTATCCAGGTTGGTCATAACTTTCCTTCCAAGGAGTAAGCGTCTTTTAATTTCATGGCTGCACTCACCATCTGCAGTGATTTTGAAGCCCAAAAAAAAGTCTGACACTGTTTCCACTGTTTCTCCATCTATTTCCCATGAAGAATTTCCTCAAATTAATGTAAGACATCAAACCACAGGTCCAGGAAGCTCAGAGAACATCAAACAATAAATGGGGGGGGGGGGGGGGGAGGGGGGAAGGACACTTTTTTTTTTAATATCATATTCAAATTTCAGAAAATCACAGATTTCTTTTTTTTTTTAATCGTGAGAAAGTTAAGGGGTGGGAGTGAGGAAAACACCATAACTATTGAGGGGCAATGATAAGAATTACATTCAACTTCTCAAAAAACACTTTAAATACTTAAAGTGCTGAAAATTCTGTACCCTTTGAAACTATGCTTTAAAAATGAAACCACTAACTTAGAATTCTATACTCTGTGAAACTATCCTTCAAAAGTGATGAAGAAATAAAGCCTATTTTAGAAAAAGAAATTGAGGAAATTTATTGCCAGTAGACTTGTCATGCAAGAAATTATAAAACAACTTCCACATAGAAAAGAAAAATGAAATAGTTCAGAAACTGGGATCTACATAAAAAAGGGAGCATCAGAGAAGGAATAAGTGCAGGTAAAATAAAAACTTTTATTTTTCTTCTGCTTAACTGATCTAGCAGATAGCAGCTTGTTTAAAATAATAATGACAATAGTATATTCAATTATGTACAAGTACATACAAATGTACATTATACATACTTATGTATTTAACTTATATCAGAGTACATCATGAGAAATGCTGGGCTGGAAGAAGCACAAGCTGGAATCAAGATTGCCGGGAGAAATATCAATAACCTCAGATATGCAGATGACACCACCCTTAGGGCAGAAAGTGAAGAAGAACTGAAAAGTCTCTTGATGAAAGTGAAAGAGGAGAGTGAAAAAGTTGGCTTAAAGCGTAACATTCAGAAAACTAAGATCATGGCATCTGGTCCCATCACCTCATGGGAAATAGATGGGGAGACAGAAAAACAGTGTCAGACTTTATTTTTTTCGGCTCCAAAATCACTGCAGATGGTGAGTGCAGCCATGAAATTAAAAGACACTTACTCCTTGGAAGGAAAGTTATGACCAACCTGGATAGCATGTTGAAAAGCAGAGATATTACTTTGCCAACAAAGGTCCGTCTACTCAAGGCTATGGTTTTTCCAGTGGTCATGTATGGATGTGAGAGTTGGACTGTGAAGAAAGCTGAGGGATGAAACATTGATGCTTTTGAACTGTGGTGGTGGAGAAGACTCCTGAGAGTCCCTTGGACTGCAAGGAGATCCAACCAGTCCATCCTAAAGGAGATCAGTCCTGGATGTTCATTGGAAGGACTGATGCTAAAGCTGAAACTCCAGTACTTTGGCCACCTCATGCGAAGAGTTGACTCATTAGAAAAGACCCTGATGCTGGGAGGGACTGGGGGCAGGAGGAGAAGGGGATGACAGAGGATGAGATGGCTGGATGGCATCACTGACTCGATGGACATGAGTTTGAGTAAAGTCCGGGAGTTGGTGATGGACAGGAAGGCCTGGCGTGCTGCGATTCATGGGGTTGCAAAGAGTCGGACACGACTGAGCGACTGAACTGAACTGAACTGATGCTTTGAATTGAATGACAACAAAGAGACAAGGTATGAAAGAAAGGAATTGAGATTATTTTGTAAACATAAAATATTTGCACTATCCATGATATGGTATAGTATTCTTTGAAAGACGACTGAGATAAGTTGCAAATGTATATTATGAACTCTAGGGAGACCATCAAAGAAAAGTAAAAAGAGAAGTGTAACTGATATGTTAAGAAAAAACAGAAAATAGAATCATATAAAAAGCTCAATTCAAACCTAAAGAGCAGAAAAATTACAGGAGACAAAAATAAGAACAAAAACAAGGGCAACAAAATAAAAAACAGTAATAAATATGGTAGATATGAATCCAGCTATATCAGTACCCAATTTAAATTTCAATGATATAATCACACCAATGATCATATTATAAAACAAGGCTCAACTGCACATTATCTATAAGAAGCCCACTTTTAATAAAAAGACACATAAATTAAAAGTAAATGAATGAAGAAATAGATCTAGATCTAGACATACCTTGTTAATGCTAATCAAAAGAAAGCTGGAACACCTATATTAATTTCAGACAGAGCAGACTCCAGAGCAAGGAAAGTTTTCAGGGACAAGGAGGGGCATTACACAATTGTAAAGGGCAAATACTCCAAGAAGACACCTTGGGTGTAGGCACCTAGCACGAAAGTATCAAATCACATGAGGCAAAAACTGATATTGCAACAAAGAGAAATAGATGAATCTACTATGGTAATTGGAACGTCAACACCCCTCTATCAGAAATGATCAGTAAGGATGTAGTTGAATTTAACAGAGCCATCAATCTGCTTAATAACAATTTATATCTATGGATGTCTACTTTATCCAACAATAGCACATTGTGTAGCTCATCACTACTCATTCATTACACTCAAGTTATGAAGTAAGTTATCTGCAGTGAACATTGCGGACCCTCTAAGGCTGTGCAAGAGAAATCAAATATTCTTATACTTAAGCTCACTATTTAGAGGCTGTAAGACTTCTTCTCAAAGATTCCAATGATATTTATTTGACACCTTTCACATGCAGAGCAGATTATAATGACTGATGTATGGGGAGTTTAATTTTTCTCTGTTAACAAAAACTTTAATAAAGAAGTCTTCCCTTCTCAAAAAATAATCAGGAGCTAGAAAAATAAGAAACCAATGTTAATGATGCCAGATTTACTGCCCCAAACCACAAACTTTTTGGTTTAATTTAAATCTAGAGATCTCTGCTTAACACAGCAAAATCATATCATTCCATTAATTGTGTCCTTCTAAATGAAAACTTGTTTTTCATTATTTTCACAATCTGATCAATAAAACCAATAAATAAGTTCCTAGCTTATAATAATAACATTTGTTGAATGGATGAGTAAATGATTAAGATACAATGATTAAATTATGGCAAAAACAGGGCTTGGGTAAATCAATAAGTACCTGGAAATATAGTTAAGTATATTGAACTTCTCCCTAACAAAATATGTATGTAGTAATATGTTTATTTGGGGGCCAAAGGTTAAGAAATAAGGCATCTCACAATTACAAAGAAAAAACACTCTATTGATACTGAAATTAAAAACTGAAATTATTTCCACATTTGTGTAAAGAATCATAATATATTCATAATTATTTTAAAGCATTTGATGGGACCAGCTGTTGTTCTTGGACCTGGGCCTGGGCCCTAAAGCCACCGTGGATTACTTCTGTCTCCCTAGGATTTCAACTTCATCTTGAAATTCTGCATCTCCTGATGGTTCCTCATGGCCTCTGACACACAAATGCAAACAAACAGCAAGGTAAGTTTATACAAGTTGAGGGACAGATATATAAAATCTATGTGCTGTTTCTGGCCCTCTCCCGAGGCCCAGAATGTGCACTGATGACCTCACATTAAAAGTTCAGAGTATATTTGATTCATGAAGAAAAAGAAATTCACAAAATGCAAGTCTAGACACACAAGAGGTAATATACTACATTCTCTGATCATTTTTATCACAGTATTTCAGGTGTCAACATGAACTTTAAAACATATCAAATTAGCATTTTACTTTGGGCAAGATGGTGTGTTTTTTTTGCAGTCTCTGCTCCCTATTTAATCAGTGTTTAATTTAATACAGTTAAGGCAGTTATTCAGCTTCTACTCCCACTCCCATATCCCATGTATTTCTCAGAATTTTATCCTGACTTAAATTGAAGGTTTTAATTAACATCCTAAAATGTAATGTTAAATTATACCATGTAATTATGTGGGCAAAGTACTCAGTGGAGGCTAGACATTATTAGCTATAATTATTCTCTAAAATAAAAGTCTAAAATATATGATTTTGTGAAATTTTCCATTCTGGCTACAATCTTTCCTTAATGATACACAAATTTTTTTATTTTTCTGTTCTACAAACAATGTTTAAGGGAATATCACATAAACTCACAAAGATAGATGTGAAAATAGAAACTATAAAAATTGAAATGCTTTCTTTATTTTCTTTCCAGAGTTTAATCTTTTACTGCTAGTGGAGAATGAATAGTTGTTATACTTTTTTTTTAAAGGTGTATTAATAGTTGAAAACTAATAAAGTTTTCCTTCTAGGCAGACACTCAACAATATCTGAATTATTCTAATTTCTAAAGAGAAACAATTGTATCCAAAATCAAACAAGCAAAACACAGACTTAAATACCCAAATAGTTCAGTTCTACTAATTCATTATCTATTTTGGATAGAGAAACATTCTCTATTCTCTTCTTTGGATAGAGCAAAAGATTTAAAATACTTATTTTATTCTCCCTTTACTATAACTGGGAATTTCTCAATAAATACATTAACTATGTTTGATACTTGGCTGAGTGTCCTAAAAGTGTGAAGTAGCCTATTTGTTTATCATACTTGCTTAATACTTACAGAATTTTTTAAAGCAAAGAAAACCCTCATTTTTCCCCTTAGAATAACAACAGCAACAAATCAAGGAGAGGATTCTGACATGGAATTCTACCTAACAGACCTCTACTCTGCAATTGAACCAATCTCAACAGATAGGATACTGGTTCCTTAGAGCTATCTAAGGGATATTTAAGCTTTTGTACTCAGTCGCTAAGTCATGTCTGACTCTTTGCTACCCCATGGACTATAGGCTACCAGGCTCCTCGGTCCTTGGGATTTCCCAGGCAAGAATACTGGAGTGGGTTGCCATTTCCTTCTCCCAGGGGTCTTCCTGACTCCAGGATCAAAACCCGCCTCTCCTGCCTGCATCTCCTGCATTGGCAAGAAGATTCTTCACTACTTGAGCCATCTGGGAAGCCGTTAAACATCAACTTTTAATCCTACATGAATGTGTGGAAGAAAGTCAGGTAGCAGATTGCTTTCCCTTAGGGAAAAAAATCATGATGATATGACATTACTAATGGTTACAAGAATTTTTTTCAAGGCAATTTGCTATAATCTAGGTAGTCCACTCAATATACAGATTTATCCCCAGTGAAAGAGAACTCCCCACTTTGGTGGGCTGACAAGATGAAAATTGCAATTGTTTATATAGTAGATATAAACATAGAAAGAACGGCTAACTGAACATGATTTCAATATCAGATAAAAACAACTTTTGCCATTTTTCTGGTAAGGTTACTAGGAAAGCAGTATTTTGTGACTTTAGAACTACTGTAGACAGCAGAACATTGCCTGCTATCAAGCCATATGCCACTGCAGCAGCTCCTGGATGGTTTGCCCAGAGAGGAATTCAAGATGGAGAAAAAGAGGATACTGGCCCTAGATAGTTGAGAATCAAAGGAATAATTTCAATAGTCCAGACTCTTACATCTTCCCATACATAGAAAGGCACAAAATCATTTACTTGCGATGTCTGCTTTTTGTGGTTAGCAGTAATTTTTTTATGTTTGCCTGCATCTTTTTTTCTTCCCCAGCATAAACTCCTATATATTCTGGCTCCTCGCTTACCTCTTTGGAAAAATCCCTCAGAGCTATCTGAGAGATTTTATCCCAGGTTGTAGTCTTCAGTAAGGTTCGTGAATAAAACATAATTTTCAAATTTTAGGTTGCAATTATTTTTTTCCTTCAGTCAGTGCTGCCTGTAAATGGTTTCTCTTTTGAAGAAAGCAAAACGGTGGGAAGAGAGGTACAGAGTAATTTCAGTTCCTATTCCAACACCAAGTCTTGTTCTCATTCATCACGCTCTATAACTCACTTCTATGTGTTTTGTTATGCTGTAGCCTTCTTCTTCTTAAGGAAGAAAGTGTGTATGTGGGAAAGTTTCACCATTTTGCTAATTTAAATGAAAAGAAGATTTAAAACTCTAGAATTTTTTCATACATCTCATGATAAAAAAGTAAAGTACACAAGTGAAAAACATACTTTCTTAATAAATATTGAAGTTCTTTCTTTTTTTCCCCCAGGGAGAATCTTTATTTATTTATTTTTTTACATTTTTAAAATAAATTTATTCATTTTAATTGGAGGCTAATTACTTTACAGTATTGTAGTGGTTTTACCATACATTGCCTTGAAGCAGCCTATAGATCTCGAGAAGTATAAACTGAAGTTCTTTCTGAAACAAGACAAACTGACTCATTAGAAGCCATTTTGTATGTACTTTTAAATCAAGGCTTTCAGGAATCAACATTTGAAAGCGGTGAAATTCACATCTTAAATTTATTTCTGGAAACAGGAAGGTAGAACAATATTTCCTAACCTGATATGCTCTGATTTGAGAATAGAATTCAAGCATACGTCATTATCATATCACCATGCCCTACACTAAGAATAAAAACAAAACACAATAATGAAATTTGATAGTAATATAAACACAAATTTGTGCACATTTTAATAATATTCCAAAATATAGAAAATCTTCTTGTTTCAAGGACAAAAGAAACTAAATTATACCAGACATCTGTTACAGTCTAACACAAAATCTATTGCATTTATTCCAAATATTAGGTAAGGGGTGATCTGATAACTTTCACTTTAAAAGCTATGGGATTCTAGAACTTCCCTGGAGGTGCAGAGGTTAAGAATCTGCCTTGCACAGGAATAGAGACATGGGCCTAGAGAACAGACTTGGGGACACGGGAAAGGAGAGGGTGAGATGAATTGAGAAAGTAGCATTGAAATATATATATTATACATTACTATATGTAAAATAGATAGCTAGTGGGAAGCTGCTTTATAACACAAGGAGCTCCACCCAGTGCTCTGTGACAGCCTAGAGGGGTGAGATGGGGTGGAGGTTGGGAAACAGGTTCAAGAGGGAGGGGACATGTGTGTACTTATAGCTGATTCACAACACAACATTGTAAAGCAATCTTCCTCCAATTTAAAAAGAAAAAAGATTATCTTAAAAAAAAGAATCCACCTCAATACTGGGGACATGGATTTGACCCCTGGTCAGGAAACTCAGCCTGTGAGCTGCAACTGCTGAGCCAACATACCACAACTAGAGAGTCGGCATCGCAACAACACTGCATGACGCAACTAAGACCCGACACAGACAAATATGTCAGTGTATGGCAAAAACCACGACAATATTGTAAAGTAATTAACCTCCAACTAATAAAGATAAATGAAAAAAAAAGAATAAAAATAAATAAAAGCTATAGGATTATGCTTCATAGGATATTTCCCTCCTCAATTTACATTCTCACTTTCAGAACTCATTTTTTCATTCATTAAAGAATTAGATAAGTGTGATAAGAGAAAGGGAGGAAAAGCTTCAAAATATTGAATAAGAATCACTCATAACCAAGCTGAACATTACATTGGAACAGCATATTCTATCCTAGCCATAAAACATTCTACAGTGCTTTGACCCATTTGAGTATTAGGACCAGTCCTTCATTCCTAAGTATGTGCTGCTTGAATCAAACATTTATAAGATATAATGGAACCTCAACATGGCTGAGTTACAGTTAGTCCATTATTCTTTCTAGTTCCCAAAGAGAGGATGAGTTATTGATGCAGAAATAAGCTCTAGTTGAAATGGTATGCTAAAGTAGGAAAGTCATTGATTTTGGATCCAGATGTATGAGGCATGGAAACACAGCTCTATCATTTATTAGTTGAGTGATCTCAGGTAAGTTACTCTTTAAGCCTTAGATTCCTCATTGGTTAAAAGGGGGGAAAAAAAGGACAGTAAAACCAATCCTGGAGGGCTGGTATGAGGACTAACTGAACTAAACACCACTTAGTAAACAGCCAATGTTAGTTCCTCTTGATATATTGTTTGTGTATGTTATATACCTATATACAACACATATCTAGTTAGCAAAAAAATATTCTTGATGGATACTCTTGTGATGATGGAGTGGTGGCCATCAACATTTGAGTGGGGAACAGTGCATATTGATCTGTACACACCCCAAACGTAAACACAATACCTTGACACCTGCATGAACAAAGGCAACACTCATCCTGTATGTTAGTAGTGAAGGACAGGGAAGCCTGGCGTGCTACAGTCCATGGTGCTACAAAGAGTCGGACATAAATGAGTGACTGAACAACAACAACAGAACTTTGCATAAAAGAAACTTAAATAGAATTGAAATAGTCAAAAACAATGAAAAATGACAAATTTACTCTCTGAAGCCTCCTCTGGGCTTCCCCAGTGGCTCAGCAATGAGGAATCTGCCTGCAATGCAGGAGACGTTGGTTCGATCCCTGGGTGAGGAAGATCCTCTGGAGGAGGACATGACAACACACTCCAGTAATTCTTGCCTGGAGAATCTCATGGACAAAGGAACCTGGCGGGCTATGGTCCATAGGGCCGCAAAGAGTTGGACATGACTGAAGCAACATAGCACGCATGCAAGCATGCCTCCTCTGGTATCTGAAGAGATGCTATATTCAGTTCTACAGCTACTGAGCCCCCACCTCTCCAAGGAATATTTCAGCCAATAAATCATGGTAGGGATTTGACTTTACAGTCAGCTCTATACCAAAGTGTGTTTGGCTTTTCTGTGCCTGAAAATGCCTGAATAGATATCTAAGGTTAAGAGTTTAGCCTTGGCCAGGGAACATCCACTATAGCTTGAGAGTTAACCTGGCCCTAAGAAATGAGCATGATGAAGCTGTTATCCTGCAGTGCATCCCAGATTAGGGCAGGGACTGCCCTTATACTAGAGTAGGATTAAAACAACAACCCATGGTACACAGGAAGAAACCTCAAAATGGGGATTTAGGGGGACTGTCTGCTGTCTAATCTCCAAAGACTCACGTAGACAGGAGAGAATCAGAAAAGTTAATACCCAGGTTCTTCTCCAGTTCATCTGCCTGGAATTAGTACTCATGGGTTTAAGTTTAAGCCCATGGTAAGAAGCACATCGTATGATAACTAACATGAAACTGAGAAGAAGGACAGCAAAGGATCCCCAAACTAGAGAGAGTATAAAACAGATTCCAAGGCTAAGGGAGCTTGGATCATCACCACCATCCACCTCCAAAACTCTTTTCATCTTGTAAAACTGAAACTCTCTACCCGTTAAACAATAACTTCCCTTTCCCTTATTTAGTTGTACGTACCTTATTTTGTCAAATAATTTCTAACATTTTTGTATAATTCTCACTCAAATCCCAATTGCTGTGCTCAAATATAACAAACCTTATAAAATAACTTCTCATTTTCTTCAAAACTAAAGTGATAACACAGAAATGTTCAGAGAGGGCAATATGCCACTAATATAGGTGAAATATGAGTTAAATGGTGATTATATGATGTGATGACACTGAAACCTGGGCCAAGCTGTGGTTTGATTTGTGAAATTTGTCCCGTTCCTTTGACAGATGTCAAATGTTATCGTCTCACCTACATCATGTGACAACATTTCTGCTAATAAACCACCCCATATTTCCATTCCTGCTAGATTGTCACAAGTTATGGGAGATTATATAGAGTTAGCCAAGTTTACTTAGCCTTTCAGGGAAAGTCTCTAAATTATCCTTATCTCTTACAAAGACAAAGTTGTTTAAGGATAAAAACCATGGAGTCCTGAGATAACAGGAAATTTCTTGGCTTCACAAAGCAATTTTTTATTAAACCCATATTTCCATAGAACATACACATTTATCAATAAAATCCCTCTGCACCATAGAGAGTAAGATAGGCCATCATGATGAGGATAATTAAGGTTAAAAACAGGAGTATTTAAGTCTTAATTTTGTTTCAGCCTAGTGTTAATTTATATGATGTTATGAAGCTCTGCACACTATAATAGGTGCTAAAAGGTCAACAAAAGACACACAATATCCCTGCTTTAAAATACTTAAAATAAAAAAAAAAATAAAATACTTAAAATCTAGTTGAGAAAACAGAATATATATATGAAAAAAAAGGTAAACAATAATAAAAGATAGTCTATAGATGGATGTCAAAATAAATGGCATCAAAAAAAAAAAAAAACAAAAAAAAACCACAAGAATTTGAGTCGAAAAGATAGTAACATAGGATGGAGTAACCATTCCAGTATGATTTCCAGGAAGTGGAAATTGTGCTGAATCCTGAAAGAAAAGATTATTTTTTAGGTAAAAAAATGAAAGAGAATCAAATAAGAACATAAGCTTGAGCAAAATCACAGATACAAGAAATCAAATGTTGAGTTAAAGCACACAAATTAAGGAGAATCAGGCTCTCTTTGGTGGCTTTAACTTAGAGGAAACATGGGGGAAAGCACTGGGAGTTTCAATGGGATTAATATGTGGGTAAAGCAGAAGGACTTTAAAAATGAATTGAAATATTTGGACTTTGTTCTGTATACCAGTGGTCATCAAATATTTTTGAACATATACCCCTTTGTTTTTGAACCTGCATTTACAATGTATTTATATTTATTTATAAATTATATTAGTCAGCCACTAGTTTATAATTCATATATAAAAATAGAGATTTTTAAAGAACAATACAAAAGGAGAAAAATAATTTTAAATACCTTGCTCATCACAATAGTTCCATACCATCACTACTTAATATCTCAAGGCACAGTAGCTACTGGGGATGCACTGCAGCATAACAGTAGTAAATGAAAGCTCTTAATTCACTTGATCTTAGCCAAAAGGCTGAGAAGAGATGAAAGCTCATATTTCTAAAAAGCTTTTGGCTTGTTTCAGATTTTTTTGGCAATAGTATCAGATTAGACAATTACGTTTAACCGTATAAGACAAAGGCTCTTAAGAGGAGATATAGAAGTTTAGTACAGCAAAGGCTTCCCAAAGGACAGCAAGGGATTCCCAAACTGGAGAGAGTATAAAATGGCTGTGCCATTTTTGAAGACTTAGAATGGAAAAAAAAAAAAAGAATGAAGAAATCTCAGTAATCTTTTTGTCGATTGTTTGTTGAAAAGATATTTTGGATACACTGGGTTAAATAAAATATATTATTAAAATTAGTTTCACCTGTTTATTTTTACTTTTTTAAATGTAGCTATGAGAAAATTTTAAATTATGCAAGTGGATAGCACTGTATTTTTATGGTACTGCTCTAGATACTAAAGTGACTGGAATATGAAAGATGACTGAAAGCAAGATTATTCTGAATAAAGTTTTAAATATACTGTTGCATTCACTATCTGATTTAATCAGATTATCAATTCTAGGCCATATATTTTGCTTTGTTAATATCACATATTTTCTTTTTTTTTATTATTATTATTTTTTTATTTTTTTTATTTTTTTTTTAAATTTTTCAGTGGGTTTTGTCATACATTGATATGAATCAGCCATAGAGTTACACGAATTCCCCATCCCGGTCTCCCATCCCACCTCCCTCTCCACCCGATTCCTCTGGATCTTCCCAGCCCAACAGGCCCGAGCACTTGACTCATGCCTCCCACCTGGGCTGGTGGTCTGTTTCACCACAGATAATATATATGCTTTTCTTTCGAAACATCCCACCCTCCCCTTCTCCCACAGAGTTCAAAAGTCTGTTCTGTACTTCTGCGTCTCTTCTTCTGCCCTGCATATAGGGCCATCGTTACCATCTTTCTAAATTCCGTATATATATGTTAGTATACTGTAATGTTCTTTATCTTTCTGGCTCACCTCACTCTGTATAATGGGCTCCAGTTTCATCCATCTCATTAGAACTGATTCAAATGAATTCTTTTTAACGGCTGAGTAATATTCCATTGTGTATATGTACCACAGCTTCCTTATCCATTCGTCTGCTGATGGGCATCTAGGTTGCTTCCATGTCCTGGCTATTATAAACAGTGCTGCGATGAACATTGGGGTGCACGTGTCTCTTTCAGATCTGGATTCCTCAGTGTGTATGCCCAGAAGTGGGATTGCTGGGTCATATGGTAGTTCTATTTCCAGTTTTTTAAGAAATCTCCACACTGTTTTCCATAGTGGCTGTACTAGTTTGCATTCCCACCAACAGTGTAAGAGGGTTCCCTTTTCTCCACACCCTCTCCAGCATTTATTGCTTGTAGACTTTTGGATAGCAGCCATCCTGACTGGCAAATATCACATATTTTATTAATATTCAATGAGAATATACAAGCATAAAAGATGAGGGGAGTCTGAGATGTACAGGGAGTTGAAAGATACAACCAACCAAGACAGTAAAATCCTTCATCTTATCCATCATGATCCAGACATAACCTGTATTTGGGAGATGAAGAGTGGGGAGCTCATGGAAAAGCAAGATAGCACATACCAGGGCAAATCCATCACAGAAGCCAGCCCTCCTCAACGCCACCTTCATCAGGAACCCAGCCAGGACACATGAATACTGACAGTGTAAGAGCAGGTATGCTGCAGAGCCTGATGACAAGCACGGGCCACTGCTGGACCATGTCAGCACACTTGTCAATGACATCATTTAATGGAGGACAGGGGGGCAGGGGGTGCCTCCAGCTCTTCCCCAGTACCCAGCTGCCATGGAGCCAGACAGGCAGGAGCACTAGCCTTTGAAACAGATAAAGGTCACTAAGTAAGTTCATTAGAACTAGATTTGGAGACCCACCGTGCTGAAAAGTGTCAGTGAAGTTTTAAGATTAAAAATATTAGATCTGAAAAAGAAAAAAGAATGGGGGTAGAGGAACAGGGTAAGGGCTTCCCTGGTAACTCAGCTGGTAAAGAATCCACTTGCAATGCAGGAGACCCTGGTTTGATTCCTGGGTTGGGAAGATCCCCTGGAGAAGGGATAGCTACCCACTCCAGTGTTCTTGGGCCTCTCTGATGACTCAGCTGGTAAAGAATCCACTTGCAATGCAGGAGACCCAGGTTTGATTCCTGGGTTGGGAAGATCCCCTGGAGAAGGGAACAGCTACCCACTCCAGTATTCTGGCCTGGAGAATTCCATAGACTGTACAGTCCATGGGGTCACAAAGAGTTGGACACAACTGAATGACTTTCACTTTCAGAGGAGTGTTTAGTTCCCAAATGCATCCATAAACAGTGGGAGTGAGACAAACAATGGTTGGTGCTCATTCAAGCAGCAGTAAATCAGGGAGGAAAAACCAACAGATTTTAATTAAAGTCTCTCTCTATATAGTTTTAGTTTCTTATTGAAATTCTGCTCCCAGATTCTCAAGAAAATTTTCAATGAGGCTACTTCCAACACCCTTTGGAGAACTAATTTATTGGAATCTCATACTGCTAGATAGGATAATGATTGGTAGGTAAAGGGTAAGGGTCTTATCTCAGACTTGCAATTACCCACTCTCATTCCCCGACCCAACCAGGGATGGAACCTTGATCCTGACCGTGGAAGAGCTGAGTCCTAACCACTGGACTGGCAGGCAGTTCCCACTTTCATCCTTGACAATACGTTAAAAAGTTTTAATTTAAATAAAACTTCAAAAAGTTTAGTAATTTGATTCAATAATCACATTTTGAGTAAATTATATTACAAAATTAATCATAGAATTAAATTTTTTTAAGTAAAAGAAGAAAATTTGATCAGTTATTAGGAAAATCTATTGAGCCAAAATAAAGGTTTTGATATATTGGAGTGTGCTTTGGGGAGTTATGCATTATCCTCTGAAAATAAGGAATTAATGGCACAGGGGTTTTTGTTTTTGTTTTCCATTTTTAGGAGACATAAAGGTGGAAATGATAATTTTCAAGTTCTCTTCTTATAACACAATTCTTTAAATCTTCCAGAATCTACCATTATTTGTGGAAATATATAAACAGCCCATTTGTGGAAATATATTCTATTTTCATTTTTCCAATTGAAAATACTAAATAGTAGTATTTAGGCCATACTAAATACTTGATTGATTCATGGTGATATGTAGTGCCATAAAAAGTAGTAGTATTCATGCTACATGTTCATTTACATTTTCCCTAATGAAATACTTGATTTGTGAACCTGACTTTTTCCTCCTGAAAATGACTATATTCATTATGGTTTAGAAAGACAACTATTAATCAACAGCCCATTTATAATATTAGTTAGTAAAGCATTCACTACCACTAGACTAGAGCTATAGACCTTTTTTCTACACTCCTAGTTTCAAAGATAAGATATAATTCCTCTCTTTCTTGACATGATATTTAGTAAGAAATATCTGTAGTGAAACTAAATATACAATTTTCAACTTGTCCAAGTATTGGAGAAATAACATATTTTGCAATAATATGATATTAAAGAAACGTTTAGTGTTGTGGGCCAAGTAACAGAAGTTAAAATTTAACTGAAACACTAGATCTTACTTTAATATTATTTTCTACTATTGTTCAATACTAAAGGCTATGGTTTTTCCAGTGGTCATGTATGGATGTGAGAGTTGGACTGTGAAGAAAGCTTAGCACCAAAAAATTGATGCTTTTGAACAGTGGTGTTGGAGAAGACTCTTGAGAGTCCCTTGGACTGTGAGGAGATCCAACCAGTCTATCCTAAAGGAGATCAGTCTTGGGTGTTCATTGGAAGGACTGATGCTAAAGCTGAAACTCCAATACTTTGGCCACCTCATGCGAAGAGCTGACTCATTGGAAAAGACCCTGATGCTGGGAGGGATTGGGGGCAGGAGAAGGGGACGAAAGAGGATGAGGTGTCTGGATGGCATCACTGACTCGATGGGCATGAGTTTGAGTAAACTCCGGGAGTTTGTGATGGACAGGGAGGCTGGCATGCTGCAATTCATGGGGTTGCAAAAAGTAGGACATGACTGAGCAACTGAACTGAACTGATGGTTTATTTGTGATTTATAGGTTTTTTCATAACTCTGCCTAATAAATTTTTACCCAGGAGGAAATGTTGGAGGAAGAAATATCCAAAGTACAAATTTTAAAAATACTTATCAGAGATTCATTTATTCATCAAGAAAAAGTCTAACTTATTTAATGTTTATCAAAATGTTCATGCAACTATCAATGGCTATTATATCAACCTGTATTAGCAAAATAATGTAAGAAATATAATCTATGGGGACAGGAATTTTTTAACTTTTATAAAAAATTTTCACTATAGTAATCTGTGTACAGAGTGACGACTGTCACACAGTAGGTATTCAATAAAAATGTTTAAGTGAAAGAGTAGATAAATTGCTTAAATCTATTAATTCACCTTTTTCTTCCACAAACATTTATAAACATAAAAAAAACATATGTACACTAGAGACAAAGATGAATGAGACATAGTCCTCAACCTCAAAATATTCTCAGTAAATGAAAAGAATATAAAAACACAGAATAGCAGTAAACATGTGCACGTGCAATTATTTCAATTTTCACAAAATTCTACGTGCACATGTGGAACACCTAGAACACATTGATCTGGGGAGGACTGTGGGATAAGGGTTGGGGTCAGGAAATGCTTCTTGGAAGAAATGAATATTGAATAATGGACAACTGTCAGTCAAGTAAAAAAACAAAGAAAAATAATACCTCAGACAGAGGACGGGGATACTTAGAAAGGATGAGCTCCATGGAGCTGTGAACTAAACAAAAGGCAGAGAACTGGGAAGGAAGACAGAGGCCAGACCATAGAACTTATTTTTGAACTTTTACGTATGGGTAATGGTGAACCTTTAAAAGTCTCAAGTGGAGATAGTAGATTTTTATATTGGGTAATTACTCAGGTAATTATGTAAAAGATAGATTAGACTGAGGGTGAAACACTATTCCAGTCATCAAGCAGAGAACTGATAAGGGCTTCAACTATATCAGAAGCATCTACTAGCTAGGGAGCATCTGATTCTCACAGCAGTTAGGAAAGCAATTCTTAATCTCTGAAGGCTATAAGAACCATGTAGAGGCTTGTTTCAGACTACCCATGGCCCCTCCACTCCCTCTAAGGATTTCCCCTAAGGAGTGCACCCCTATTTCCAAGTAAGAATCACTGATATTGTGACCCATTATTAATGACATCTATAAGTTTGTCATAGCTCTCAGATGTTTAAAGGAGAAAAAGGTTGAAAACCATATATTTAGAAGGTATTAATAAAATCACCTGGACTTAGTAATTAAATCATTGCATGGAAGAGTGGACAATAAAATCTAGAATCATTGTGTGAACTGGATGCATATGACAGAGTCATCAACTGAGATGCACAAGAAGGTACAAAGAAGAAGCAAGTTTCAGAGTCTGAAATGCTTGCAGAACATTTTGGTGAAAAGGTTAAAAGTGAAAGAAAAGTGAAGTCACTCAGTTGTGTCCAACTCTTTACAACCCCATGGACTGTAGCCCACCAGGGTCCTCCATCCATGAAATTTTCCAGGCAAGAGTAATGGAGTGGGTTGCCATTTCCTTCTTCAGGGTATCTTCCTGACCCAAGGATCAAACTCTGGTCTCCCGCATTGCAGGCAGATGCTTTACCATCTGAGCCATCAGGGAAGTCCCAAAAAGGTTAACAGAGGGAAATAAATGTCTGAGGCCTGGTGAAGAAGTTTGAGCTGGAAACTTGAAGTCATCAAGATATACATGACAGATAAAATACAAGTAAAGGAATTTCTTGTAGACCAAGAACTGGAGGGTCCAAATAGAACCTGTAGAGCCCTCCTTAGGGAGTGACAAAATAGGAGCTCCAGAAGACAGCTGAGAAGAAACAACAAGAGGAAAAAAAAAGGTGATAAAGAAAAAGGACTAGAAGAAAGAGGAGAACCACCACCACCACCAGGAGAGTCCTATTCTGAAACCTCCAAGTGAGAAGAGTTTCAAAAAGGAGGTAGTGATCAAGAGTGCAATGCAGTAGAAAAGTTCAACTAGATAAATGCCGGGAACCCCCTGCTTTGGGCAGTAAGTCAGTATCGTAAGCTTTGCCAGAAGAAATTCCATGAAGGCTCGGAGATAGGAGACAGGTTATACGGGACTGAGGAGTTGGAATTGTGGAAATGACTAAGACACAAAGAGTCTACTCTTTGAAGAAGTTAAAATACATTAATTATTTCTCTCCGCTCTGCTTCATTTCTGTGTTTACTCACTAAAAAGGATTTGTTCTCATTTTTTTTAACTGAAAAGAAATGCATAATCACTTAAAGTTGTCCCTACTGTGAAGCCAGAAAATACAAACTATTATGTCCACATTTTCAATGCAAAAATTTTTAAACCACTTATGACTCCACCTAGACTGAAAGTAAATATGCTCAAACTAAATTCTTTTTGATTCTTGGCATTGCCTGCTATCAACTTTGAAAAAAAGTGAGGACAGTTTAAGTCAAAACAAAGACTGGTTTCTGCCAAGCAATTGAAGCTTTGCTTAAATAGAGCTTAAACAGAGTTTTTTTCCTTACTCTTACTCTCTTAACTCCAAACTCAATCTGTAGCATAGTCATAAAACTGAGAGGAGAAAATAGAGAACAGTATATAAAATAGAAATTGGTTTTTTTAAAGCAACAAACTTGGGATGTAGGTCAATAAAATGTATTCAGAGGATGTTACACGTAGTGGCTCCATATTTATGGCACTATAAGCTTGTTGGAACTCTGTATTCAGAGGGTGTATCTTTCCTTATCTCCTTTGCCTTTTGCTTCTCTTCTTTTCTCAGCTATTTGTAAGGCTTCCTCAGACAACCATTTTGCCTTTTTGCATTTCTTTTTCATTGGAAAAGATCCTGATGCTGGGAAAGATTGAGGGCAGGAGGGGAAGCGGGCAACAGAAGATGAGATGGTTGAATAGCATCACTGACTCAATGGACATGCATTTGAGCAAACTCCAGAGACAGTGAAGGACAGGTTAACCCGGTGTGCTGAAGTCCAAAATCCATGGGATCGCAAAGAGCCAGACACAACTGAGCAACTGAACAGCAACAAGACCAAAATAAGCTTGTTGATCACACTGACCATATCTTATGGTATTCATTCAGCTATTCATTCAACAAATATTAATAAGTATCTAGTATTGTGCCAGGCAGAAGCCCTAGTGTTAAGGATATAGCTTACAGTTGGTAGAAAAGGCACACTATTAAAAAAGCAATAATCTTAAATCTGACACATGGTAAAATTGAAGAAGGAATGAGAGCTTTTAGTAAATTGAGGGGACTGGGGAAAAAACAGTGAGGAAATGCTTCCTGAGGAAGGGTACTTGAGCTGGAATCTACAGGATATGTGTGAGTTAGCCAAGTGAAGCGGGGAAAGTCTGCAAGCAAGCGAGAGCATGGAGCATTTCAGGAGCTGAAGGAAGTTTGACTTGGCTGGAGTCTAGTGTGAATGGAAACCTGGCAAGGCATGAAACTGGAGAGTTGGGTAGTTAGGGTCCAGATGATGTCAGCCACGTGTGGTAGGCGGCCTCTGAGGAAGCCACAGGGATCCCTGGCTTGTGAAGCCTTCAGTTCTGGAGTGTGGGCTGAATTATTGCCTCGCTCCTAATTAATAGCTTACAGGCATAGTTCAAAGATACTGCATGTTCGGTTCCAGAACACCTCAATAAAGGAAATACGCAATAAAGCAAGTCACAAAATTTTGGTTTCTCAACACATGTAAAGGTTATGTTTATACTACACTGTAGTGCATTAAGTGTGCAAGAACATTACATCTAAAAAAACAATGTACATATCTTCACTTAAAAATACTTTATTTCTGGGATGGGGAACCGGGATGGGGAATACGTGTAACTCTATGGCTGATTCATATCAATGTATGACAAAACCCACTGAAAAATAAAAAATAAAAAAATTTAAAAAAGATTCAGAAGAGAAAAAAAAATAAAAAAATAAAGTGCTGGATGAAAAAAAAAAATACTTTATTTCTTAAAAAAAAAAACACTAACCATCACCTGAGCTTTCAGTGAGTTGTAATCTTGTTGCCAGTGGAGGGTTTGAAATATTGTGAGAATTATTAAAACATGACCCAGAGACACAAAGTGAGCAAATGTTATTGGGAAAATGACACTGATAGACTTGCTTGTTGCTGGGTTGCCATAAACATTCAATTTGTAAAAAATAAAAGATCCTGAAACACAATACAATGAGATATGCCTGTACAGCAAAAGTGATAGGCTGTCACTCCACGATTAGGTTATTCAGACTATGGTTTCTGGCATAGGTGTTGCCTCTCCTCATTCATCTCTCACTCTGGGAGAAGCCAAGTGACATGTCATGAGGCAGTCCTTTGGAGCCCACGTGTCCTCTGAGGTTCACATGAGTAAGCCTGGAAGCAAATTCTTTCCAAGTTGTGCCTTGAGATGACTGCAGTGCTGGCTGACACCTTGACTGCAGCTTTGTGAGAGACCATGAAGTTAGCACTATATATGTGTGTGTGCTCAGTCATTAAGTCACATCTGACTCTCTGTGACTCCATGGACTTGTAGCGCGCCAGGCTCCTCTGTCCATGGAATTTCCCAGACAAGAATACTGGAGCGGGTTACATCATCTTCTCCAAGGTATCTTCCCAACCCAGGGACTGAATCCATGTCTCCTGCATTGGCAGGTGGATTCCTTCCTGCTGGGCCCCCAGGAAGTCAGTACTACCCACTCCTTAACACCCGACCCAGAGAAACTGTGAGATAATAAAGGTGTGCTGCTTCCAGCCACTATGTTTTGGAGTAGTTCGCTAATACAGCAGAAGATAGCTAATATACTATGTTTAAAAATTGGGTTGAGCATTAACCTAATGGAATAAGAATATGTTAAAGGATTTTAAGCAGGAGGAAATACTAAATATATTATATTTATAAAAAATTTATATTTTAAATATATAAATATAATATATATATTTAGTATATAAATATATATACTAAAAATACTAAAATATCTCTACTTGCAATTTTAGATATCATATAAAACTGCCACAATAAGCCTGAAAGAATAACCCAGATTCATCCAGCAAAATAAACATTTAAACAAATACCAATTTCTTTTATTTTTGTCAAAGTCAAAGTCATATTTATTAATATTAAACTTTTTTGAGGCAAAAAATTAGCATTGCATGTTATACGAACAAAGACTTTGGTGCATTTTATGTGTTCTTATAATATTAGATTGCTATACATTGTAAGGGATTTTTACAGATTCTTAGAATAGGATCTCCTTTGTATGGAAGATGGGGGGAGAGGGCAGGAGAGAGAATGTATTAATACAAGAATAGGTCAAGTATGTCTTTGGCTGACCAAGGAGAACAATGCAAATTTCTTACTTCATTTATAAGTCCTGACTCTGTTGTTCCAGAAGCACTCTCGAGCTACTGATAATCTGCTCAGTGGTGGGGAGGGGTGGTTCCCAATAAACAAATAACAATTTCTGCTACAAAATTCTAAAGTTCAATATCCTGTGTAAAACTTCCACCTCACTAATCACATTAATCAGTCAACAGTCAACCTGATCAATTTCTTAAAAATCCTCCTTTTGGTTCACTGCTTTAATTTAGGCCTCTATCATCTCCGTCTAGACCACTGACTTGGGTGCATGCTCATCACTCAGTCGTGTCTGACTCTTGGCGACCCCATGGACTGTAGCCTGCCAGGCTCCTCTGTCCATGGAATTTTCCAGGCAAGAATACTGGAGTGGGTTGCCATTGCCTACTCCAGGGGATCTTCCTGACCCCGGGACTGAACTCATGTCTCCTGCACCTCCTGCATTGACGGGCAGATTCTTTACCACTGAGCCACTTGGGAAGCTCCAAGACCACTGGCAACGCCCTATTTATTTCCCCACCCAGAGTCCGTTGCCTTCCAACCAATTCTCAAACTGCTACCCCCCAAAAAAGGTAGTCTAAAGGAATTACAAAAGGGAAGTCTAATCACATTATATGCCATCAGATTATGGGGAGAAATTTAATCTGCTCTGCCAGTTATACACACATATTAATGACACGGTGTCTGCCTCCTCTGCATCATCAGCTCCCAAATCACAACTTGTTACACTACTCCAAATTCAATGGGATCTCAAAATAATCTGTAGAATGCTTAGTATAATTTTTCATCAAAGGAAAAGAGTTGAATCCCTTAATCAAGAAGTTTGTCCTCTGTGCATCTCAAAGACGGAGCATTTTCAATTGTTTTCACAACTTCCAAATATAAGTTCCAATTTAGAGAAATTTTATAAAACACTGGAAAGAAAAAAAAAGCAATTTCATTCTGTTTGACCAGTGAAGATAAACTCGTTAAGGAAGAAGTTTCAGACGCACATCTCATCAGAAAACTATTCCATTTACCAGCTTGACACCTCAGTGCAGCTCCTCACAACATAGGATAAGTCCCTGACCCACTCAGGGAGACACAGTTCTATAAGTATTCAGAAACACGGCAAGATTAGTACCTGAGGAACCATTAGCATTTCCAAAAGCATTATATGAATTGTTCCTGTGTGAGACATTTAATTGTAAAAAGGAAACTGGTAATTAATTCACAGTCATTTCAACTGCATGATTGTTTCAAGTAACATTGATGTCATAAAATCCTTTAGCCAAGTAACAAACTATTAGGAGAGGACAGAAAATTCCAATAATCAAGAAGGAAAGGTCTCTTTCTCCTTTAAAATCCAACAATATTAAAATTTAAAATCCAAGCAATAAAAGTAAACAGAAGTGTTCAACTAAAATCTTAGTTGTTAATTATCTACATGATGTGGCCATCTTCTGAAGATTAATGAAAAATTACACATAATCATTTAATCTTAAAATTGCATTCATTGAGCAAAACTCTAACCTTTTTCAAAATTCCTTTTATAACTTTTGACAAGGTCAAATATTGAAGTTCAGAGGTTCCATCAAAGCAGAAAATGAAAAAATTCTTTTTAACCACTTTGATATACTTTCAAATATGAAATAATCCTTCATTCAAGAGTAATGCTAATTAGTCTGAGATAATTCTGCATATTGAAACACATTTTTTAAAAAAGTTGTGTGTAAGTCAAAATTAATGTCAAAAAAGCTTCTGTAACTTATTAAGTAAACAATCAAAAAAATTATTCATTAACATTCAGAAATATTAGCATTAAAAGGAAATGTTCAACTTGCTGTAAGGTCAGTTTAGGATGACTCTGAAGAAATCTTTAGAGTTGTTTTTTTTTTTTTAATTCTAATCAAGATTAGAATAACCATGATGAAGAAGGTAAGATAACTAACTGTTAGGTAAACATATATTTTCTAACATTTTTGAGAAACTGTCATTAAGTAATATCACCCCTATAAATACTACATAACAAGAAAAATCCATTTATGTCTTCTTTGCAATTTACACTTCACTTAGATGGTTCAGAATCATAAAAGCATCCATGAAGAGAGATTTAAAAATCATTATATGACAATGTTTGTTTAATAGAAAGTGATGGCTTAAATGCTACAATATGTTTCTTGAATATCTTCACATTAAATAGTAATTGAACAAAAAGCCCCCTGGTTCTCCTCAAGGGCAAGTCCCACAAAGCTCCTCATTATTGGAATTTTCAACTTGGAAGCCAAACTAAATAACAAGGAGTAATTTGCCAATTAGAACTTCCTGCTCTTTTCTCTTTATTCCTTAAACACCATTCAGGGGCTGAACCGGTCAAACACTTTTAGCTTCAAAACAGCAACTGAAAGGATTTAATTTGTGTCTCTCCAAGGTGAAGCTGTCAAGAGGCAGCCGTGATGCAGTCCATGTCCCACTGCAGCAATTTCCCTTCAGGACAGAGAAGTAAGTTTCCACTCTTACAGAATACGGAGTTTCCTTTTCTCATTTGCCATTATTTCATTTCAATTAATGACCTCCAAATTTTATACTTGTATAACTACTGGGCTTGAGAAGCTTGAGGCAATGGGTCTCTGGAACCTGCTAATGTCTTCAAACCAAACCTGTGTTTATACCAGAAATAAAGAACTTCACAGGGGCCTGACATGGATTGGAATGAGGACCATGAAAACTGTTAAATCCCAAACTGTGTGGCCCAAGACAGGATCACATTATTCTCTTATTAGTGTAGGTCATGGCAAGAGAAGGAGTAAAATAACTTAGAAATCCTTCACAATATTTGCATGTGTTCGCAGTATTTGCATTTCTCACCTGCATTTTCCTAATTTTAACCCCAGTCGACATCCCAGCTTGTTATTCAGTTTTAAATGCCGCATGATGAACAGAACTTAGATGCAGACTTCTAAATTGCAAACATGCTTCAGATTAACACTACATCATGAAATCTCGTCCTCTTTTTCCACTAAGGAGTCCTGACTTGAGCTCAAGGCTTCTCCATCATTGACTCACTAGCACTAGAAAAAGAGGTTTCACTTTCCTCACTCTGAGCCTGCACATGACCCCAAGGGACTGCTCACTCTTCTGAACCCTGGGCCAGGAAAATCAGTTCAGGAGAAACTACTTTTCAAATGTCTACTTGCAGAGAGCATTTATATTTGTAATCAGGGTGTTCCCCCCCACCACCCCGCTTTATACTAGTTTGGATCCGTACTGATAATCGACTGAAAATACAGTAGAGTATTTCTATTTGTATATCTAAAACTCAGTCTTAAAATGAGAATGTGTTACCTCTATTAATGAACCACTTCAAAGATTACCCAGGTTAAGAGAAGTTATTTTTTATCATAGTAGATAGCAGACGGTCAAGATCTCTAAGCTAAGATATGACAAACATTCTCTTCATGGCCAAACTTGTCAGACTCCTCTGATCTCTTTTCAACTAATCCTCAACTTCTGGGCTTCCATGTTCTTCTCTGTATTGTCCAATATTAGTGAAAATCTTGCTAAGTTGGTTTAACCAGAAGCCCCCATCCTCTATGATCACCTTCAATATCCGACTGACCAGGTGACGTGTGATCACTCAGGCCCACTTTCAGCAAGAATCCTGTTAGTTCACTGTAACCAGAACTAGTCTTAAGCCTGAGGTTTCCTCTTAGTCATTTTCATCTGCTGATCCCCAGCCTGCTCTTTGGCTACAAGTCCCCACTTTTCCTTGTTGTATTTGGAGTTGACTCCAATTTCTCTCCCCACTGCCCACACTGCAAAACTCCATCACAATGGTTCTTATACCTGTCCTAAAAGTCCCCTGGAAAAAATTTGCCTTACTCTTCTTTCACAGTATCGTGAATGATTTTTTCTTTAGCAGAGGCCAGGAGAGATTAATCCTTTTTAAACTAATTGTTAGGACAAATTTCCTCACTTCCTACTTGGCTTTAAAAGGATCTAGGCAGTGTAAATTAAAGTGAAAATAAATACTGTAGAGATAAGGTATCAGGAAATATAAAGAACTTGAACTTCATACAGTGTCTTCCTATCATTATACTACTATGGGAAAGTTTCAGTTCAAAAAAACTAGATCAACAGAAATTTATAGTCACAGAATTTAGAACTTAAGGAAATCTTAATGATTAATTAATTAACGATAATTTAATTCTTAACCTAAGCCACACAATTTTCCAGATAAAGAATTAAACTTACAAGAATAAGACTTAATAACAATATTTTAAAATTATAACAGAGGTTGCTTTTACTTATACATATTTTGCAATCAATTTTAAGTATCACTTAACATGGGAAAGAGTAGCCTATTCTTACCTTCATAAAAGAACTTCAAAATCCATTTATTCAAAGGAAATAAATTCCTTTGAATTTATTCTAGGATCTTGCCTAGATCTACCATCTAGGTAGATTCTACGATCTTGCCACGTGCCCAAATTAGAAAAAAATGAAACTTTCACTGATGCCTGTTCACCTATCACCACTCAGATGTGTCCTGAGTCCGCAACTTGGTCTCCTTCTCTTCCCAGGAAATCATCACATATTTCCCTGTGTCAGTCTTGCTCGGTTCCAAGGTATCCTCCATACTGCTGCAATAATTATTTCTCACCCACAGTTTTGTCTTGCCATTCTCTCCCTCTCCAAGTTCTGGTGGTGGCTTGTCACCCTCCTCCGCCCCAACCATGGCATGGTAGTCAATGACTTTTTACACTCTTGCTTTCATTTCTGACCAGTTTCCTCTGCAGTCCTTCCTCCACTCACATTTTAGGGTGCAGCTGCATCCGCCTTCAATCTTTCACAAATATTCACACCTCTGTGACTTAACTTATGCTTCTCACTCTTTTGGAGTCTTCTTCCCACACACTTCTATTCTCTCCTTTCTCTATCTTGCTTATTTTCATATATCTTCTCTTTGAAGTCTTTCTCCAAAAACACAAGATTTCCCTGGTGGCTTGAAGGGTAAAGAATCTGCCTGCAGTGCCAGAGACCTGGGTTCGATGCCTGGATCAGGAAGATCCCATGGAGAAAGCAACGGCAACCCACTCCAGGATTCTTGCTTGGAGAATCCCATGGATAAAAGAGCTTGGCGGGCTACAATCCATGGGGTCACAAAGAGTCAGACATGACTGAGAGACTTTCACTTTCCAAAAACACACAATATATCAACTGATTACTCCCCCACAAGAGTTTCTTTTTTTTTTTTTTTTAAATATTATTTTATTAGTTGGAGGCCAATCACTTCACAACATTTCACTGGGTTTTGTCATACATTGACATGAATCAGCCATGGAGTTACACGTATTCCCCATCCCGATCCCCCCTCCCACCTCCCTCTCCACCCGACTCCTCAGGGTCCTCCCAGTGCACCAGGCCTGAGCACTTGACTCATGCATCCCACCTGGGCTGGTGGTCTGTTTCACCATAGATAATATACATGCCCCACAAGAGTTTCTTACCACAGCACATTTATTTGTATTATTATATCCACGTCTTTGAAATAAATTCAATCTCAACTTCCACATACACTCCAAAATTGAGAGCTGCCTATTTTTGAAGCCCTATTTTCCTTACCAAACAGTGCTTGTATATAGGGGGGAAAGAAAAGTGAAAGTATCAGTAACTCAGTCATGTCCAGCTCAACTCTTTGCATCCCCATGAACTGTAGTCCATCAGGCTCCTCTGTCCATGGAATTCACCAGGCAAGAATATTGGAGTGGGTTGCCATTCCTTTCTCCAGGGGATGTTCTGGACCCAGGGGTCGAACCCTGGTCTCTCACATTGCAGGCAGATTCTTTACCCTTTGAGCCACCAGGGAAGACTGGCATACAGAAAGAAAGTATCCTATAAATGTGGAATAGAATCACTTTGGCAATGAATCCAAACTGTCAATTGTCAATGGTCAAGAGTCATTTCAAAATGATTTCCTACTGGATCACTTGCCATCATTAAACAGTTGAAAATTATTGAATAATTTAATATATATTAAATTTCAGCAATCAAGTAATGAAATATATGGAAGGCTACACTACTCTTAGATGTTCATTGATTAATATTAATTGAACCTGTTGAAGTACATGTCAGTGCTATGCCCTGAGGTGATTTTAAATAGCATTAATAAAATATAATCTCTGCCCATGGGAATTTAGAATCTAAAAATATGACACTGGCAACATATACAGTTCTGACTATAAGCCATAAGAATAACATATGTCACTGAGGTTGGGAGTTGCTAAATACAAATGAGTCTACAAAACGCAGAAGAGCAGACATCAATATGGACATTGAATTGAGATCATTGGGAAATACTTGGCTCAAAACTATATATTTTATTTACAGCTTTTTTCTTAAATAGTTAGGATTTTTAAAAATGGATGTAATATATATATTAATGAAAAATGATGTGAAGCATATAATAGCTGGCTGCTCTATGGGATTAGATGGATGATAGTGTGGAAATACATAAATGATCAAGAGGCCATTTCTGGTTTTCACACTTAATGAATGTTTCTGGATTGATTGATTGTTCCTGAGAATAATTTTATATGAATGCCTAATGAACATGTAATGTAAATACACACAGTCTCTAATTTACCTAAGCTACTTCCCCAAATTGGTTATTATTACTTTGAGATAAAGAAAGTAAAACCATACAGAGGCCATTGCAATATTATGAATGATCACACTTTGATCTATTTTTTCTGTGATTTTTCTAAAAGTTGTCTAGCCCCACTGTGATTCTTAAAATGAGAAACTATTAGGCTTCTTAAGTTTCTAAGGTCTCTGGCTGTTCTCTCCTGTCTAGTTAATCAAGTAATACCTCCTAAGGGTACTTAGGAGATGAGTAAAAATTGTGGTCATAATTTCTAAACTGTCAAGAAAATGGGAATTTATACTTTGGATAAACCCCAGGGATGTTACATAGCAAGCAGTTCTATTTCAGTCTAGGGGGTAAGAAAGAAAAGGAGAAATATAGAGATGTGGTGAAAAGTTTCTTACAGCTATCCAATTTATTTTAACAGCATGTTTCTAAAATAATTATCATTAATAGAATCAACAGTTATGTAAGACAGGAAAATTGCATCCAGAGTGAAAGTGAGAGAAACAACTGCTCTATGAGAATTAAACTTGACACTGGGATCTTTATGTCTAGTGACAAATTTCAATACTGAAATATATTATATGTACATTTAGATTCTTCATTATTCTGCTATCTGAATAGTTTTAGATCTGAAGATGATCTATACATCAAAATGTCACTGAATTTGTTGTGAAACTGTTGAAAAAACTGAAGCATAATTGACTTACAATAGGATACTGGTTTCAGGTGTACAACATAGTGATTCAATACTTTTATACACTACAAATGATCATCACAATAAGGCTAGTTAAAATGTGTCACCACATGAAGTTATTACAATATTATTGACTAAATTTTCTATGCTGTATATTACATCCCCATGACTTATTTACTTTTTAACTCTAAGTTTGTACCTCAATCCCCTTTACCCATTTCTCTTCCCTCTCCGGTCTGGCAACTACCAGTTTGTTCTCTGTATCTATGAGTCTATTTCTGCTTTGTTACATTTTTTTATTTGTTCTGGTTTTTAGATTTCACATGTAAGTGAAATCATGCAACTGTTTACCCTTAATTTTAAATTCCTTGACTGAAGCTTTGAAATTGCAAATTAAGTTCTTTATTCATTTATAAATTTAATAGCTCCAATTGAATCAGCTTTGCAAATGCAGGGAAAACAATTATTAAATATCAAACCCTGTATTCCTTACTTCTTTTTTGATTGGTTGAAAATTAATTAGGTATGATCTGCAAAGAGACAAATTTCAAGCCTTTTAAAAAGGCTCTTAACTTGGCATAAGCAACTTCTAAGAATGCCACAGATATTATTATTTAACACTTGGTAAAAAAAAACAATATATTGTTTTCACAACATTGTAAATGTACATAATATCACTGAATTAGATGTATTAAAATGATTAATTTTTTCTTATGTAAATGTCACCCCAGTAAAAGAAATGTGAATGTTAATAGAGGTTATTTCTATCCCACTGAGATTTACCTACAAATTAACAAATGTCCTAATGAATGATGTCTCCTTAAATGCAAAGAACCTTCTAGAATTACTGACCATTTCATGTCTCTTCTAGGACACATTAGACTTAGCTGGCATTCACTTCATCAACTCTCCCATAATAATATAACTGACACTAACTACTGAGTAATCATGGGAAAGTATTTTATATCCTTCAGAGTTTTAGCATTATTGTTTTACTAAAATTTGCTTGTGGAGTAGTAATTTATGTAAGATAGATATAAATTTTTTCCCTCCATTAACCTGATTTTTTAAAAATTCTTAATTGTCCTGAAAAAAAGAAATGAGTGACATCAAAAATTTTTTAATTAGAATCAGTTGGTTTCAAGAAGCCCTCCAGGTTATCCCTAGGAAGCCTAGAAATAATTGGAAGTAAAATTTCACACTCTTGGAATACACAAATTATCATTATCTGACTAACCTTTCACTTATTCCAAAGTTGGTTCATCTCTCATTGACTCTTAGAAGTAGAATCTTTTATGTTTCAAAAGATACTCTGGCTACATGACTAATCTTTTTATCTGATATAATTACATCAGGCAATATAAACTAAGACTAAAGAAATTGTTATTGTTGTTGTTCAGCTGCCTAGTCATGTCCTACTCTTTGTGACCCCATGGACTGCAGCATGTCAGGCCTCCCTATCTCTCACCATCTCCCAGAGTTTGCCTAAGTTTATGTTCATTGCATTGGTGATGCCGTCCGGTCATCTCATCCTCTGATGCCCTCTTCTCCTTCTGTCCTCAATCTTTCCCAGCATCAGGAACTTTTCCAATGAGTTGTCTATTCACATCAGATGACCAAAATACTGGAGCTTCAGCATCAGTCCTTCCAGTGAATATTCAGGGTTGATCTCCCTTAGGATTGACTGGTTTGATCTCCTTGTTGGCCAAGGGACTTTTAGGAGTATTAGCCAGCACCACAGTTTGAAGGCATCAATTCTTTGTCATTCTGCCTTCTTTACGGTCCAACTCTCAAAACCATACGGACCACTGGGAAGACCATAGCCTTGACTATACAGACCTTTGTCAGCAGAGAAATGTCTCTGCTTTTCGACACACTGGCTAGGTTATTATCCTGCATATAGTGTGAACTTGGCCAACATAAAAAGATAATCATTACACTGAATTGTCCATGCTGAAAATTCTAAAACTTCTAGACTAGTTGCTAAACTTCTACTTAATTGGAAGCTTAACTCAGTTCAGTTCAGTCACTCAGTCCTGTCCAGCTCTTTGTGACCCCATGGACTTCAGCACACCAGGCTTCCCTGTCCATCATCAATTCTCAGAGCTCACTCAAACTCATGTCCATCAAGTTGGTGATGCCATCCAACCATCTCATCCTCTGTTGTCCCTTTCTCCTCCTCCTTCACTGTTTCCATTGTTTCTCCTATTTGCCATGAAGTGATGGTACCAGATGTCATGATCTTAGCTTTTTGAATGTTGAGTTTTAAGCCAGCTTTTTCACTCTCCTCTTTCACTTTCCATGAAAGGGGACACTTGACTAGATCTAGCCAAATATTCCCTAATGGTGTTCCTAGATGAAGCATAAATGTTTAGAAGAACTGCAATTTCAAGTTTACCAATTCTCTATATGAACAGGTAATTTCAAGAGAAAGCATGTCTTTTTAATCAAAAGAAAGTGAGAAATTAAAATCCCAAAGTGTGTCATGTGAAGCAAAACATACAGGAAGTTTCTCTTTTAGTTTAATTTCCCTATTCTTGAGATTTTGATCATGAAATCTAAGTGTTTTCTAACACTTAGAGACTGTCTTTCTTTAGTGGACATGAAGCAGGGCCTGGCAAATACATTATTAATGAGCAAAGAGGAAAAAGATGATTCTATTATACTTTCTCCATATACTTAGACCTTTCAGACCACAAAGGAAGCTCTCATATTAGTCAAAGTATTTAAAGCAAGGCAGGAATGGCCAATAAACACATGAAAAGATGCTCTACATTGCTCATTATTAGAGAAATATAAATCAAAACCACAATGAGGTATCACTTCACACCCATCAGAATGGCCATCACCAAAAAATCTATAAACAATAAATGCTGGAGAGGATGTGGAGAAAAGGTAACCCTCTGCATTCTTGGTGTGAATGCAAACTGATAACAGACATTATGGAGAACAGTATGGAAATTCCTTAAAAATCTAGGAATAAATCTACCATATGACCCAGCAATCCCACTAGTAGGCCATATACCCTGAGAAAACCACGCTTCTAAAAGACACATGTACGGAGTTCATTGCAACACTCTTTACAATAGCCAAGACATGGGAGCAACCTGGACAGATGAATGGATAAAGATGCAGTACATATATACTATTACTCAGATATTAAAAGGAATGCATAAGAGTTAGTGATAGAGAAGTGGACAAATTCAAAGCCTGTTATACAGAGTGAAGTAAGTCAGAAAAAGAAAACAAATATCACATATTAATGTCTATATATGGAATCTAGAAAAATGGTACTGATGAACCTATTTGCCAGAAAGGAATGGAGATACAGAGGTAGAGAACGACTTGTGGACAGAGCGGGGGAAGGAGCGAGTGAGATAAATTGAGAGAGTAAAATTGACATATATACACCACCCTGTGTAAAACAGATGGCTAGTGGGAAGTTGTCCTATAACTCAGGGAGCCCAACCCGGTGCTCTGTGATGACCTAGAGCGGTGGGATGGGAGAGGGGAGGGAGACTCAAGAGGGAGGGTATACATGTACAAAATTTTGACTGATTTGTGTTGTTATAAAGCAGAAACCAACACCACATTGTAAACCAATTTTCCTCCAGTTAAAAAATAAATTTAAAAAAGATTATACTAAAATAATAAATTAGTATTTACAAAAATGAAACAAGGCAGGAAAGATGTTCATGACGTTAAGTATATTCATAATATTAAGTTTCCCCTTTTTAAAAAAAATCTATTTATTTATAGGCTGCTTCGTCACTGCCCAGGCTTTCACTAGTTGTGAGTGGAGGCTAAGATACACGGGTTTCTCACTGTGGGGGCCTCTTGTTACAGAGCAAGGGCTCTAGGTTCTGCAGGCTTCAGTAGTTGGGACACATGGGCTTAGCTGCTCTGAGGCACATGGGATCTTCCCAGACCAGGGATCAAACCGATTTCCCCTGCATTGCAAGATGAACTCCCAACAACTGGACCACCAGAAGGCCCCCAATTTTCCCATTTTAAGCAATTCTGGTCAAGGGAGCATAAAACTAACCAAACTTCACAGTATTTAAAGATAGGAATCACTTGGCACCCTCATCTCCACTTTTCAGAAACAATACCTCTCCTTCTTCTGCAAGAACATGACAGAACCAAAGAAAGAGAAACAGTCTTAAGTTGTCTGACCTCCACTGTTATCCCTCAGGCTGTTGGGGAAAAGCAACACATACCTCGGTCTTCAATTTATCCCTTCTATTTTCACAGTCATAAATTACTTCTCAGGCTTTAAAACAACAGGATTCTAAAAGGACAGTGTAAGGCACTTAAATTCTAGTACCTGAACTTAGATATATGAGGCAATTTAAAATCTTTATAAAAACTTCCTGTTTCAAAATTACCCAAAATGAAATCCTAGAAAATCTGTGTGCCAAAATGCTACAGAAGGCTAACATGAATGCACTAAAGTCTTGGTACCTGGTTGAAAAATCTATGAATCTTTAGCAGGTGTCTTCAGCTATATCCTGTCTGTGCTTAACAATTAATTTTGGTTGTGATAATGCTGAATGTTATTATCACCTAATCTATCATGCATTATCTTCATCAACAGACCAACAGAACAGTCTAGGTGTTCAAAGTTTTGTTTCATTCAATCAAGCAGAATGAGTTTTCCTAAGAGATTAATACATCCAAAAGGCTGATTAAGCCAGTCACCCTTACGTCAGTATGCTAGATAACCATACATAAACAAGAAAACTTGCAAATGCTTTTGAACAAACTGAACCGGCAAACAAAAGGCAAAAGCAAAGAGAACAAAGCAGAAATAAAGTGCTTAAGGAAACACGATGGTTTTGGCACTGCTCCAGAAGAAAAACAAAAAATGTCTATTAGGTACACAGTCAGAGTGGGGCCATTTGTCAAAAGTCTGTAGGAACAAACGCTAAGTGGCTGTCTTACATGTCTCAAGAGGGGGAACTGAGCTGATGCTGTCACTGCTAGTGCCGGAGTTCCAGTCTCAGGAGCTCTAATTTGACCCTCCTGAGAAAGAATCCCAATTAGAAACACATAAAGGAAGCCTTTGAGACATGGTGCTTTGGGACAAGTTTGACCCACTGTGTCAATGTCAACTGAAACAAAATAACCAAAGGAACTTTCTCAAGTGCGTTGTCTGTTCTAGATAAAAGCTAAGGATCTTTGAGACCGAGTTTTGAAGCAGGCCTCCCTGGATGAGAATGAGGACAACTAACACACTGAAAGCTGGCTTGGTTTTTATTTCCATGTCTACTGGTATGCGAAATAAAAAAAGCAGGAGAACCAAAGCAAGTTGTATGTCATATTCTAGCAAAATTAGCTAGTTAAAAATGTTTAATTCTAAATGGTCAAGCAGCAAGCTCCGAAGAGCATTCATCTGTAAGTGATTTTAAAGCTGGCTTTCCATCTAAATTTGCCACTCCTGACTATTCCTTTCGGAATTGCCTCAAATCTATACTACATTGGTGTTTCCTCAACTACAAAGCAAACTGATGTGTAGAGATACAAAATCTAGGGCCTGTTTGGGGATTTAAGTAGGTAGGGGCTGTGGGGAAAAAAAGAATAATTTAGGATTTCAACTGTAAATCACACAGAAACAAGAAAAGAGCATAAACAAAACAAATATTCACTCTATTTCCTCCAGTTCTTATTATCAGTGAACCACAGATCAAGGGTTCTAACTCTCACTTTAGCAAGTCTTTGATCCTCTTAAGATTACAAGCAAAAAGTTTCACATGAGTACTTTTTTCTGTGTATGGCTAGATTCTCAAAGGAGTCTGCAATCCAATAAAAGTCAGGAGCCACTGCTGTAAATCCATGTGATTTTGCATGTGAATTCTAGCTACCCAGAGTAACATCTGGAGAGTTTTTTCATTTTCAACCTAAGCTTGATGAAAGCAAAGGCATCTAGCAGACAAGTATACAAGATCTAGTGCAAGATCCTACACTTAAATTCAAGTTTTTAACTGATAGTCAATTGCCTTGCATATAGCTCCTGAATTTGAAGAAACTGAGATGAAAGTTCACAAAATGAATTTTGACTCAACAAAAATTACTGGGATTCTAGAAAGCTATATCTTCAAGATCAAGTCTCAGTTGAAAAACATGAGTTAAGACAACTAAAATCCAAAGAGCATACTCCAGTAAGATCATAACCATTTTCAATTAACTCGCCTTAGCAAACTCTCCTTGGCAGATGACCTCCAGAGTACAGTGCAGAGTCAAGTGGTTCATAATTTAGTCCACAAAATAACTTCTGGTGTTTCCTGTGGGGCTTCCCCAATACATTTACCTGTACTATTTCATAACTCCTCAAGGGAACCTTGAAGACAGTATGTACAATGTGTTTCAGCTCCTTAAAGAAAGATGGCAATAAAGTCAAAAGCATTTTAATACTCTTGCTTCTGATATGTATGCTTAGCTATAGCCAACTGAAGCAAAATAAAACCACTGCTGCAACTTTATTTCATATTTATTTTAAAATCACAATCTTGTCTTGTAAGAATTTTGAAGGCTATTGGTAACAAGACAACCATGGAGTGTATAAAAAATACATCTTTTGCAAGTACAGCTGCTTGTTCCTGCCCAGGAGGCGCAGTCGCTGACTGCTGTTGGCACTGAGAGTCCAGCCTGTTGGCTCTGAGCACACAGGCCCACCGCCATGGCCATAGAGCGGCGTGGAGTGCCGTGCTATGCCCGACACCAAAGCGCACACGGGATCAAAGGCATGCACATAACTGGCATGCCAGCATCTACAGCCTAAAGCCTCTGAATACTCCTATATAAAATTACATGGATGTTGACAAACCACCTGTTGGACTAAAGAAAAAAATAAATTAAATGGTGCATCACTTTTCCCTATATGCTCCTATAAAATTTCTTTGGTTTTTTTTTTTTTCAATGCAAATACTCTATTTTAAATGTATTGCAGTATCTAGCCTATGGAAAGTCATGACAATTTAAAATAAGAAAGAAAAGAAAACAGAAAAATAGTTTCAGCTTATCAAAATGCTCTAAAGCTGGCAGGGTTAGGCGGAGGAGGGGCAGGGGAATTATTCTTGATATTTACCAATCTGCATGCCTTCCTATCGTTGGCAATATTTTAAAGTTAATGGATAAAAAACAGATAAGGCATTTTTTTCAGTGACACTTCTAACTCTCCCCACTAAAAGGAAATGCTATCAAGAAGCTGCATTATGCTATTCTGTATAGTCTATTCAAAACATGTAGAATATACAGCACAACAGTAATAAGGCAAGGTAGAAACAAACATAAAACCCATCAAACAAGATGTTTATTCAATCATTAAATTCCTATTTAAGTAAGCATAATATTCTAGTAGCAAATCTGGGCTCTAGATAAAAAGAAGAATGAGTCATGGCCCTACCATCAAAGTTATCTGTAAAGGAGACAGAGACATGGACAATTGCTGGAATTAAATATAATCAGTGGATTCATAGAGGTATGTACATAGTATTGTGCTTCAGTGATTTATGGAAGGTTTTACAGGTTTTAAAATTTTTAAGAATTTTAAAGAGGATACCTTAAGTGTTAAAGATTTAACATGATTTTTTAATAGGTAGTATAATCACCTGGTTCAAAATTCAAAAGAAACAAATGACTATACTGTGGAAAACTTTCCTTGCCACACCTAGTTGCTCTCCCTATAAACATCCAATATTAACATGAGAGTTTCTTATAACACCAAATTCTGTTTCTCTGCTTGTAAAGACTTTGGCGATACTCATGTTTATAATAACACTCTCATAAGTCTATTATATTTTATTACATACTGGTGTAATATAAATTTAATTGTATGATTAAAAGCAATCCTGTAGTTGCAATCATTAACTAGATGGGAGGAAACCTGTTCAGAATGAGATAAATGGATATCACATCTCACAATGTACACTTTTAAACATCTTACAATTTTATTTGTTGACTATACCTCAACAGAGCTGAAAGAGAAAAAAGCAACTCTAGTAAGTGGAAAAACCCATATAAACAGACTCTCAATGTTACAAAATATCAAGTAAAAATATTTATAATATGCTAAAATTTCTTATAGTATTCCAAAATAGAGATAATGAACAGAAACAAACTAAAGGAAAATATGATACATTCTACATGAAAAAAGAAAATGGCAAGAATGTTGTGAAAGCATTCTCTAGCATAAGAGGCTTTACTCAGTCATTAAAAAGAATGAAATAATGCATCTAGCAACATGGATGGACCCAGAGATTGCCATACTGAGTGAAGTGAGTCAGACAGAGAAAGACAAATATCGAATGATATTGCTTATACGTGGAATCTAAGAAGAAATGACACAGATGAACTTATTCACAAAACCAAAACAGACTCACAGACTATAGAGAATGACCTTGGGGGGAAAGGATGGGGAAAGGGATAAATAGGGAGTTTGAGATTAATTTCTACACACTGGTTTATTTAAAAATGGATAACTAACAAGGACCTACTGTATAGCACAGGAAACGCTACTCAATATTATGTAACAATCTAAAAGGGAAGAGAATCTGAAAAAGAATAGATATATATATATGCAAAAAAATAAGTAAGTAAATAAAACAAAGGACAAATAGCTATGAAAAAAATAAAGACACTGTCACAAGTTCAGTAGAATATACTACTCAACGGTCTCTTACTACAACCTAAATGTCTCTAATGCTAATAGTAGTGGTTTTGGTGACAGTTTTTTAAGGAAATAAAAATATAATTTATGAGTGAGTTGTCACCTTTCTTCATAATGAAGACACCATGAGAACATTGAAGTATGATGGAGAACCATCTGCTCCTACCTCTCTCATCATCGGCACCATCCTCCTGTGCTGAGTCCGTCCCCCCACTGCACAAGCTCCCCACAGGCTTTCTTCCAAAATCACAGCGGCCAACAGTTAAGTAATTGGACAGCAAGAAGCAGGGTGTGCAGAACACAACAGGTGACTGAAAAAGAATGAGCTATGGAAAGCATTCATTGTGAGGAAAAGGATCAAAAGAAGACCTCAACCTTGGGTACTCCAAACTCACAAGACAGGTTTCAGGGTTTGGGGTTGGAATGGCTGCAGGTCTGGTGTATTATCAACTATTGGGAATCAGTGTGGCATTTTGAAAGCGAGGAGTGGAATCCGAAGGAACAGAAGAAATATTGGTAGGCTAACTGAGAGGGTCAAAAATATGAAAGGCTGTTCTCTATGTCTGCTTCTCCATTGCTGCCCTGCAAATAAATTCTTCGGTACCATCTTTCTAGATTCTGTATATATGCTTTAGTAGACAACATTTATCTTTCTTTTTCTGACTTACTTCACTCTGTATAACAGGCTCTAGGTTCATACACCTTGACAAGATTTATGGACACAGGGAGAGGGGAGGAGAGGGTAAGATGTATGGAAAGAGTAACATGGAAACTTCCATTACCATATGTAAAATAGCAAATGGGAATTTGCCGTATGACTCAGGAAACTCAAACAGGGGCTCTGTATCAGTCTAGAGGGGTGGGCTGGGGAGGGAGATGGGAGGGAGGTTCAAAAGGGAGGGGATATATGTATGCCTATGGCTGATTCCTGTTGAGGTTTAACAGAAAAACAACAAAATTCTGTAAAGCAATTATCCTTCAACTAAAAAAATAAATCATTTTTTTGAAAAATAAATTAATTAAAGCAAAACAAAAAAGTATGAAAGGAAGGCATTAGAAACAAACAGAATAATCTACATAAAAAACAAGCCGATCAGAACAAAGAGATTAGTAGCACAATTGGAAATAAAATTGATTACCAAAGAATAAACAGAAAATAACTACTGAATACCACACACTTTTAAGAGGTCAGAGGGTAAAATAACAAAAAATTATAACTGACTAAACCAATGTCTCTTAGAATATATAAATAAAAAAAACCAAAAGGCATCATGCTTAGGTAGGAATAGTATAATAAAATTATGACTACAGTTTAAACACAAGGGTCAAGATCCATGTTGCTTTTTCCAAATTATGTTCTAGTATAGAAATTTACATTTTTTTCTTAACTTAGAGTCAAGATGTACCCATGAATAAGTAAACGTCTAAGTAAAAATATACTTCCATTACTCATATAAGAGCTCCCTGAAAACTGAGCATATGTAAAAAGTTGAAGAGAAGAAAATAACAGCTCTTTGGTTCATTTTTAGAAATGCTGAATTAGTAATATGAAGTTAAACAAAAATTTTATTATGTTTATAAATAGAGCAAACTGTTAGAAAATAAAACTGCCTTGGAAATTGGCCATAATTAACCCAAAGTAATAAATATTATCATGAGTTTGTTACTCAGTTATAAGGATGTAGAAGCCAAACCAAATTTAAATTAAAGGCAAAGAAAAGCTGAGGAGACTTTCACTTATTTTATGTTTTCATCACTAAGTTTGCTTTGTTTCAATTGATCGTAGATAAGCAGCCACCACCCAAAAGCTCTCTTGTGACCAGGACCTGTCCATCTGCACAATTTAACACATTTGCTCTAATTACTGTAAGAGTGGCTTATTGTTGCTCCAACAGACAGCCAGGGAGCCAGAGGTCAGCAGGAAGAGCTATGTGACCCAACCACTGACCCCAAGGCATTGCCAGTGACCTGTTGGCCTGACCTGTAAGTGAGGAAAGAACTAAAAACTCTCATTAGGATTCACTGTTTTTCAAATTCAAAAAATAAAGTTTTAAAATAAAGGTAACCCCAAATCCTTTTAACATCCTACATACTAAATAACAATTATTTCCCTTCATTATAATAAATCATTTCATAAATTTGAATACTGTTAGACTCTGGATATTTTATGCAATCAATACAAGAAATACTTATAATACTTTACATATTTCAACTCCTTTATATGGATTTCAACATGTTCTAATTCAGTGATTCTCAACCAGGGCAATTCTGCCCCCAGTGGCATTTGATAAATTCTGAAAATATTGATTCTCATGAGCGGAGGGTGGTACTGGCTTCCAGTGGGTAAAGACCACAGAATCCTGCTGAACATTTTATTATGCACAGGACAAGCCCTTCAAAACAAAGAATGTCAAGAGAGTCTACCTTGTTGTTGACTCTCTTGAAAATCACATTAGTTCCTTTTACTTGATTTGCTTTATGATGTAATAGATCAATTCTTCTTTTCTTTATCTCAAACTATCTACATCAAGTAATATTATATCATAACTATAACAGAATACCTGGATTGACTGTTTAAGCCTCCTGAACCCTTGAGACTGAGTCTGACTTGTCAGGGAAGGGATAAGATAATTTACATTTATACCGAGACCCTGTTGCTTTTCCAGCACTCTAAATTTTTAAACCCAAATATTATCTTCATTTTACATAATAAAGTGTTTCTTTTCCACACTTAAATTCCAGAATTTATGGTCTATTTCCTTACACAATTCTGAAAATATATATTACTCCAGTACTACATTAATATTTTAGAGTTATACTGAGGTTAGAAAAGATGTTGCAGTTCATTTATAAGACTCAGTTTTAGATGTGAAAAGTCAGATAAGATCACAGAACCAGTTAGTGACATAACCAGGGATCTTATGTGAACTAACATAAAGTATGAAGAAGTGGTTCACATCCAACCTCAGGCAACAGGTACTATGCACTGAACCTCTCTCTACACAGCCCTGAATCTCCTAAGTGGTATCTGCCAGTCATTCCAACACTTATGCCCAAGGCTCTGCACGTGGGGCCAGGAAAGCAATAAGAATAAAGAACTCTGAAAGGGACTTAAGAATGTGTTTAAGATACTATAGCAATCAGTTCAAATTAACGTAAGGCAGTTGACATAAATACAGGCAACTGAAGATATAACAAGGGGAAAGCATATCAGGAAAGGCTTCCTGTAGCAGGTGAGCTTTTAATCAGATTTTGAAGGATGAACAGGAGAAAAATTAAGAGGGAAGAATGGAGGGCATTTTTTATTCAAGTACTGATACAAGTAAAAACCCAAAAATAAAAGTAGCAAGTCAAATGTGGAGGACTGCAAATAGTTTCCAGTTTCTGGATCAGGAAGACCATGTTGGAGAGGAATCCAAGATGAATTTGTTGAAGTCAGCAAGGCAATGGAGAGAGGGGAGCAAAATGGTAAAAGCCTCCGAACACCAAGATGTATGGATTCTCAGGGTACCTGCAATGACTATACGTCACCTGGCTTTGCTTCCTACGTGGCACTTACTACTCCATCAAATTATCACATTGATTGTTTTACCTGACTTTTCTCAGTCTCCCTAACTACAATGTAAGTTCAATACACTAAGAGTTTAGATTGCAGTCAGGAATGTCTAGAGTCAAGGAGATCACTTTAATATGAGCTGGACTAATATGACAGTTACGGAAACCAGAATGGGCATGGCTAAAAAGAATGAGATGCAAGAATCCCAGTTTACTGCACTCAGTTTACACGCCCTCATCTTTTCCTCCTACTCCCCTCCCCCAATCTGAACATTGCTTTCAGGCCAGAAGAGCCTCAGCAGTCATGATTCCTGAGGTCCTGCAGACAGTGGCTGCCACAGCAGATGCACTGGCTCAGATGCAGAGGCCCTGGGAAGCCCTGTCTGACAGAGACTAGCAGGACCAGAATCATGGGCAACTGCCTGGAGACGCAAATGATACAACCTGAAGGGCTCAGAGTCAGTACCCCTCTCTCTTGGGGAGGGAACTTTACCTAATTTTAACAGGAGGAAGCCTGTGTATAAATTCTCTCTTCCACTTCCTCAGAGCCTACTCTGACAGGCAGTAGCTCCTATGTCCTTTCTGATGATGTCATATGAAACTCGGCAATCTTCAGGGAACTTGTGTGAAGCTGTGGCCCGGTTGGAAACGCACTTCCTGGTACCTTCCACCCTCCCTGCCTTGCTCTACTTTTCTCCTCGGTCCCCAGTAGAGTGCCAACGAGTAAACTTCTTAGACTCTGCTTCCTTGGCATCCCAGGCTAAGACAAAAGTTACCCTATCTGGTAAGTGAAATACAACCCAAGCACTTAGCTGCACTGATTTCCAGCCTGTTTGAGTAAATGCGGCAAGGTTTAGAGGTGTGTAAAAGGTTAAACTGGTGGCATCAACTTCAAGCTGCCAGTTCATCAGCCCAAAATTGTTTCCACCAGACTGTGGTCTTTGTAGCAACCAATACTCGAGTGCACTGTTTATGTGACTAGAGGATATGCAAGATAGGGTATGAAAGAATTGAGGGTGAGAGAGAGGTGGGCTAGAAACACGCCGAAGGGAAGCAGTGGGGAAGCTGAAGCAGACTAATTGCAGAAGATCAACCATTTCCCCAAAGCAGGAAATTCTGCTGCGAGTGTTGCATGGCAGCCTTTGGAAGCCTAAGCAGCGTAAATGGCTAAAGGTGTTTTTTGATGAATAGGCTTTACTTCCTTGGCAGGTAACCCAAGTCTGACTTTGGTAACAGGAACACCTGGAAGCCAGCTCAGCTCCTGAACTGCTCCAAATTCCTCATATCGGGTTCATTATGCGAAGCCACCTGTGTCTCTGCTCATCAAATCCTGCCAGTTTCTGGTTCTGATCTGTTGCAATACACCAAAGAGTCATTTCTAATTATAAAAGTAAAACAAATAATTCAGGGGGATTTCCTGACCCCTTCAGCTTAGAACCAATGTAAAACTGGTCTATGTAGATGATCACAGAAGTGCAAATTGCTTCAACACTTTTGCTAAGTAATTACCTAGCCCAAGTTGTAAAACCTAAGTAATGTGGATGTACGAGTGGTATGATCAGTCTTGATTAGTGAAAATTATGAATTGCAAAATGTTTCTTCAGGAAATGCCTGTGGAAGAGAATGCTGTGTATTCACCAAACTGTTTCCTTTTGTGCTTGGGCACATAATGCAATGTGAACGGAAATCATATGGACCACTCTTAGCCCTAGTGTTAGTCGCTCAGTCTTGTCCAATTCTTTGCAACCCCATGGACTGTAGCCTGTCAGGCTCCTCTGTCCATGGAATTCTCCAAGCAAGAATACTAGAGTGGGTTGCCATTCCCTTCTCCAGGGGACCTTCCCATCCAGGGATCGAACCTGGCTCTCCTGCTTTGCAGGCAAGATTCTTTACCGTCTGAGCCACCAGCTAAGTCCTTTTAGCCCTGGCTTATGCAAAAAGCCCTCTATGCAAATCCTCCAAGATTTTTTTCTTAGCCACTGTGGAAGACAAGGCCTTGAATGGATGTTAGCATAGAGATACAATGAAAGGATCCTGGAATGAAAGCAAGAGCAGAGACAATCCCTACATCTCACACCTCCACACTGCCCCCACACACTGGAGTGGACCTGAGCAAGAAATACACGTTTTAATACTAAGAGACTGGATTTAGGGAGAATTGTTAGTTAAAATAGTGTGTCTCCTCTGACTATTTCAAGATAATTTTAACTTAGTAATCCAGACTAAGGTACAGCATTCATTTAATCATTTACTTAACAAGGGTTATTCTTCTTATTCATTCAACAGGTCTATAGGAATCACATGTTAATGAATAATTATGCTGATCAACTTCTCTAAATCTGTTATGTGTCTGTTAGTCACCGATTTGTGTCCGACTTTTTGTGATCCCATGAACTATCAACTCCCCAGGCTCCTCTGTCCATGGAATTCTCCAGGCAAGAATACTAGAATAGGAAGCCATTCTCTTCTCCAGGGGATCTTCCTGACCCAGGATAAAATCTGGATCTCCTGCATTGCAAGCGAATTCTTTACCAGGGAAGCCCAATTCTCTCACATGTGGAAGCTTTTTGTTCTCTTAAATATTTGAAGCATTTTTCACAACTTGGTTTATGATATTATCAATATGAACTTTCAGCCCAGTCTCTATCTGAATAATCACAATTAAGCCTACTTTGATATATGACTATCTTCTTGCTGTCTTAATAATGCATTTCTTACCGAGTCTGGTTGTATGGCTTGGAGAAATGTGATCCCTGAACTCTTATTTAGGTTCCAGACCTGAACTCAGAGAGGCATCTTTCATATGTATTACCTTCAACATACAATGACAGCCAACTAACACCATTTGCACCTAGAACTAGATTCTCTAAGTTAACAAAATAAGAATTCAAGTAGATAAATTAGCTCAAGTTTAGGCTTAAACTTCAAGAGTTAATAAATTTTAAAATGGCAATTTTTTAAATATTTAAATAAAGTTCATAACTTTCAAGCAGAATATTTAGAGTGGTCACAAAGTCCCTGTGCATTAGGTTGAGTCAGAAAAAACTTGTCAACTCTAACAATACCCAGGACCCCAAATCAGATATCAGTGTCATCTCTAATAATTTTCAACCATCAACATGAAAAAAGAAAACCAAGAAAAATGGATATAAATTAAAATTAGTACATACATATTCATTTTAAAGGTTTTTAAGGGGAATTTGGGGCTTCCCAGGTGGCAGAGTGGTAAAGAAACCACTGCTAATGCAGGAGACATCAGAGATATAGGTCCGACCCCTAGGTCAGGAAGATCCCCTGGAAGAGGAAATGGCAACCCACTCCAGTATTTTCGCCTGGAAAATTCCATGGACAAAGGAGCCTGGCGGGCAACAGTCCATGGGGTTGCAAAGAGTTGGGCACGACTGAGCACGCACACATCACGAAGGCCATTCTAGACATTCCGTATTATTAAAAAAAAATAAAGATTAATAGTCATGCTAGTGTACCTGGTAGGAAATTATAATTCATATCAAGCATGTGCTATTTCAGTATCACTGTGTGCTAAGCCACTTCAGTCATGTCTGACTCTGAGATCCTATGAACTGGAGCCTGCGAGGCTCTGCAAGCCAGTGAGATTCTCCAGGCAAGAATACTGGGGTGGGTTTCCATGCCCTCCTCCAGGGGATCTCTGACCCAGGGATCGAACCCGTGTCCCTTATATCTCCTGCATTTGCCAATAGTTTCTTTACCATTAGTGCCACCTGAATGTAATGTAAATAATTTGTTAATATAGGGTTTATTTTTAGGCTAGGGCCTGTATATAAACAGGTGTTCAAATAAATGTTTCCTGGGACCAAAGCATCTTCAGCATCTGAAAGCACCTGGAATTTCAACATTAAAAAATTCTGATTTCTTGAGCCCTTGCTTTAAAAAGATGAAATTAAGTTTAGATTTCCATTTTTATTTTTTAAAAACCATGGAAAATGAATAAAATTAGTTCAAATTTTCTATTTAATAAGAGTGATACACATAGTACTTGAATTTCAAATCAGTGCAGTTCAAATCAATGTGAGTTATCTATGAGTATGTGAAAGTATGTGTATTTTTAGTTACAACGTATAAGATGAGCTAAAGGTATTCAGTGGCATAGTCCAGAGCCCCCACTGAACAACAAATGGATTTCATTTGCCGTGTCTGTTAGATCAATTATCCCAATCTCCTTCCTTCCATGACTATTCATGCTTTAAAAACCTTAAAGCTTTTCTTTTAAATACAGCTGGGACTCATTAGCTTCTTTCTGCCAATCTAACTATCATTCTGTCACTTTTCCTTCTTTCTCTTTATGTCCTCAATCAAATAAGTGTCATTTTCCTGCTTTCATTTTGGCTGGAAATTCAACTGAATCTGCTTTCCAACAAATCTGGTGTGTAAAATTCCAATCTTCCCTAGTACTTTTGGCTCACAAATAAAAACAATGAAGCCAACTTCTAGTGGTGCTCTGACTCTGCTGTTTATTTGGGTTCTGCATTCAGAGTTGGAACAGGTGCCATTTTTTCCTGGGGCCTAAACATCAAAATATTTGTGAAATGGGCTTTGCACTCTGCTGATCTGTATCAAGTCAGTTACAGTGAAGCATATTTCCAATGAAAAGATTTCCTGGAGCTGTGAGAACACAAGTCTTATTAAGATTCTGATTGTTGCACTATGCCATTGCTTTTGTGTTTGGAAATTAATGCCAAAAAATGCACTCATTAATACAAACCAAATATGTAAATTATAGTCTTTTTTCAAGATTTCAATTATATAGCTTTTTTCAAGAACTCTGAATTCCTTTCTTTTTTATTGCTGAGTTATATTAGAATCTTTACTGAATTCGATATATCTGACAGCTTTCATTCTAGCTAGGATTGGGAAATCTGCAAGAATTTATTTACAGGCAGTGGAAAAGAATCATGTAAATAATGTGCCACTGAAATTGGAAAGTGAATTTTAATCAAATTTCTAGAAAATGGATATGCTCAATGAAGCCTTTGTTAGGAATTTTTTAACAAGTATGCTCTTCTTCAATTTCATGAAATGGAAGGAAAATGGAAACTTTGTCCTTTAGACAAAAGTTTGTAAGAGGGAACAAAAACCCTATAGGAATTTCTATAACATCTTAAGTAGATTTAAATAATCCTTGAAATTGAACCAGAAGTCCATTTTATAAAACTCATCTTTCTCTCTCAAGAGTCCCATTCAAGATAACATGTGTGCAAATCCTAGGCAATATATGGCTGCAAAGTGAGGCAAGGGACACGTCAGGAGTTGAGCCAAGTTCTTCCTGAGTTATGCCCCATAACTCCTCTATATTTTCTATCACTAATTCCACCTATGTAGCACAAAGTAAAGTCTTTTGCCCACAGCTTATTCAATGGATGAAGAACAAGTTTGAGAACATTCAAGAAAAACAAATGTTCATTTTTTCAGGGGCTGCTCTTGAAATGTATCATCATCATGCTTTTAGCATTTTAAGAAAAGGATCAGTATAATTACATTTGTAACAGTGATTAAAGTGATGAGATTTTGTCTTGTTTTCTAGTTTCTGAGACTAGCTTCTCCTCCTCTCTCTCTTCCTCCAAGCTTCCCTCTCTCTTTCTTTTGAGACATAATGTACATTAGCTCAGGGCCAGGCACCCCATTGACAACATGGATATATAGGCTCTTGGTCTAGTGGAAAAGACCACCACTGAAAAAGCAAAAGAACCAAAGATATTCTGGAGCAAATAACAGAAGGAGCTATCTGTAGTCACACAACTTATAAACAATTTTGAATAGATAGAGGTGGAAGGTTGATGTATTCCTGATTTCTAGAACTAGAGAAACAATTTAGTAAAAACTGTTCATCTTGCCCTCCATTCATATATTAATATATCCTTAAATCCTTACACCAATAAATTTGGGCAGAGAGAACATGGATAAAAGCAACTAGTTGAGCCTTTAGATTGCCATTTCTGAGGATCCTAAGAAAGAAAGATGAACTAAGAATTGAGCATCCAACTCTCCTATAATGGCCCATTAGCTTTTCTGAAGGAGGCTTTGAACCTTCTTAAAAAATTAAATGAATCATGACAGTCCCTTGACCAGGACTATTTTCAAGGTGAAGTGAAATTTCAGCAATATCTCTCTGAACTCTTCCTACACATTCTTGCTTTCTTTTCTGGCTTTAAAATGCTGAAGATATTAAGTGAATTTACTACAGAACTCTCACCATCACAGATGCAAGAAATACTACCAAATAAATAATGAAGATCAAAAGCAAGTACCAGCAAGAGAGGGGAAGTTTTTGCTAGATCACTTCGCAAATGCAATGTAGTTCTCTTGCTTTGCAGTTTCTCTGGAAGTTAAAGTTCTTTCTTTAACTTAACAAATAGGAAGAGATAATTATTACATCATTCCAATACATTCTATCGCATGCATCTCACACAAACATGCATATAAACAATGCTCAGTCATAAGATTCACAAATTTGTATTATTATTATCATTATCATTTATAGTATGTCCTTTGCTAAACTCAAAATATACCTATGAAGTTCCAGTTCCTGTTGACATATATGACTCTCAGGAGCTATTATATATCATATTAACGTTTCCTCGCAGGGGATGCTATTTCAAGGCTGTGCCAAAAATTTAATCTGGAACCAGACGAAACTAAACCAAGCTATGATTCAAACTACGCCAAAGTTTGACTCAGAAAGTATTACAAGCTTTTAAGACAAATGAAATATTAACCATAGTAGAGAGAATCAAATATTTTTAAATTAAATGTCCTTGCATCTCTTTAGAAACTCGTGATAAGAATTCATCAAAGGGTTCCAAGTTTGCCCTTCTTCATCCCCATGTCCAGGGGCTCAGCCCCTCTCACCTGTGCTACTGTATGTGTCTTGGGCTACTCTTCCCAAATTCTCCCTGCTCACACCATTCTGAAAATCATCTGGCTAAAAATCCTCTACATGCTCCGCACTCTCTCCAGGATACATTTTAGTTCCCTTTACATGGCCTAAATGTCCTTATTCAAGTTTATTCCCACAGTACCTCTCCAGCCTCCGCTACTACTGCACTTCACTCACTGGGTATGTCCAGCTACACGCGAAACCTCACATCTGTCTGTGTGGGCTCTTCAGTAAATCTTGTCCTGTACATACTACTTTGCTTAAATTTTCTTTCCCTCTGTTCTCAGCCTTCTCTAATTTAGCCAGGAATGATTAGCAACACTGTCACAGGAATCTTGTTCACCTCTGTTATGACACTTACCCATATTTGTGTATATTCTCTTGAGGAGTAAGACCATGTCTCAATTATCTTAGTGTGTGTACATATACATCTGTATGTACTATAGCTAATTCTATACTGTACATCTATATGTATACTATGTATCTATATATAGCATACATATTCACACTATATAGTATACTATGTATACTATACTATACATGTACATATACATGTACTATTCTGTACATCTATAGCTAACTATCTATCACCTACCTGATGCTTAATATAAGCACTCAATGACAGCTAAATAAACGACTTTTCTAAATGCATATTTAGGCTGAGTTGGATCATTTTGGTTAGGTTGATCAGATTCCACCCAGTTCTAGGGATTTTGATGAAGACTAGTCCAAATTAATATACGTTAACAACTTATTTCTATACTAATATAATGAAACATAGCTTTCCTTTATCTAATTTGTTTGGTTTATCTTTAAAAGCTTATCTAAAGTCAAATGAATATTTTTTCCTCCCAAAATGGCAAGGAACAAAAGAGAAAAACTAAAGCACTTTATATGTTCGTATCACAGAGCATGTCTCCAGGAGTACATTGTTACACTGATATTGCCAAATTAGCCCCAAGAGTTCCAGAATTCAATACTTTCAACTCCATGATTTATTTTTAAAAACAATGTAATTTCATATATTCATTTATATAAAAGTGTATTACATAATACATGAATTAACCTCCATTTTAATTGCACAAATCAATGAAATAATTTGTAAAATAAAGGATTTGGTGTTTCCAGCTATGAACATTAGTTCAAAGGAAAATAAATGTCACAGAACTAATCTGAACAGAGGGTGTACTCCATAGCATTTTCTAAATCAATACTTTATTTTCCATTGGAAAAAAAATGCAAGTAAGGAGGAAATTAAACAATGTCTTATATTTTTTTCTGACATTTTATTCATTAGGGAGGAGAAACAATTCCTTAATAAGAAAGGTGAAAATCAGAGATAAAATTTACTTACATGCTAAAAACATATTGTTCTTGAAATAGGAAATCCATAGCAGGTCCTTCTAAAAACACTCTTGATAAGCAGTTTTCAAAAGCTCTTTTGTTTAGTTCAAGTGGAGAAATGAATTTACTATAGTTCAATGCAGGCTATGCAATTCACACTTTTTTTTAGGTCTTTCAATGCCCATAACCAGTGAGAACTTTTGCTGTTGCCATAGGCTGAGGTAAGGGGGTATGGGGTGATGCTGGCAAAAAGGTACAAAGTTTTGGTTGTGAAAATGAATAATTTCTGGAACTCTAATGTATAGGCTGGTGACAACAGTAAACAATACTGTATTGTTTACTTGTAATTTGCTAAGAGGATAGATCTTAAAATTAAACCTTTTCAACACACACACAAGTATGCAGAGGTAATGAAAATAAAGAATCTCTCCTCAAGGGATCAGAACCTGACAAAATAGCTCCAGGCATCTGAAGGCCTAATTTGTTCTGCAGGGTCACCTGAACCACCAGTGCTGGAAGCCTGAGATAATGAAAGGACTAAGCCATTTGCTTACTGCTCACTGAGAACATTTCCTGGTACTTAAACCTCCTTTTGTTTCCTCCCTGTACTCACCGTTCAGCAAATATTTATTCTGTGAGGCATGTGCTAAGGGATGGAGATTAAAAACCGTAAACAACATAGTTACAGTCTTTGCCATCATAAAGTTTATAGTCTAGCAGGGGAAACATATTTCAGGAAGAAAATACAATCAAATGTGATAGAATAGAATAGAGGAAGAATAAAAAGATACTTGGCAAGGACAGAATCCCAAGGGGTGGCAGGAGGGAATAGAAAGGCATCCCTGAGGTCAGAATGCCCAAGTTGGGACCTGAAGATGAATTTGGCTGATTTTAGCCTTCCTACAAATCCATGTCCTGACCACAGTCAGATCCTGCTTGCCTCCTGTGAGTCTGAGTGTCCTGCCTGCAAGACCATAATCCATCTTGATTATAATCCATCTTGATTATACCACTTCGCCACAAGCCATTTCAATTCTCCAACTAATGACTGGACTCCTTTTGGTACTATTAGAACACTAAAATTCAGAATCCCTCTTTGAGACCAACATTTAAAAGCTTTTTTTTTAATGTAATTCCAGTTAAGTAAACAGCATCCTAGAATCTCTAAGGCTGAGAGTAGCGCTGTAATCTCTTGTGGGCCTTTAAATCAGTCATCCTCCCCTTCTTTCAAGCACTCACTATACCTACGCTAAATGGGAAAATAAATCAAACCTACATCATGGAAAAGATCACGGTGGGATAAACAGTAAACATCATTGACTAGTCAACTATAAATATAAGATACCATGAAAATACTCAAAATAAAATATCATACTTAAGCACTTAAGATGCCTTAGAGTAAATGAACATTCTAAATAGTAGCTTTCAATGTAGAAGAGCTTGATCCTTAAGAAGGTACTGCCAGGAGTTACTTGAGTTCTTAAAATTGAATATCTTATACTTAAAAACCATGCAGTGAGATGTGAGAAAATTTTTGATAAAATAAAAGTCCTTCATTTAGAGTCTTATGTATCTGATACAAAACAGGGAATATTATTTTAAGTGTATCAATAAATTGCATTAAAGAAATATATAATTTTACTGTATTTAAGGGCATGCAAAGTTATACTTTTTTTTAGTATGAAATCTACAGTGATTGTTTCTCTCTGAATCTGTTTTATGAGCCAATGGCAAGCCTGAACTGGCAAAAATACTAGTGTAAAAAAAATCAATTATAGGTCTTCCTCAACATATGATGATGAGGTTACATCCAGATAAAACCATGTTAAATTGAAAATATCAGAAGTGCAATCCCCTAAGAGATTAAAGCTTAGAAACATTATAGCTTAGCTTCACCTACCTTAAACATGCTCAGAACATTTATAATTGGGAAAAATAATCTAACACAATGCCTATTCTATAATAAAGTGTGAATCCTGTACTGGTAGCAAAAATGAAAACGGTTGTGTGGGTATAGAATGATTCTACATTTATCAAAAGTTTACCCTATTGATTACATGCCTGATTGGGAGCTGCAGCTTCTGCCACTGCCCGACATCTCAAGAGAGTATCATACTGCACATCACTAGACCAGAAAAAAATATCAAAATTCAAAAGTCCAGTTTCTACGGAATGTCCCTTGCTTTTGCACCATCATAAAGTTGAAAAATTGTAAGTTGAACCATGATTAAGTCAGGGATCATCTCTATAAAAATTCTCATAGAGTAAGAACTCTGTTACAAAAGCAACAAAACAATAATTACAGTCTGTTTAAAATCAACCATTCATAAACTCAAAATATAATTGTCAGATATAATTCTCACATATACTGAATATGCTATATTGTCAAATTTAAAAGCTAAGTGTTGAGAGAGGTGCTAGAACTTGTAAAACATAAACCTTAGCCCACCTTCTCAGTCTTGTCCCTAGACTCCAAGTAAAAACTGATCACCCATGAATCCTTGATGTCTATGAGAAATGAATATAATTCTGTGCCTAAAAATATTAAAACCCTGTGAATCACAAGTCACAAGTGAGGCCTAAGGACTAAAGTTAAGACCCAATATTATGTGCTCTCTTGACATTTGGTAAAACCGGGGGGGCCTCAAATGGCCTAAGCGCCCCTCCCATCTTGCTCCCACAGGTCCTCTAGCCAAACAACCCTTGTTGTCAAGGCGACTGGGTACAGTTCTGGCTAATCCTGAGCAGTGAGCTTCAGTTCCTTGTCAATTGGTAGAATTTTTCAAGCAAGCCAATTGCATCCTCCCATGGGAACCAGGGCCACCCCACCCTCTTCATACTCGGAAGCCTGCTTCTCACAGCCTTTGGTTTTGCAAACCCTGTGTGACCCTGCATGACATGTGGTGTCCTCCTCCCCCAGCTATGAGAACATGTGTGACCAGTAAACTGCTGTCCATCTCATCTGTCCAATGTCAGGTGCTGTGAGCTCAGGCATCCCTATAACTCTTGGGCAGGAATCCTTCCTCCACCAGTAGAGTGAAAAGAAGGCAATTAAAATAGCAACTTTATTGGTTGTTCTAAAGCAAAACCACGGACTTGCCTTTTTTTATACATACAAATCATCATTTTAGTTGCGTGTTAAGCTTTATTACCAGAAAAGGATATGGAAACTTCCATAGGCTTCTACTCAGGGTCAAGGTCATGAAAAATGACATTAGGTTTCTAGTACTACAAAGCATATGGTTTGTTCCATTTCCAAAGCTTGTTTTTGCACAGCTAACATATTTTATTTGAAAGTTGGGATCCTGAGAATGGATCTTTACCACTCATTGATTATTCCATAAAGTAATCATTATTAGGCTTCCCTGGTGGCTCAGATGTAGCCAGCCTGAAATGCAGGAGACCCGAGTTTGATCCCTGAGTCAGGAAGATCCCCTGGAGAAGGAAATGGCAAGCCACTCCAGTATTCTTGCCTGGAAAATCCCAAGAACAGAGGAACCTGGCAGCTACAGTCCCTGGGGTCACAAACAGTCAGACACAACTGAGCAACTAACACACACAGTCATTATTAACTGACTTTCATTTATACTGGTGATAGGTTAGGGAAATCTTGTCTAATTGAGGCACAAGATTGGTGAATATACATTACTCCAATAGAGTTACTCATACAAAATACACAATTGTGATTGTATCTTAAAAACATAATTTTTTTTTTCTCTTCATATATTTTAAGATTAAATACTTCCCTGCTGGTACATAAAGTCAATCTACCCAAGTATTCAAAAATTTTACTTATTTATTTATCCCAAGATATTTACAAAACAAACAGTCAATCTTTCTGAGAATGAAGTGCTTCAACATCTATTGAATTTGTAGTCATTCAATAGGTAGATCTAAAACTACACAAAATACCATAGCAGAGCTAAAAATTCAGATCAAATACTGCCTAATGAAGACCTACAGACATACATGTGTGCTAAGTTGCTTTAGCTGTGTCCAACTCTTTTGTGACCCTATGGACTATAGCCTGCCAGGCTCCTCTGTCTGTGGGATTCTCCAGGCAAGAATTATGGCGTGGGTTGTCCGCCTCCTCCAGGGGATCTTCCCAACTTGGGGACCGAACACACCTCTCTTAGGTCTCCTGCACTGTCAGGCAGGTTCTGTACCACTAGCACCACCTGGGAAGGATTTGCATCTAGTAAGTTTTTCAGTTCAGTTCAGTAGCTCAGTTGTGTCCGACTCTCTGTGACCCCATGGACTGCAGCACGCCAGGCTTCCCTGTCCATCACCAACTCCCGGAGCTTATTCAAACTACATCTTTATAGAGGGCCCATGGTATCAGTATTTTCTCACTTTAAATTATTTTTAAACTACATTTCATGACCTACCAAATGTCTTTTCCAATAAGCATCAATCTCTATATTAAAAATGTTGTTTGACAGAACTGCATTAGAGAATAATATAATGGATGATGAACATTTGAAAGGTTCTATTACTTGTTATACAGCCATTCATCTATTCAACACTTACCAAACACATACCAGGGCCACCCACTGTAGCTACAAAGATAAAATACACAGCCTCAAGGAATTGACAGAGCATCTAGAGAGGGGACTTGACTTATCAGAATAGAGGATCCATTAACGATAGAGAAAACATTAATGTTGCTTCTCTCAGAGACTAAAAAGGGTCAGTAAACACAGGTTGCAATAGGGGAAAAAAGTTAAAAATGAGAAAGTTCCTATAAACAGAGGGTTGAGTGAATTAAGACAGCATGAAAATGGCACAGTGGGTTGAATTGTGTCCCCCTCCCTGAAAAAGATATGTCCAAGTCCTAACCCCAGTGTCCAAGAATGAGGCTTGTTTGGAAAAGGGGGTTTTGCAGCTATAATTAAAGAAGGGTCTTGAGATCATCCTGGATTAACCAGGTGGGCTCTAAACTCAAACGACAAATGTCCCCGTGGAAAGAGGAGAAGACAGAGAGGAGGAGAAACACAGAGAAAGCCACGTGAAGACAGAGGCAGAGATTTGAGTTATGCTGCCATAAGCCAAGAAATGCCTGGAAATGCTGGAAGAGAAAAGGTAGGATTTCCCCCCAGAGTTCAGAGAAAGAATGGCCCTGCTGACATCTCGATTTTAGATTGCTGGCCTCCAGAACCATAAGAGAATAAATTTCTGTTTTCAGCTACTAAGTTGGTGGTAGTTTGTTACAACAGCCCTAAGAAATTAACACAGGTTGAGTATCTGTATATTGATTTCCTGGTCTGGGGACAAATAGCACAAACAAATACACAAACAAGATCAAGTTTCCAAATTGGGAAATAACATTCTCCCGTACAATGACAAGAGATGGGAGGGAGAGAGGCCTGTATCGGCCTGAATTAGGAGCCCCCATCTGTCACTGCATCACTGTGTCACTTGGCCACATTCCTCTCAGGGTTTCAGTCTCATTGCTTATAGAGTGAGATGGAGGAAGAAAAGTTTAAAGGTAAAGATATACAGTGTAAACAAAACTTGAACAGCCTAGAGAACCACCCACCCATCCTAGCACTTGTGCGTTGCTGGTAAAAATCTAAACTCGAAAACAAAACAGAGGATCCAGGGACCAAAATGAGAATCCAAAACTTTATTCCCACAGGTTTCTTCCTAAGACTTGCCCCCATCTCCAGACCCTATTCCTTCATTTTTTTAAACTGAACCTTTTAGGCCAAATGGAGTGGGCACCATCTGCTATCAATACACCGGCACTCTTCCCAGCCAAGATGAGTCCCAGGCCAAGTTTATCTTGTGAGTTAATAGGAGGTGACAAGGCTGGCAGGACACAAATTCTCCCTGCATGATTGATTCAGCCTGGCTGACTAGCTCCATGCTAATGAGGATGTGCCAGAGCTCACAACAAAAACATTTTTGAATAATTTAAAACTTTAGAGCCCGACTTGCCATATAATGTGACTCACTGTGTAATTATGGCCCCAGTTAAATCTGCTTCTGTGGGTGCCTCTACAGCAAACATCAGTGACTACAAACTGCCCGTTATCAAAATTAACTACATAAATAATGCAAAAGAGCAGAGATATGTTAATCTTGTGAGGAAGACAGCATAGGTAACACTGACCTAAGCTGTCACAAACTGCCACTTCATGAAGAACTGAGTAGTGTTTTGAATGTAGTACTCTAAAATGGGTCAGTGACTTAAACACAAGCAAAATATCTATTTTCATCTCATATAGTAGGCTTAATATAGACTGATCTTACAATTTCTGGGGAATTGATTTTAATTTATTGCCCTAATTCAGTTATCTACTTAAGTTTCTTTTTACTATTTTGATTGATATTCCCTCCTTTATACATCCCCAAGCCAGCGATTCAAATACAATATAACAAATTCAAATATCTGAAACATTCCTGACAAGAGGGAATTGTCAAGCACCTTTCTCCTGAGGAAAAGAAACTCCAAAATGTTCTTAACTATGTTAGGTCAGAGTTTATTAACTATGAACCCACAAGGTATTTTTTAAAAACATGGCCCGTTAGCCTAAACATGAAATTAAGGGGAAAATAACAATAATTAGGGGACTTTGCTGGTGGTTCAGTGGTAAAGAATCTGCCTGCCAATGCCGAAGACGTGGGTTCAGTCCCTGGCTTGGGAAGATCCCCTGGAGAAGGAAATGGCAATCTACTCCAGTACTCTTGCCTGGAAAGTCCCATGGTCAGAGGAGGCTGGCTGGCTACGGTCCATGGGGTGGCAAAAGAGTCAGACATGACTTAGCAAGTAAACAACAACAGACAATAACTAGAACTTTCCATTTAGATGGAGCATTGTATTGTAGAAAGAGCTCTTAAACTAAATGTGAAGCCAATCAATTTAGACTGATACTTCACCTTGCATTTGTTGGCTATGGTATGCCTGTGACAAACTAATCTAAGTTTCAGTTTCTTCATCTGAAAAATAGATTTCATAATACCGAGCCAACATTTGAGCTTCAAATCTAATGGAAGAATTTACAGTTTTTCTGTAACAACAGGCCTTAAATAGGACAGTAGGATATCACGCAAGCAGGCAACATCAAGGAATATACTCTTGGGAGCAATATCAGACTTCCATTTTTAAACACAGGGGGAAACAATGGTCTAAAAATGTTTTTCCAAGCTTCGCCTGTCACCGAGGACAAGCCTTCGGGAAATTATATCCTCACTTCCTAATCTGAAGGCACAGCAAATCATCTGCCGCTAATGGCAGGAAGACCAAGGTGACAGTCGCCACCTGTGTCCCACTCTATGAAATCGACATCTCTGAGATTCCTCTGAGCTGGCACACCACGCATGTCCTCTTCCGAGTCGCCGGCAGCCTTCCAAGCGACCTGCCCGGACCAGCCTCACCTCCCCCCGACCCCGCACCTGGCACAACAACTGTTTGAGCAGCTCCCGCTAGGGCTGAGGATTTCAAAGCCTGCCCATCCGGCTCTGCATGTCCACCCCGTCCCGTGACCCCAGTCATCCGAGACCCCAGATATGCACTCACGATCCCAAACATTTGCTCCTCACTCCAATTTCTCTGAATTTCAGAAACCAGACCCCCTGTCAGAAACCTGGCAGGCTAGGGAAGAGAAAGGTACTGTCCACGTGAGTAACTTAGTCTCAATGCGTTTCACAAATCTCTTGATTTCAGATAACCAGTCACAGAAGCACTTAACCAACACCTGTCACTGATTACTTCCTGGGTTATAAACCTATATATATATATATACTTTTTCAGATCATCTGCAAAACCAAGTTTGAAGATTTTAGGTTGTGTTTTTGTTAGTGCAGTCTTCTCTAGAATTTGAACTCTTGGAGACGTACTAGAAAAGTTTATCAGAACGCTGCTTTATTTTTAAATAGAGGATTGGAGAGTTCTACGAATGTTTCTTATTATTTAATCAACAATTAAAACTTAATAACAAAATGCTTTGCATCTGAAATCAATTGGGATTTTCTATGAGCAATGACTGTAAAATCAGGCCATTATGAAGAGATTTGCATACTTTAATTATTGTGTTCCAAGGCTTTTGTCAAACAGATGCTGCAATGCAGTAAGCACCATGTGGTTTTGGTAAAAGGTGAACTTTCTGTTCTTAGAATATATTGTTAAAAGGGTAAGTACATTAAGACAGGAATATGCTTGGCTAGAGTGAGGTCTTCACTTTAGTGCAAATGTTTAATATCTTGCTCTCAAATTTTATTTAGAGAATGGGAAATTTAGGAAGACTAAAATGTTGACAAATTGCTTGTAGATCTCAAGTTAATTAGTAAATATATGCAAATGAACATAATATAAGATCTTTGGCAACACTGCAAAAGTGGCTTCAAAACTCAAAGCTAAATTCTGAAATAAATTTGATTTTGAAGCCCAGATAATGGGTCAAACACACGTGTTCAGGCTTTTAATACCCCAGCTCCGATGACCAGATATAAAGAAAAACCAGGATAGTGAAATTTAACCATATATTTTTTTCACACATTTAAACTACAGGGAGAAAGTATGTTGGGCAAGTTATTTAACTTCTTTTTGTTTCAGTTTTCTTATCGTATAATGGGGCTAATACTACTTTCTGCATAGGATTATTATAATTACATGAATTAATACATGAAAAGTACTTAACAACAGTGCCTGGCACAGATGGCGATGGTGATGATTATCTACAGGGCTTTCAGAATTCAGAAATATTTTTTAAAATCTCTTATATTAAGAAGGTCTCCACTAAGAAATTCGTAAAGCACACTTCAAATTTGTATTTTTGAAATTTAAAAGCCCTTTGAAACAATGTCATAAGGGCTGAAATTCTAGAAAATAAAATCAGTTATTACAAATTACTTAAATTTTCAAAGAAAGAAATTGGTTATTTTTTTAGAATTTGTAAAATACACTACTATAATAATACTTTGATACACATTTATAACATTTCTAGAGTTTTTGTTTTCAGAAGGAAAAAGAATTGAACATATAATATCCTAATTCCTAACACTAATGTCATCTATGCAGTGAAGGTCCTCGGAAGGTCCGTATCAAAGGAAGACAGTTCTATACAACAGGAAGCACTTGAAGCAGTCTTGGAAATAAATCCTTAAAATCTTTTCACCAGCTCACCAAGTTTTTGCTAGTCCCTTCTACTTTATATTAATCCTCTGATTCTTGAATATGGTATGTGTTTGAGGGTGTGGGTAAGGGACAGAATCTCTATGAGAATGACAAAAATTATGGACCTTCTCCCCAAAAGGTTCACATACGTGAATGATTTTACATTCAATTTCAATTTCAGGGGCTTCACAGACCAGAGTTCCATCCAGAAAACTCCCTACTTCGAATGGTGACTACTTGATTTGAAATTAAATAAATTTAATATTAATAATTCATAAAACTTACCCAAATGAAGATCAAATTAATTAAAAGAAATTTAATTTCTATAGGAAAAGATTATATTATTACCTATATTAAAGATATTACTCTTTTGAAAGTAGAGACCAATTGCTAATTGTCCAAATAGGATACACTATACTCCTTCAAGGTAGTTTGTTATTATTTTAAATTATTTGTATAAAGCACAGAGCGGGGCATATGGGCAGAGGGTAAGTTTCATTCAATATTAAGTAAAAGTAATTCAAAAGGGTGAGCTAAGACATGATTATATTGATCCCAACAGCTATATATAATAATGTTTGAATAAGACAGACATCAGTTTAAAAAAAAAAATCAATATAACTATTTGAAAGTAAAACATTTAATAAGCAAGGTAAAAGTTCGGGCAACGTTTCTGGTTCATAGGTCCTATGGCATTTCCCAAATGTCCGACAGAGTGTAATAAAGCACTAAGGATGCCCAGGTAATAGCTAAAAACAAAATTCATTTAGATAGCTCTACACACAATTCATAAAAATGCTCCTATTAAACAAAGCTTGGACTATAGAGACTTAAAGTTCCCTCACTGTATGAGCAAGGAACTGAAATCACACACACCATAAGACCCCTGGAATTAGAGGCAGACTCACAGCCTGGGGCCTACCACAGCAGGTGTTAGGATAAATTGCAAACTTGCAGCCTGAGAACTTTTTGTACTATAATATAGAAAGGGTTTCCTATTAGCCCTTTAAGCTTCAAGCTGCTTTTCTGAGAACAACAGAGGTCACAACATTAAAAAAGAAAAAGAAAAAGTGGAACCAGCCTAACTTTATCAGAATCCTTTTTGTTCCCACTTCACTGTTCATTATACTGCAACATTTTTACCTGGTGTCAGGAATATTTAAAACAAGGGCTGACCTAGTTACTTTCATTATATGCAACTATTAAAACTAGCATGTTAAAAAAGAATGAAATAATGCCATTTGCAGCAACACAGGTAGACCAAGAGATTGTCATACGGAGTGAAGTAAGTCAGATAGAGAAAAAGAAATATCGCTTACATACGGAATCTTAAAAAATTTTACAAACAAACTTATTTACAAGCCAGAAACAGACTCACAGACTTAAGGAACAAACTTATGGTTACCTGGTAAGGAAGACATAGTTAGGGAGTTCGGGATTGATATGTACACACTGCTATATTTAAATAACCAAATAGAAAAAAAAACTATCCTATATTAATCTTATAGGACCATTACCCTAAGTGATAGGGTGACTGAGAGAAGCCCCTCTCCCCTCCCATACCTATTATCATATTTCAGGATACCTTAAAATAAACTGAAATAAAACAACCAGATTGTTCACCATTCCCCAGCATCCTGATTGTACAATGTCAAGTCCTTTGCTCCTATACCCACCTGCCACAAATCCAGAAAGGAGAAAAAGAGAAGAGAATGTAAAACAAGAGTGAGGCAGAAAAACTGATGATGAAGTTTATACTCATACCAAATGGTGAACAAAAATCAAGTTCATAGGTTTCCATTCATCAACCACATCTCAAGTCCCAGGAGCAAAGAACAGACATTTGTTTGGTAACTGGTGGGAAAAAAATGCAGAAACTTTCATTTCATTTTACAAACGCCACTTTTCTGTGCTTTTTTCTTTCTTTTTCTCCTACCCTCAAGTGATTTCAAATATAAAAGGTCATTTTAAGGACAACTCAGAGATACAGCAAGCACACTTTTCATCTGTACACTGATCAACTATATGATGCATTTCAGGTTCTCTAGAGCATCTCAAAAACATTTGAAACTCTAAGTGAAAAAATGCTGTGCACTTTAAAGCATTCTTTGTCTTTAAAAATAAATGCTGAACCTAAAAGCACAAAATTTCAAGGCAGGCACAACACATAGGCCGGTATGTACATTTCCCTTGCTGGATTTTGAGAAGACAGCTAGAATATTCAGAATGGCTTTGTGATTTACAGTGTCCAAGCCTAAATGGTAAAGACTAAATTGATTTTTAAACTTAAATTATTCATGAAGCCTATATTACTAATACCTTTAAAACACACAGCCGCTTTTATAAAAAATGACTGAGCTCCTCCGTTAAAGGTTCTTTCACAAGTTTCCTTTGAAGCTCCCTTCATGAAAATGCTGCTGTCAACAATTCCTCAGTTTGGAGAATACAATGTTGTTATTGTCCTGCCTTCAGAGCTAGGGAAAGTATATATTAGTCTTTCTGGCTCTAGGTTTCCATGACTGAGCAAGCATATGGCTTTGTTCCAGATTGAAGTTTTCAAGGAATTTTGCTTACAAGGAAGTGCTAAACCCCACATTTTAATTAATATTCATATTTACTTTGTTGCTAAATGAAGCTACAGATTCTATTGGCATGGATTAACTCTCACTCTCATAAACCCAAAACCCTCTAGAGAATTCTACTCTGGGAAGAGAGTAAGATGCATTAACACTCCATTAATATCTTCCTTGGAAACATTCTTTTTAACATTTATCTCTTCATCATTTCCTGAATCTGTAATGAAATGCTTGTGCTGGCATCTAACAAAAGGATCATGTCCAGAGCCTAATGAAGTGTTAGACACCAAGGTAAAAAGGAAGTCTGCGCACTGGCTCAGAGTGACTGGATACACAATGGTACTTTCTAGGCTATATTTAGCTCCAAAGTCATCATCAGTAGCCCTAAGACATAAGGAACAACCTGAAAGAACTTCAAGTTCCAGGGCTGCCTGAACAAACCAATCAGAGTTCTATTTTCTAAGTCATAAGCCAGACACTGAGGTAACCGCCATTTGTACATCCTTTTCTAAAGTGAGAGACTTTCTGAAAATGACATTTTGTAATCACAGAATTTTAAGGTAGAAGAAGTCTCTAAAGTCCTGGAGCAGCTTCCTGTCCTCTTCTTGAAACCCTACAATATTCCTGCCAAGTGGTCCTTGTTCAGAGATAAGGAACTCACCACCTCATGAGAAAACTCATCCCTTATTCAAACAGTTCAGACTGTTCTGCAGTTCTTTCTTTAGTTGAAATTAAATCTTTCTTCCACAAAAGTCCATCACTTGGTCCTGATTCCGCCCTCTGGGGTCCCCAGAAGAAGCTGAGTCAGTGGTAACTCTTCACTGGTATAAAACGATTCAAAAATTCAAAGATTTGTAGAGAAAAAGTGTAGAGAACCAGTCAAGAATCTTAAGGCCAAAGAAAATAACTTTAAAGCCATTTTTTAAGGTATATATAGCTTTGCTTCTTCCCTAACTACACACATAATTATAGCTTTACTTCTCCTAAGATTATTCGTATCATAAAATAGTTTAAAGACTAGGGAATATTTGCTTACAATAGTTTTTCTTGGATAAGACAAACTGAGTCCTTGTTCTATACTAAATCTATGAGTTAAAAACAATGATCATTTTCATATATTGAGCACTTAACCACATCAACAGCACTGTCCTAAGTACATTCTACAGTAGTCATGAAGCGTCATCACTCCCATTTTACAAATGAAAAAACCAAGACTCAGAACAATTAAATAATGCATCCATGGTCATATAGGTACTAAATAAAGGAGCCACAGGATCAAATCCAGATGTGTCCCATACAAGATCTAAGTTTCCTCCCTCTTGCTTATGATTCAGATAAAATTAAATGTGTTCCCTGCTAAGATTAGGAAACACTACAATTTTCTCATGCATTGAGTATTTGCATCCCCACCCCCTTAGAATTCATATGAACCCCCTAACCCCCAGTGTGGCTGTATTTGGGGCTAGGGCCTCTAAGGAACTAATTAAGGTTAAATGAGATCTTTAGGGTGGGGCCCTAATCTAATAGTATCAGTGTCCTTATAAGAAAAAGACATCAGAGAGCTCATTCTCTCTCTGTTGTCATGTGATAATACAGCAAGAAGGTCACCATCTTTGAGTCAGGAAGAAAGTTCTTATGGGAAAGCAACCCCGCCAGACCTTGATCTGAGACTTCTAGACTCTATAATGGTGAGAAAATCAATTTCTGTTGTTTAAGCCACCCAGACTATAGTATTTTGTTACGGCAGCTGAAGCAAACTAAGGTAGGGTCTTTCTGCTATTTGTCATAGTCTACTAAATAACTGAGAGAAGAATAGCAATGAGGCATCTTTCTCACCAGAACTTTGGTTATTTTCCCAACCTTCAAGCGACTGTGACCTGGTGGAATGAAAGTGAAACACGCTGAAGTCTCTTTCCCATGGCCCAATTGCTGATTGTGTCATTTCAGAGAAATCGATTCTTTGTGATTCAGTCTTCTCAATAAACTGAAAGACCTCAGTTCTAACACTCCATCATCTTATATGTCTGAATCAAACTTTTTAAAAATATCTATTCATTTATTGCACGCTTCTTTCATTGTCCTCTTTCCTCAGATATTTTTTATATCTTTGGATTTTTAAAGTAAAAAAACTGAAGAAATACTTGGGAGAACTATAAATGGTAGAAATGTTCAGGGGGAAAAAGGACCTTTGGTTTTAAAGTTAGTTTTGTTTGCAAATGCATGCCATACCTCATCTTTTATATTATTGCATGATGCCTACCAAAACAACCCAAAACATTTTTTAAAGCATCCGAAGAATGTTCTAGTAGATTCAGGAATTCTTAAAAATGAAAAACAAAAAAACAAACAAACTCACCAAAGACATTGAAGGCCCCTCTGGGGTAGCCCTTTCAAATGGTCCTCACCAGAAGGGTAGCTCATTCCACTGTGTGTCAAATGCCACATGGTTGCTACACCCAGGAGACAATAAAATGTAGACTTCTCCACCTGGGGATAATTCTGAGTCCCTCTAAACAAACATGGGAAGGAGAAGCATTTACATAATATGTGCCTTCCAGATGTAAATAATCTGTTCCCAGGAGCTGATTTGATTAGAGAATCTTTCTGAAAAGATCCAAGCCATGAATTTAACATTACTGTACGATTTGCTCTCTTTTATGGCCAAAACCTAGACTCAGAACTGTGTTTATCCATCTCACAAATTCAAACTATTGATGGTCTATGGAAAGTGGTATGAGAAAATAAAGAATCAGCCAATGCAATTTTTTCATTCTTATAACAGGAAACTCTGAAATCACTGGTGTTATTTCTATATACCAAAGAAGGCAAAGTTATAAAAAATACTTTCAAAATCCTTGGAAGAAAAGAGAAACAACAGGAGGAGATTATTGTGCGGGAGTAGTACCCTTTTCAATATTAACACACGATGGACTTCCCTGGTGGTGCACGTGTGCTCAGCCGCTCAGTCGTGTCTGACTCTTTGCGGCCCCATGGACTGTAGCCCACCAGGCTCTTCTGTCCATGGGATCTCCCAGACAAGAATATTGAAGTAGGTAGCCATTTCATTCTCCAGGTGGTGCAGTGGATAGGAATCCACCTGCCAATGCAGAGGACATGGGTTCAAACTCTGGTCCAGGAAGACTTCATATGCCACAGAGCAGCTAAGCCGATATGCCACACTACTGAACCCAAGCTCCAGAGCCCACAAGCCACAACTCCTGAAGCCCATGCCTCCAAGAGCCTGTGTTCCACAAGAGAAGCCGCACACACCACAAGGATGAGAAGACCCCACTTACGCAACGAGAGAAAGCACTTACAAAACGATGAAGACCCAGTGCAGACATAAATAAATTAAAAAAATTTTAATTACATATAAAGTTCTATGTTTGTGTTTCTGTGTATTATAGATGTACATAAATGACAGTCAACAAACTTTTCCATCCTTCTTCTCAAACACTTCTCCAGGTTTCTTTACTTATATTTAGATTACTAATGAAATTTAAAAAAAAAAACCTGAATTTGGGATTTTAGGAGAAAAAATTTAGAATGCTCTTCTATTTTTTTTTTAAGCCATGCTGCAAAGCCCATGACCTCAGCAATGAAAGTGCAGAGTCCTAACCACTGGACCACCAGGGAATTCCCTAGAATGCTACCTCTGACACTTAACCAGCTATAACACTTAAGGCAAGTTACTTGACTTCTTCACACCTCAGTTTCCTCCTCTGTAAGATTTTGAAGAGAATACTTACCTCATAGAGTTAATGGGAGAATTAAATGAGCTAATAAATACAAAATGCTCAAAACGGTACCTGGCACATGATAAGAGCTAAGTAGTTAGCATTATGAATTCGTACCTTTACATCATGACACAGCTTCAACATGAAGCTACTGTATAATTCCATATAATTATGTTTTTTTCTACTCTCTGTGACTAGCAACTTCATTTGATTACAATGACATAATGCGGCAAACCTAAGTGCAATGGCAAAATGTGATCATTTTGCTAAAATAAGCTGTACTGTTTGCACAAACTACAGAGATATGCCATCTTCCCTCTCATACTAGAGCGAGTAAAGTACGCTAACTGGAGAAGAATGGTTTAAGGATTAAAAACATCTTTTTCGCCTTCTTCCTACTTAAAATTGTATTCCATTAAGCAGCCCCTAAAGCAGTCTTTTCCAACTTCATAATAAAGTTTCCAACTTTATAAGTATGAAGATAGCCTCTCAACATGAGAAAAGTCACATTATAAAAAAACGAGAGTAACGGGAGACCTATGAATCTGGAATAATATGCCACTGATGACAAAGCCAATGAGACAAATCAGGAAATTACAATTGATAGGTAGTAACCGCAGTGTCAACGCTAATGTGGGTCTACAGAGCCCACGTTCCTCCCCTACCGTATCTTCTCTGGTTCACAAGCACAAAGGTGACCGCAAACAAAACTGACCAGCTATTCTTTTCCTGCTTGCTTCTCAAGCCAGCTGCCCTATCCTGTTCTCTCCTCGCTAACAGAAACCAAGCTAGAAATAATTGGGCATCGAGATTGGGAGCAACTGGTGATACATATCTCTAAACACAATCCCTCCATGTAAGTTTCTCCTGATTCCATTTGTTCCCAGTGTCAGAGAAATGTGCAGTGAGGGGGAAACCACCTCACTGGTCAGAGAAACCACCGTTTCAGCCCAGCTGAGCAGTATGAGATGAAAGTCAGTCAGACAGGAAACACTGGGCAAGATATATGAATCAAACTTCTAGGGCACTGTAGAACTTAAGAGTGGAATTTCACTCAAGTGGTCCAAGGATGAGGCCAACATAACTCACTGGCCGTCATCATTCATAGGCTGATCTCTCATCTCAAGGCTGCATAAAGAAAAATCCAATTCATAACCTAAGTAGAAAGGTACTGCAAACACAATCAGGAGACATCTAAACATATTTACGGTAGGAAACTTTCCGTAGGACACAAGATGGCATGCCTTCCATGAAAAAGGAGAAATTCAGAAGAGAATGGGCTATGGTTAAAAGATCAAAGGATGAACTAATGAGTCATAATAGTAAATGAAGAGTGTGTGTGTGTGTGTGTGTGTGTGTGTGTGCATGCCCACATGTGTATGTAGACAGAAAACAACAGGTTATTTAGTTAATGAGAATCATACACAATTTTTATCCTTTATTTCCATTAACATTCAAATGCTTTTCCCACATCAATAAATTCTCTTTTAAAACAGATTTTTTAAAAGATGCATATTACACCATGTATGTATTCTATCATGTATGATTCTCTTGGATATTTAACTTTTTTATTTTCTAATTTTTTTAACTTATTTATTTTAATTGGAGGCTAATTACAATTTTAAAGCATAACAAGCTCGGGATGGGGAATACGTGTAACTCTATGGCTGATTCATGTCAATGTATGACAAAACCCATTGAAATGTTGTGAAGTGATTGGCCTCCAACTAATAAAATGATATTAAAAAAAAAAAAAGAAAAGGCATTCAAATTAAAAGGTAAGAAATAAAAATGTCACTATTTGCAGATGACATGATACTAAATGTAGAAAAACCTAAAAAAAAAAAAAAATAAAGCATAACAAGCATCCCTTGTACTTATAATTTTCATAAAACCTTTGATAACTTCTTTACAATAACTTCCCACAAATAAGATTGCTGGATCAATGGATTCTTTTTTCCTTTGTAAGTTTCTTGACATATATCAATAACTTGGTTTCAAGAAGTTTATTAAAGGTTGCTCTACTGTTAGCAAGCTTTGTGATTATCCCTTAAGCAAATCTACTTCAGCATTGTATCTATTGTGTAATCTCGAAATTTTATATTTAAAAAGTATTATGTTGGTTAAAATTTTTACTGATTAGGTTTAGCACTTGTCCTGAATTTGTCTATTTGTCATCTTCCATCAATTGTTTGCAATTGCCTCTGTTAGCTTCTCTCTTACAGTACTGTGAAAATATAGAAATAGATATATGTGTGTGTGTATATATATATAAAAAATATATATTGGTCTCTGCCTCCAGGCCATAGCACACACCCCTAAAGTCTCTGTGATATCCTAAGTGATAAGAGTATAGAAGCAACTTTTGTTCTCATATTTGGTGTTTGACCCCAGTTCCTGACACAGGGCTCCTGAAACACTTTCAATTTCCTGGTTAATAGGAGTGTGTTTGTTCCAAAGAGGCAACTCTGGGTGGGCTTCAGGATGGGAGCTTGTCACCACAAAGAACAAGACATGATTAGGAGTTTGGAATTTTCAGCCTCGCCCCCATTCTCTTGAGAAAGGAGGACTGAAAATGGAGTTAATGATTGCTCCTGCCTAAAGGAGGAAGCCTCCATAAACATCTCAATCGTACGGGGTTCAGAAAGATTCCAGGTTGGTAAATCCAGATACCAGAAAGGTAATGCACTCCAACTCCAGGACTGAAGCTGTGCTCGGGACCCTCCCAGACTTCACCCTATGTACCTCTTCACCTGGCCGTTCATCTGCATCCTTCACCCTGCATGTGTGCGTGCTCAGTCACTTCAGTCATGTCTAACTCTTTGCGACCCCATGAACTGTAGCCCACCAGGCTCCTCTGTCCATGGGATTCTCCAGGCAAGAATACTGGAGTGAGTTGCCGTACCCTCCTCAAGGGACTCTTCCTGACCCAGGGATCGAACCCACGTCTCCTGCACCTCCTGCATTGCAGGTGGATTCTTTATCCAATGAGCCACTTGGGAAGCCCATCCTTTATCATACGCTTTAATAAACTGGTAAACATAAGTAAGTGTTTCTCTGAGTTTTGTGAACTGTTTCAGAAATTAATCAAACCTAAGGAAGGGGTCATGGGAACCTCAGACATAACAATTGATCAGAAGCACTGAAGCACAGGCGACAACCTGGACTCGCAATTGGCCTCTGAGGTGCGGGACAGTCTCAGGAGACTGAGTCCTCAGCCTCAGGTGGATACTGGCAAAATTACGTTGCAAGAAAATCAGCTGTTATTGCAGAGAATTACTTGGTGGTTTGAGGAATAGCCCCCGACATTTGGTGACCAGAAGTGTCAGAAGTGAACTGTTTTGTGTGATAATGAAAGAGACACACAGGAGGGAAGGGCTGCAGGTTCTTTCAAACAGGTGTAGACATTTTTCTCAGTTGAAAGAGCTTTTTTCATTAAGCTTATAAACCTCAATACCGGGGGGCGGTTTCTTCCTCCACCAAATATTTGTCCTTTGCCTTTCATTTCATTTGTGGTATTTAAAAAATAAGTGATGTTTCAAAATTTCATGTTTAAAAAACAATCTAACAAGGCAGGGATAAAATAAATTGAGCATAAAGGCAATAAAGAGCAAAATTTACACTTCATAAAATACAACCAGTGATGTGAAAGGAAAACTTCAGATGTTCTCTATTAATGCAAACGAAAACAAAAAAAAAAAAAAGAGAGAGAGCGAAGATGACATGTTTATAGACAAAAGAATGGAGAGACAGCCAATTATTTTGGTATTTCACTAAATCAGTTGGAACAGAAACAATGATAAAAGACAAATCAAAGAAAAACTTTCTTAGACTGAAACAAACCCCAGGTATTCAAACGAATGGACTCATCATGTTTCCAGCAAAATCTATGGGGAAGAAAACCAATGCTAAGAAACATATTGACAAATGTTTTAATCATAAGAGTAAGAAAAAATATTCACTAAGCATTCAAATAGAGAAGGGAGTAAGGGAGCAAGGAAGGGAGGAAGAAAGATACATATTCACAGAAGAAATACATATCCACACCCTTGTAATCTAGTCAGTCCCAATGTGGAGCTCACCTGATTCTGCACCATAAGCAATGCACTCTGGCAGATGCAAGTGAGAGACCAAAGTTGTCAGCAGAACAGTAGGTTGGTCAATGTCTTAGGGAAAGCCATGTGTGATATTAACAAACTTAATGAGTGGATACAATGGAAATATTTTTTTTCATGGATCTTGAAATTATCTGATCAGCTGATTCAATTTCTTCTTGGAGAAAATATGAAACAGATGGATATAATAGGAATTGATTAGTTATTGCATAGAGCCTACACATTCTAAACACTGCCATTTCATGACTGTTTCATAATCTGTATCTTTTTTTATTATTCCATAGATTTTAATGCTAACTAATAAAATCAGGCACAGACATCAAACCTAACATTTAGAGCTGCTGAGAGGCATCTTTCACGCACTGAGACACATAAGGAAGCAAAATGGTGATCCAAAATAAGACTTGGAGCATAGCCTTAATTTATGAGTTCAGAAATTATATCTGCTGCATAAAGCATATCACCCTTCTGGGCTAGAATAGTGTTATTTTTAAGAGAAGATGGCAAATTGCTTCAGCATTTTCCCGCAAGGTTACTAATACATACCAGATCGTTATCCCAAAGCAGAAAGTTTGCAGGAATAATATACAGAAAGCAGTATTTTAAATAAGCCACAAGCCATGCTTCTTGGTTTTGTTTACATTGATTCCACACACTAGGAAAACAGTTGGTTTCATAGTAAATTCAGTGATGAAGTAAATTATGCATTTGCCCATCAGGTTGGGGAAAATATCACATTTTTGTAGGAAGCCGAGAAGGCCCATGCTAAAGGGAGAAGAGAATTTGTGCTATTTGAGCAGGGTGACAAATTCAAACAGCTGAGGCCATGAACCCCAAACTCTCATTTTCATACCCTTGCGTGCCTTAGAGATTTGGTACTTGTCACCCACAAGAAAGGGGCACACAAAATACAGAAAGCTCAGCAGCTGCTCAGAAAGATCGAGGGCTTAGTAGGCTGCTTGCATTTAGCCACGTTACTGAAAGCCACTCCCTGGAACCAACCACCTTTGGCTTTGAGGTCTCCTCTGCACTCCACAAGGAATGCATTCTGCCTTAAGAGTATCCACTACATTTTGGGTTAACAGATCCAGTATCTACCATCAAAAAAAAAAGGATATTACAGCTTAAATCATTTATTGAGTGTTGATAGCAATAAGAACTATGAAAAGCACTTACACATGCAGCAGTATTCTGACTCTAAAACATTATGCCCCAAATTGCTGAATCTCTGAATAAGATAGCACACTCAGCATTTGAGAACCCTCTAAGAGTTTCTATCCCACCGACTGTGGAAAGCACTTGGAGGAAACACAAGATTCAGTCTCTGAGCTAAAGGAATTTACACACTTGTACCAAAGAGAAGCATCCTATAAATCACTACAATCAAAGGAGAAGTGGCAAATTTTCTAAGAAAAAAAAAAATGAAGTGCAACAGGAATAGTGCTGAGAGAGAAATCAATTCCAAAAAGAGTGACAGCAAGAGCTATATAAGTTAAGTAACCATTTAAGCTGATTCTTAAAGTTGGATTAGAACTAGAGAGGGACAGCCTAGGGAAACACAGAATCTGCCTGGGAGGCAGCAGTAATTTCACTCGACTAGAACAGAGGGTATGTTGAGGAATTGTAACACCCAATCCTGGAAAGGCAGATGTGGCCATGTGGTGGATGACCAAGTATTTCAGGCCATCAGACATCAGTCAGTGCTGGTCAGAGAAACAGCAACACCAACAAAGTGAGGATGAGAGCTATGCAGGCCCCCAGCAGAGGGAAGGGTGGTGCTGGTGAGGTTTAGACCCAGCACCACCCAAAAATGAAGAAGTGGGATGAGAGGTGAAAAGCGGATGGATAGCACCCGCCCTCTCTCAGCAAGAAAAGTTGAGAAAAGCGGATGGATAGCGCTCACCGTCTCTCAGCAAGTCCTGAGAGCAGCTGGTTAAATCAGCCACAGGCAGAGGAGAGAACAGAAGATTTAAGTCAAGTTTGAGATTAAAGTTCTGACCTGGACTTGAATTTTCAATCAATGAAAATGACCAGAAAATTATATCGTTTAAGATATCATTAAGAAATGGAAAAAGAGAATTCAACTGAAAATTAAAGGCAGTGACTAGAAACATTTCCAAAGTTTCATGATGGGACTCCTATAAAGTTGTGACTCTTCAATAAACTAGTTTTCATGCAAATCTTTGTATGCCAAGCACTGTGTTCTATGCATCTGTTTATTCCAGGAAGCCTACATAGTGTTGAGAACAGAAATGGTTAATTCTTTAAATGCAAAATGAAAAAAGGCCCAAGGAATAGTGAGTTTGTGGCTACCACTACAGAGAGGCAGAGGATGACACAGCTTAAGAAAAAGTGTGTCATCTGCGTTGCAAACCCTCCTGAAGTAAAACAACCCCTTATTAGCTTAATGTTTGGGTTCACAAAGTGAAACTGAAATTCCATCCTGAAATCTCTGGAAGTGATTCCTGGATATTTTGCCAATGAACTCTTTATATAGGCCATTTTGGAAACATTGAGTATATGCTACAAAGAGTCCTTAAATAAAACATAAATTCTTTTTTTAAAAAAAAGGAAAAAGGCTTAGGATTAGGAACTCGATCCTCAGTAAGCAGAGGCAGAAGTGGGGTCAGTCTGGAAAATGGCAGGTAAAAGAGGAGGTGGAAGCCAAGGAACTGGAACCAGCTCATGAAATATACATAATCCCTTCAAGAAATTTGACAGTGGAAAGAAGAGAGATGGTCCGGTAGCTTTAAGAAGTCAGATCAAAGTTTTAGGATATAATCAACTTGATCCTTTTATACACCAAGAGGAAGAAACCACTGAAAAGGGAGAGAGGAATCAAGATATTAATTGATAAAAATAATCTTAACTAATACCTTTCTCTTTCCTTAAAAATTAGACCATCTTTTGTCAAGCAAGCAATTTCTTTTAAGTACTGTTAAAGTATTTCAACTATATCCAGTTAATTATCAGACTCAATGACAAGATCTCAAACATTTGAGCAAGGCAGGATAAGTTCGTTAGCTCAAAAAGATATGATAAATAAGTAAATACTTTTTAAAAGATATCTGCACCCCCACATCCACTGAAGCATTATTTACAATACACAAGACATGGAAACAACCTGGGTATCCACCAGTCGAATAAAGAAAATGTGGGGTGTATGTTCAATACAATGGAGTATTATTTAGCCATAAAAAGAAGGAAATTCTGCCATTTGAGACCACATGGATGCTTCTTGAAAGCACCTTATGCTAAGTGAAATAAGTCATCAGAGAAAGACAAATATTCTATGGTCTCACTTACATAGTGAATCTTTAAAAACAAACAAACATAAATCCAGAGAGCAGACTGTTAGTTCCAAGAAGCAGAGTGCAGGTGAAATGGGTGAAGATCGTCAAAAAGTACAAACTCTCCATTGTAAATAATTCCTGGGGATATAATGTAGAGCATGGTGAGTATAGTTAACAAAACTTTACTGTGCATTTGAAAGTTGCTAAGACAGTAGATCTTATTAGCCTTCATCACAAGAAAAAAGATTGCAACAATGTGTGGTAATGGATGTTAACTAAATTTATTTGTTATCTATCCATATAATTATGTTGTATGCCTAAAACTAATAAAATGGTTTGTGTCAATTATATATCAGTTAAAAAATCAATGAGTCTGTTATCCTAACTGATTTTGGGAGAAGCCTAGCTTTAAAGTTCACTAATTCATTGAAATAATGTATGCTTTGCTTTCATGCCAACAACTATTCTAGATCCTGGGCATAATATAACAAATAAAGAATATGTCATTACTCTGGGCTTCCCTGATAGCTCAGTTGGTAAAGAATCCACCTGCAATGCAGGAGACCCTGGTTCAATTCCTGGGTTGGGAAGATTTGCTGGAGGAGGGATAGGCTACCCACTCCGGTATTCTTGGGCTTCCGTTGTGGCTTAGCTGGTAAAGAATCCACCTGCAATGTGGGAGACCTGGGTTCGATCCCTGGGTTGGGAAGAACTCCTGGAGAAGGGAAAGGCTACTCACTCCAGTATTCTGGCCTGGAGAATTCCATGATCTGTATAGTCCATGGGGTTGCAAAGAGTCAGACACGACTGAGTGACTTTTTCTCTTTTTTCTCATCATTACTCCACAAGGCATATAGAGGCAGGAGAAAAGCATATAATTAGGCAATTATATATTTAATCAAGCAATAGACAAAGATTATTACTTTGTAAACTTCTTCCTTTGATTCCTTCAATTCATTCTATTTGAATGTTCTGTTCTTATCAAGAGTATTAGAAAAAGCAATAACCCTATGGTAAGCTGTATTAATGGCCTCAGTTCTTTACCACTCCCTATAACCAGGTACTTTTGAATTCCTCCAGTAGAGAGGATGAAAATATTTCTCTGCTTCTTGACTTTGAATTTATCCATGTACCAAGCTTTGACCAATAGAACACTAATGGATATAATGTGACACCTCCCCTTTAAAACACTGATCTGCACATGTATGATTGCGCTTGCCCTCTTATACTTCTACTGCTGCTGCAAGAAAAGCATGGCAGGTGTAGCCCTCTGTCCCAAGAGGAGAAAGAGACACGTGGAGCAGAGCCAGTTGCCCTAGATGAGCCCAGTCTAGATCTGCTGACCTCGCAGACATAAGAACTTAATAAATGCTCTTTGTTTTATGTCATTGAGATTGTGCAGTTGCTTGTTACGTGGCATTATTGTAACAATAAGTAGCTGGTACAACTTTATATATATTTATCTTAATAGATCCTAACTCTCTGTTCATCTGATAAAATAAAATGAGTATTAAACTAACAGAAAAAACATAAAGTAGGATGCGCCTGGACACATAATGAGGTGCTCCAATCTCAACAGTGAGAACTAAAATCCAATAATATGAGTTGCATAAATGAAAGAACCAACTAGACTATCAGTTCACTTCTCATTACCAGACTTCTTATCCTAACCAAAGTTCACGACTCAGCCCTAAGACCTTGCTAAAATTTACCATTTCCTAGTCTGTCATATTGGACAGATCATGACATACAGAAGCCAAGGAAAACAAATGAAATTCTTGTTTCACCGGGTCCCACATGCTGTGATGTGTTCAAACCCACATGCGTCCACCAAGAAGCATTCAGAATGTTTGATTCTGAAAATGAATCCATAACAAGAATGGAGTACAGAACAAAAATCAACTCAACAAGTCACCCCATATGTTTTTCATTTTCTGGTATTCTAAAAAGGAAGTCAGTGTGGTACGGCATACTTGGCTCCCAACTTAGAGATTTCCAGCTATTCTTTTAAATTTCATATTTACAGAGAGCCCTTTTTTTACCCTCTGTTCTGTCTCTGAAAGAGCAGCAACAGTGAAGGAAGTAATCCACCGAGGAGTAAATGCGGTATCTCTCCTGGTGTAATTGGTTTGGACTCATGCTCCATGTCTAATACAAAGATGTTCTCTGTGTATTGCACACAGGTTGCCGGGACTCGCTTGAGAGAAGATAATATACCTTCATTACAGGGAGATGAAACCTCTGGCGGAGCAGTACTGCAGTGCTGAAAGGAAACAGTCAGACAGCCTTCGTTCCGCTTTAAACCCAAGGCAACATTTAATGACATGGACACAATCTGGTTACTTATTCAAATTCAGTTATCTAAACAATAAAAGAGAGAAATCTCTCTCATATTTAGGAATGTGTTAACATATATGTGTATATATTATATATACTATAACATATGTGTATGTGTATACATAAACATACATATGTATATGTTAAATGTGTTTGCCCTAATACAGTTGTAATCCTAGACACAAATCATGCATCCTCACTTGCATCTCTACCAGGATTCTATAAAATGAGTACGACAGTACTCTCCACTTTAAATCTTTCAGAAGAAGGTGCTTTTTTCAATTTGTCCTCAGAAATATGGAGCCTATAATTTATAAAAATTTACTGCAGCTCACAGATAAAGCGCAGCTATTACCAAGCATTCTTCTGTGCGCGAGGAACTAAAAATAGACAACTGTACTTCATCTTATAAATCTTATACCTCAAAACCGCTACCTCTGAAGTGGTAGTGAATTTAACAAGAAAGCTATGGAGCTCCCGCATGGCACAGAAAATCAATCAAAAAAAAAAAAAAAGAAAGAAAATCAATCAACCACTGAGACATTTTGATTATCAGTATGTAAATACTGATAGGTGCCAGAGTTATTTTACAGAGATTCATCTTTAACCCAGTTATCATGCAATGTTAAAACACAAACTTTTAGATAAATAATATGGCTATTACTTATTACTTATGGTCCATTTAAAATCTATTAACCTACGTAAAAAATCTATTAATCTATGTAAATCCTACAAACACATATATTTAGTCAAACTATATGCTCAAGCATTAAATAAAGTCACATGACAATATTTTTAAATTTCACATTAAAATCTTTAAGCACTCATGCATGCTCAGTCGTGTCCAACTCTTTGCAACACATGGACTGTAGCCTGCCAGGTTCCTCTGTCCATGGGATTTCCCAGGCAAGAATATTGGAGTGGGATGCCATTTCCTACTCCAGGGCATCTTTGCGACCCAAAGATCGAACCCATGTTTCCTGCATTGGCAGGCAGATTCTTAACCAACTGCACCACCTCAGAAGTACTCATGGGAAACACCTGAATTCAAAGGCCTATATCTTATTTTCATGAAAATAATATTATTCAGGCTGTTTCTAAACCTCAATTCCACTTAAAATTCCAGACCAACATCTTAAAAAAAAAAAAAAATATTCCAGGTCAACATCTTAATCAAAATCCTTGAAATCAACTAAAAAGTTCTAAGACTTTATACCTGACAAAATGCTGAGTATTATTACAGATTTAAGGTGACTGTTTCAGCAGATGAATAAGTTCCTTACCCTGTCAAAATATTTTATATTTCATTAGATTGAATAATTAACATGTATCAGTGGAAGTGCACATGAATTTGAACAAATTCCAGGAGATAGTGGAGGACAGAGGAGCCTGACGTGCTTCAGTTCACAGGGTTGCAGAGTCGGGCATGACTTAGCCACCGAACAACAGCAGCAAATCAGTGGAAGGCCACTCTAGTATAAGCTAGAATTATTCATGATGCACATGAAACTATATGTTCCCAGTGGTTATATCCAAGCAATACGTTTTCTCATTAATAAAAATGTATTTCAGGGCTTCCCTGGGGGCTCAACAGTAAAGAATCCACCTCCCAGGACAGGAGAATGGGCTTGTTCCCTGATCAGGGACGATTCCCACACACCATGGAGCAACTAATCCTGTGTATGACAACTACTGAGCCTGTGCTCTAGGGCCCGGGAGCCGCAGCTACTGAAGCCCGCATTTCCAGAGCCCATGCTCTGTAACAAGAGAAGCCACTGCAATGAGAAGCCCAGACACTACAAGTAGAGGGGAGTCCCCACTCACCACCACTAGAGAAAAGCCCGAGCAGAAATGAAGACCCAGCACAGTCAAAAATAAATAAATAGGTAAAATAACTTTTAAAAAAATCTATTTTAAACAAGCCCTGATCCTTGAAAACAAAAATACTTCTGATTTTTTTTCTTGGATTGTATATGTCTTAGAATTAATGTTTCCTTGTACTTTTATAATGTTTGCTTTTACTCTGAACCTCTTCCACTTTGTCTTACTCCAGTTGTTTAAAAAATGAGTGTGGTGTCTAGCCAACGCTTACCTCTTTTGTAGATTCTTTAAACCAACACAACCCGGGTCAAAAGCCCCTTTTTGGAAATAACTAACACTCTCTTCTCAGCTTCCTAGAGAGTAAAGTCTATCTTTTTTAACCACATCAGATTCTACCTATGCACCCAAACACACACACCAAACTTACATGTAGCTTTAACACTATGCACTTAATCAGGAGAATAACAATGGCTAAAGCACATTGCATTTTATCTCTCTGGCAGGCTTCTAGACATCTGATTTCACTCCTTTTATGTTACAAAGGAACTTTATTAGTACTGTAGACACAGTCTCCTTTTACTCTCTTAAATTCACTGATAGCCAGGTAAAACTCACTCAACAATCATGTCCTACAGAGAAACTCTTGCAAGACTGTACAGGACATCTAGGAAATGGATGTCACCCAACAGTAAAAGCACCATGGTTGCATTCTATGCTGGCCCTGGAGCCTTTTAAACAGACACAGCAAAGTATTGCAGATAGGTCTGTTTGAACTGTGATGAGAAAATGTTTCAAAATCCATAAAATTACCACACCTGCCATGCCCATACTTAAAATCGTTTACAATCTAAATCCTTATCAATGCCATAAATGTCTAAGATGCTTCTCTGAAGACTTCTAATAAGTACATTTGTGAAGAAGCTGTCAGATTCATGAGATGATGCAGAAATTTGAAACTAGGATAATGAAGTATAATTCTTGTTTGAACACTAAACACTTCCCTGTACAGCATTTATAAGTTGCAACTGGGAACTGAATCTACGCTGAACCAAACATGCACCATCACTTTTACGAAGGAAATGTTTCCTGTTGGGATAATAGGGAATGTTTTAAACTGCAACTGTATAGTTAGAGGGAACTAAACTATTAGCCTGAGAATTCGGTCAGATCTTTGTTTCATCTTCTATTGTCCCCCTTTATAGAACTTGACACTATTTAAAGGAATTATCTAGAATTTTAAAGAATGAAAAGGGTATTTAGTCAACAAGTTCTAAGAAAAAAATGTTAATTTTATTTACCAAAGTTCATTATTTCACATTTAAAAGTGATAACTGGTAAAAATCCAATGTATTCCTTTTATGTTTCTGTCACCATAGCATATACTTCTGGGACAGAGCTCTGAAAATGACACTATAACTGTAAATGAGCTCTAATTCCAATCATATTTCCCCCTTAGGAGCAAAGTTGTAGTACAGGATTATTTTCCTGAAGAAAAGTGTACTGCTCAACTCTTTATAGAAATGATCATAAATGTTAGATTTTTTTATAACTGTAACTTTGTAGTACTCCAGGTAAATATATTCCTTATGGTGCTCATTAGGACTGTTTGCAAATACTCTGGTTTGCAAATACTCTGCTCTCCTTCCTGGCAAGTATCAAATTAAGATTGTACCTCCCATCCCTGGGGAGACAGCACAGCAATGTGACTTGATTTGGTGAATGAACTGTGAGGGCAAGTGACCAAAAGTCACTTACACCTGAAAGCTTCAAAAGTCAGTGTTTAATTTATCATGTTTCTCTTTTCCTGTACCAGAGTGACTAGCAATCCTCAGAAAAAGAGCTGTGCTATTACTCTGGATCCTAGAGTAAGAATGAACTGCAGCAAAATCCCCAGCTGACCTGTTACATGATATACATGGAGTGTCAGCAAGAAATACACCTTAGTTCTTTTAAGCCACTGAGACTTTGGGATTGTGGATTATTGAAGAACAGCCTCACCTAAACTAACTGATATACACCTTTATATATTAAAGCTTTCTAAAAGACATCTAAATCATTCAGTAACCGATCACTTAAATGTTGGCTTATTTTGAGGCAGCAATATATTAAATGGCAACCTCATTCGGTCTAAGATTCCCTTTCCATTTTGAATCTTCACTCTATCTCTCCAGAGTCTCCTTAGACACAGCAATCAGACATGATAAAACCTTACTGCTGATGAGATCCCTCCTTCAGTCTTGCTATGCCTTTGAGTTAACTTCTCTCTTCTTTTCACTGTCAACATTTCGGAAAGCATAGTCTACAATCACTGCCTCCATTTCCTGCTTTACCTTATGCAGTCTAACTGCATACTTTAACTTATACTTTTAGGGGAAAAGTTTTATTAGTGAACTTACAGTTATCAAATATGTGGCTCTTTGTTTGGCTCCCATCTTTCCAAATTTTTGTTCATATTCATTGTTGATTACAATCCTTGGTCCTTGCAATTCCTCCTTTTACTTCTGTGGTATCATATCATTTTGGTTCTCCATTGATACACATCTTCTCTGTCTCTTTTGTTGATTCTCTTCTATCTGTCTATGTATAAGTATCCCTGAGTGTCCATTTCAAATCTTTCATCTTTTTTCCATTCCCCTACTTAACAATATTATACACTAATACAGCTTCAACTGTCACTAATACATAGACAATTTCCAAAATTCTCTGTCTTCAACTTATTTTCTGCTTATTCAGTTACTTAGATATATACCTCTTTCCAGCCATAATACTAGAACCACAAAAATAAATATTCTTTAATATCTTTTGAAATACTTTATTTTTGAATATCTATTTCTCCTCTTTTCTTTTCCATCGCTTGTCTTTTCCTTCTCAACAAATCTCAACTGTTTAGAGTGATCCTCAGTCATGTCCTTTTACTCACCAATCACAATCAATTTCTACATCCTATCTATATTAAGAAAAGTTTATCACAAGACTACTATGAAAAAAAAGGCTACATTTTATGTTGGTGCTTACTTGGTTTAGTAATTTATCATAAAGAACACAGTAAATAAACATTATAGAGAAACTGAATCCTATTATGTTTAAAAATAACTATATGCCACAAGCAAAGTAAGATTTATTCCAGCTGTGCAAGACTGGTTCAATATTCAAAAATCAATTAATGTAATCCACCATACCAACAGGCTAAAGGAAGAAAACCCCTATGATCATATCAACAGATGCAGAAAAAAGTACCTGGCAAAATCCAATGCCCATTCATTATAAAAGTTCCCAGAAAACTAACTGAAGAGGAGAACTTCCTCAACTTGACAAAGAACATCTACTAAAAACAAACTTACATCATACCTAATGCTGAGAAACTAGAAGCTTTGTCTCTAATACGAGGTCAACACAAGGAAGCCCACTCTTACTACTCCCATTAAACATCATACTGAAAGTTCCAGCTAATGCAACAAGACAAGAAAAGGATATTAAAAGTACACAGATTGAGAAGAAATAAATAAAACTATTTTTCCATAGATGGAAAATTGTTAGTGTAGAAAATCCCAAAGAACTTGGAAAAAGAAAAAGAAACCTCCTGGAGCTAATAAGCAGTTATAGCAAGACTGCAGGATACAAAGTTAATAAACAGATACAATTGCTTTCCTATGTACCAACAATAAACAATTGAAATTTTAAATTTAAAACAAATACCATTTAATTTACCAAAATAAAAAATAAAATAGGGATAAATCTAATAAAATATGTAAAGATCCATGTGGGAAAAACTATAACACTCAAATGAAAGAAATCAACAAAATTAATGAAGAGATATACCACAATCACGGATAAGAAGACTCAATATTGTTAGAATGTCAGTTCTTCCTAACTTGATCCACAGACTCAATGCAATACCAATCAAAATCCCAGCAAGTTCTTTTGTGGATACTGACAAACTGGTTTTAAAATTTAAATGGAAAGGCAATAGACTCAGAATAGCCAACACAATGTTGGAGAAGAGCAAAGTTGGAGAACTGACACTACCAACTTCAAGATTTATTACAAAGCTACAGTAATCAAGACAGTGTGGTATTGGCAATGTATATATACAAATAGATAAATGAAACAGAATAGACATCCCAGAAATAAATTCACACAAATATAGGAAACTGATCCTTGAAAGAGGAGCAAAGGCAATACAATGTGGAGCAAAGATACTTTTCTCAACAAATGGGGCTAGTACAACTGGACATCCCCATACAAAAGCAGAATCTAAACACAGACCCTGTACCTTTCACAAAAATTAACTCAAAGTGGATTGCAGACCTAAATGTAAAAAATAAAACCACAAAACTCCTAGAAGATAACATTTGAGAAAACTATGTGACTTTAGATTTGGCAATGACCTTTCAGATACAATACCCAAACCACAATACATGAAAGAAAAAAACTGATAAATTGGACTTCATTAAAATTTAAAACTTTTGATCTTCAAAAGACATTGCTAAAAGAATGAAAAGACAGTCACAGACTGAGAGAAAACATTTGCAAAACACATTACCTGTCTATCTGTCTCCCTATCTATCTATCCATCCATCTGTATCTGTATCTTTATATGTGTGCAGACAGATAGATATATAGGTATATATCTAAACATATATTTCTTATATATCTATATTTTTATAGATTATATATATGTATATGGAGACTGAGAGAGATAGAGGGAGATGAGAGAGAATGAATGAGATGAATAGTGGCAATAGAGGGACAGAAAGAAAGAAATAATACTCTCTCCTCCTAAAATCCTAGAACAAAGGAAATCATAGATTGAAAAGTGCTTACCATGAGTACTCATCTTACTGACTGAAAATAGTCACACAAAAGTGTATCACACTAAAATTTCAGACAGTTGTAGATAAACAAAAGCTTCATAAAATACAGAGAGAAAAATAGGACACGTATGAAGGACAGAGAATCAGTAAGACACTAGACTTCTCTAATACAATAATGGTAACTAAAAGACAGATGGAGCCATGCTTTCAATTTTTTGAGCTAAAATGATTTCCAACTTAGAATTCTTCACTAGCTAAATACAAAATACAGATATCTTTGGAAATAAAAGGCCTGAAAAATTTACTTCCCATATACCCTTTCTTGGGAATTAATGGCTTATATAGTCCACTCAACACAGAGATTCACCCAAGAATGAGAATATGGAATCAAGGGAGGAGGAAGAGGAAACAAAAGAAATTCATAGGATGTTGCTAGACAATGCTTCTCAGGTCTTAAGAACACCAGTCTAGAAGGAAGACTGGGAACTCTAAGAAGAATGTCACCAAGAAAACGAACAAAAAGAACCCTATAGGTTGTCTGAGGTTTTTGTTTGTGTTTTGTTTTCTTGGGTTTGTTCGTTTGTTTGTTTGTTTTACCATAGTGAGATGAATTTAATCACTTTGGCAATGTTTTAAGGTGAAGTGAATGGTGAGATGAAGATAGAAAGATAAAGAAGTAAACAAAAACAAAGCAATGTTTAATTTTAAAAGCAAATATAATCATAAAACACTTCATGGCTCATCTCTGATCAATTTCTACATACTCATAATACAATCACCACTGAACAGTGATTGAGGCACAAATAATAAAACAGCTCTTGAAAGGGGGGAAACCTCTGTATACGGAGGGCATATGTAGTTGCAGGCAGAGTACAATAAAATAATCTTTAAAAGCTAGATGTCAATTTTAAAAATGCATGCTTTTTACTTTAAAAAGACTTCAAAATAGTCCCACGAGCATTTTATTTAGAAATAGAGAATTAAATAACAGAAACAATGGCTAAATAGTTTCAAGTGTTTGCTTCTGTGGAACAGAAATTAAGGGTAGAAAGACTGTGGGGCAGAGAAATGTTTTTTATCATCAGCATTTAGATTTCTTAAACTATCTGCCTATATTAGTGCAATTTAAAAATTTAAAGAAAAGTATTCGATCCCAAAGGATCCCAAAATGTGTGGATCATTCCCAAATGGACTTCAGCAAAGGTTGATATTTGCTTTATAAGTTAACATAATAATTCTGAAAGATTCTGTACCAAAGAGTGAGAGACATATCACAACCAGAAAGCTCTTTTCCTTCACATCGTAGGAATAATTTGGAAAAACAGTCTAATACACTGCTATTAAGACCAAAAAAGCAAAAAAACAGCAAAAACAATTAACAAAACAAACGACTATCGCAAGCAATAGAATATTTAGAAAATAATATAAATATTGCACTAAGGTCGTATGGGGCTTCCCTGCTGACTTAGTGGTAAAGAATCTGCCTGCAAGGTAGAAGACACGGGAGAGAAGGGTTTGATCTCTGGGTCGGGAAGATCTCTTGGAAAAGGAAATGGCAACCCACTCCAGTATTCTTGCCATGGACAAGAGGAGCCTGGCAGGCTACAGTTCTTAGGGTCGCAAAGAGTCAGACATGACTGAAGCAACTGAGCAAGGTTATATGAACAATTATGAAATTTAACGAAACTGAAGCCAAAGAGAACTTTTGTTTATAGAAAGACTTATAGACACAGTACAGCTACTTCTTTGATATCAAACAGAAACAGATGATATTTTCATAAGTTCAATCCAGTAAATAAAGATATTTTCTAAAATCTTTCAAAAAAAAATTTTTTTAAGTTGTTGCAATACTAATGAGACCAAAGAAGAAAAATATATACCTTTACCCCTAAAAACTAATCTTTAGTATTCTGGTCAAATGGCTCCTTACCCTTTCTTGTAGCTAAATGGTATTTCTAATTCTACCAAGACTGACAAATTTGATTTTGTAATATAGAGCTGATAAATAAGTAAATTCTTAGTATTTGTTCCAACTTTACTATCTTAATGTGTGTGTTGAGAATAGGGAGGAGGAGTGTTAAGGAATTTTTTACCAAACTATAATTACTCCAATGCAAAGTACTATGGAACATGGCAAAAGTAATGAAATTTATATTCACCTTTTTAATATAAAAAATACACAGTTCATTATCTTAATGATTTAGCTATGTCACAAGTCTCAACTGAGTTAAGGAAATCTATCAGATGATAGATATATTCATATATTCATCAGCAATGTTGTCTAGAAAGCACATTTTTATTTTATTGTTTAGTTGCTAAGTCAGGTCCAACTCTTGCAACCCCATGCACTGTAGCCCGCCAGGCTCCTCTGTCCATGGGATTCTCCAGGCAAGAATACTGGAGTGGGTTGCCATTTCCTGCTCCAGGGGATCTTCCCACCCAGGGATTGAACCCGCAGCTCCTGCTGCGTCTCCTGCATTACAGGCAGTTCTTTACCACTAAGCCACCAGGGAAGCCCCAGAAAGCACACTGGATAGCATTTAACTCTAAAACAACCATAGAATTGATACATCTCAAAACAGATTAAAATTTTGCCCCATATATTTCTGTGCTGGAGACTGTTGGGTTTTCCTCAATATGCTTTCTCCCCTTCTTGACTTAATATCAGCCCTTCACATTTTAGCTGAGCATATGGCTGCCTAGCTAAAGACTTTATGTCCCAGGCTCTTCTGAAGTTAAATGTGTTCATAGGACTCAGTTTTGACTAATGAATAGTGGATTTCTCTCTCAAAGTTGCTCAGTTGTGTCCAAATCCTTGCGACCCCATGGACTGTAGTCCACCCGGCTCCTCTGTCCATGGAGTTCTCCTGACAAGAATATTAGAATGAGTAGCCATTCCCTTCTGCAGGGGATTATCCCAACCCAGGCATCGAACCAGGGTCTCCCATATTATGGGCAGATTCTTTACCATTTGAACCACCAGGGAAGCCAAGTGGATAAACACGGATACATAAGACTGATTGGTACCGTCTCTTCTTCAACCTTCAACCCCCCAGAGACTGGAATATTGACATGGTAAAGAAAATAAGGATCATCTCAGACCATAAAATGAAACACTGAATATAAAAGACAGGAGGATCCTAGGTTCCTGATACTGTCAAGCTGCCAGACCACCCTGGCCACTTACCCAGACTTACAAAAGAGGATGAAAACTTCCATCCTGGTTGTCGATATAGTTTTAGATTCTCTCTTGGCTTAGAAAACCTTGTATCCTATCTAATAAAGTTCCCCCTAACACTTTCCTCAAGTATACTTCAGGGATTCTTGACAATATACTTAATTTACCAAACACCTTTTTTTCCAAAAGAGTCCAATTCACTTCCCATAATTTTACATCATTTTTTTCTTCACAGCATCTCTGATGTAATATGGTAACAATGCTTTAAATCTGGCTCAAACCCCAGACTCTGTGACCAAGGTGTTCATGTCAGGCTGCTTTCTCCTCTGGAAAATAACATCTGGTTCTGTTTCGTTACTGCTGGACAAGTTACATTTCCAGTTTCTAAGGACCAAGAAAAAGATTATTTTAACCCATTTTCCAGACAAGTTTGTTTTCATTCATAACCCATTCAATTCACCAAAAATAGACAATATACAAGGTTATTTAATAGACAGCAACTTATGGCTTTCCCCCAAAGTTATCATATGGCACAAAATGGTTAACACCTTTCTACTGTACACAACTCGCCCATAATAAATAGCTTCCTCACATAATAAAGAGTATTTTCATCTATTTGGAAAGAAAAACACTACAAAACATAAACATTCTGTGGCTCTCTGGTTTCTCTGGACACCCCATTTCTCTCTCCATAAGAGTGGATAATTATACCTGCCACAGACTATTTCATGCTGATGTTATGAAGATAAATGAGATAACCTATATATGAAAGCATTTTGTGCTCTTAGGAAGAATAAATGCACCTAAATCCAAGATGGTATAATTCTTCATAATGTTTTCCAGGGACTTTCTGAATAGCTCCAGAGAGGTCATTACCCACAACAAACTTTTGGCACCAAAGAACTACCTTTCTAAAAAAAGATTTCATTTCTGCACCTGACAACAGTTTTCCTTTAATTGGGGGTAAGTCCAGATGCTGTTCTGTTTGGTCATCTCCACTGCTCTAAAAGGATCCAGATTTCGCACTTTAATTTCTTGCACCAATGAAATGAACACAAAGCCTTCTAAATCACAGGAGTTTCAGTTGACAGGTTAACAGTGAGACCCATTTCAATCAACTTCAAATGCAAAGCAGATTTGGCAAGGACCAGGGCGGGGATGGGGGCAGGAAAGCCCCAGCGGCAGCCTGACAACTCCCTCATGTCTCCCGTCTGCTCTAATACATCAGAGGCCCCCGAGGACCCATCCAATCAGCTGAGCTGGGCCTCAAACCCAGCAAGTGGGGTTCTTTCCCTCGAAATTCCTCAGTTGTGTATAAAAATCTGCTTTCGGTACCTAATTTCTGCGGAGAACTTAGAAATGAAATTTACGATTGCAAACCAAAAAAAAGCCAGAATTTTACCAATACAACCCATAAATCACACCCCTTAACCTGAAATCCAACACTTAGAGACCTCCAGGCGAGGGCTCACTGACGGACTTTGCTTTTCGGTGAAGGGCCCGGCGTTTCCGCGTGCCCCAGGCTGCTTTAGGACGTTGCCCAGCAAAGAAGTCGGCAGTGAGCATGCCGGCTGCCTCGGGACCGCACTGTGTATAAGCGATACGGCTGAGTCTAGGCATCCCGGGTCAGATCATCAATTAGCTCTGGGGGTGTGGAGAGGGAAAGCCGGACATCTTGGCAGTCTTCCTGGAGCCTGGTTATAGTGATGGAAGGTAACAGCGGAGTCTGAGTGAATCGCCAGAGGATCACTCGAGGTCCTCGGCGCAGTTCTGTTCTCACCCGTGATGGCTTGTCCCTGAGGCTTCCATCGCTGACAAAACACGTAGGATACAGCTCAGGTGCCGAATGGCACTTTTCATGGAAATGTCTCAGAACACTACTTTTCTAGTTAGTGCATGGCTTTTCCTTAGGCAAATGTTAGTGAGAAAACAGCAGTTTATTTGTTTGAATAATGCAGAAGAAAAGAGAAAAAAACAGGCTATCTATTGTTTTGAAATAAGCACTAAACATTGCCCTATAATGTAAGAAATGTTCCTAACTTTATTTACATCAAGTTAGTGATTACTATCGCAGAAGGCAATGGCAACCCACTCCAGTGTTCTTGCCTGGAAAATCCCATGGGCTGCAGTCCATGGGGTCGCACAGAGTCGGACACGACTGAAGCAACTTAGCACCCACAGTGATTACCAGGGATTCCCACTGGTGTTGGTGGTAAAGAACCCGCCTGCCAATGCTGGAGCCACAGGAGATGTGGGTTTGATCCCTGCGTTGGGCAGATCCCCTGGAGGAGGGTTGGTAACCCACTCCAGTATTCTTGCCTGGAGAACCCCCTGGACAGAGCAGCCTGGCAGGAGTCCATGGGGTCGCACAGAGTCGGACACGACTGAGTGACTAAACACGAATGCATGCACAGTGATTACTAACCATATTCATTATTGTCCAGTGAAGAGAATCTTCAGCATGTTGAAAAAGCTTAGAAACAAAAGGGAATATTTATTTGACAATTCATGCAAGTAGACCTGGAGCGTTATGTTTTGCAGAGCAATCTAACCTACACAGAGCTTCCAGGAACAGTAGTAGGCACACTCCATTAAAGAATAGCTTTCCTGGGATTTCCCTGATGGTCCAGCAGTTAAGAATCCACCCTGCAATGCAAGAGATGTGGGTTCAATCCCTTGTCAGGGAACTAAGACCCCACATGCTGTGGGGCAGCTGAGCCTGAACACTACAACCAGAGTCCATGTGCTACAAAAAAGATCCTGCATGATGCAGTGGGCCGCACCTAAGATCCAACAAAGCCAAAAATAAATAATTTTTTTTAAGTTTTCCAACATGACATCACGACACCTGTTGCTAAGACATTCTAAAGCTTCTTCCACCATCACGGAAAGAAGGCCTTGCCTGGTGTTTCTGAAGCAGGCACATTGCAATCACCTCTTTTCCCAGGGATCATAAACTAGGTGCCTTGTGGCTTAAAAGAGAATTATAGAGACACACATGTGCACCCTTCCCATATGTCCTCAGCCAATTAGAGTTTAACATGCAATAATATGAAAATCATATGACTGGAAGAGCTAAAATATAAGCATTGAATAACAACTCTGAAGTGAACCCTTCCATGCACCATGCATTAGTCTAGGGAAAACTGCTTTGACTGGAGCTTTTAGGCTGATGTTTATGCTTCTGAACACAGGGAACCCAGTAAACCAAAAATAATAATCACTTAGCACACTCTGTTCTTGGGGACTGCCTGCATTCATTCAACAAACATCTACCAAGTCCTCTCTCTTTGTAGCAGACACTGGTCCTCACCCTAAAGATAGCTGCAGCCTCTACCTCACTTGGCCCAGCAGACCTTGCAGATCCCTGCAGGCAAAAGTTTTTTCCAAGGAAAAAAAAAAATCAGTCAGTAAGAAAAACCGACATTTCTAGATCTCATTCAGGTGGTTTAAAAACAAGAATTTTTCTAAGAAGTTATCAGCACAGTGATTTTAGTTAGCTTTTTTAAAAAATCCAATCTACTGCTCTATAAAAACTATTTATTTTATTGATGACCCTACAAAGACTCATTTTAGGAAGGAAAATGTTAACTCAAATATTTTTGCTTCCATTTTGGAGAGCAGCAGGCACAAATACATCATGAGTCTGCATGCTTTCCTTCAATGTTCCGCATTTCCTGAATACTGACCTGTGGGTATGATGAACCATCTCACGGAACACAAGGTGCCCTGAGCATGACCATTTCCTTCTCCATCCTCTGGCTTCTCACTTAAGCACACAGACATAAACCAGACTATTTCTTAACAGTTTTCTACTTCCTGCTCTTACCACTGCCCTAAAAAAGTAAGTAGTGTATAATTTTAACTGAATGAAAGTTAATTTATTATTATATTATTGATCATATTCAGTGAATATGTCTTCCATTTTTATGATCAAAAATGTTAAATATGGCATTTTTTTTGCAAATCTTCTTTCTCCAGATATCTGTGGTGAAAGCAAGATGACTTCTTAATATTTCAAGTAAATTTAACGGCCTCAGTGAGAGTTCTATGCAAGAAAGGATGGCCAGAAAACAATGTGTGTAAATTTCTCCACACATACTGGGAATAAGCTAGTATCTATTTCTGTTTCCAAAAGCAGGTGAAGTTAAGCACATAATAATAGTGAATGGTAAAGACTTTATTTTGATTATACCAAACAGCTGATAGGAGATTAAATGAGAGATCCTGATTTGACTGGATGACCCAGTGAACTCCTTCAGAGATAAAATCTCATCCTAATCAATAAGACTATTTTACTCATAAAGGCAGCATTAAAATGTAGGAAAAATCAGAGAAGACTAACTGATAAGCTCTTTCTTTCCAGATAGGTCGCAGTAGATTTTCACATCTGGAAAGAAAGAGCTTATCAGTTAATCTTTTCTGTTTTATTTTACATTTAATGCTGCCTTTACTTTTATTGAGTAAAATACTCTTATTTATTTGGATGAGATTTTAAAATTTTGGGCTTCCCAGGTGGTGACAGTGGTAAAGAACCAGACTGCCGATGAAGGAGACATGAGACTCAGGTTCTATCCCTGGATCAGGAAGGTTCCCTGAAGGAGGGCATGGCAACCCACTCCAGTACTGTTGCCTGAAAAATCCCAAGGACAGAGGAGCCTGGTGGGCTACAGTCCACAGGGTCACAAAGAGTCGAACATGACTGAAGTGAATGAGCATGCAGCAATAAATTTTAATGTCTTTGGGGAAAATAATTCATTTACAAATCCATAAAAAACAACAGAAAAGGTCATCAGTAATAACATTAATAAATTTCCTTTGCTTTCTTTCAACAATGTTTGGTTAGGAAAACACAATCATTATCTTTGCAATACAAACTGTGAGCATTTCTATATAATTATCTATCTCACTAAAAAGATTATATGATGTTGCTACTGTTTATTAATACTAAACCTTCAACAGAAACACTTGCTTTTAAGAATAACTATCAAAATATAATATTTGTGCTTCATTATATATTAATTTGCTATAGTTTGCTGATGAATCAATTTCAAGAAGGGAAAAGAGAGGGAGTAAGAGGAAGGACTGACGCTGAAGCTGAAACTCCAATACTTTGGCCACCTCATGTGAAGAGTTGACTCACCGGAAAAGACCCTGATGCTGGGAGGGATTGGAGGCAGGAGGAGAAGGGAACGACAGAGGATGAGATGGTTGGATGGCAGCACCGACTCGATGGACATGAGTTTGAGTAAACTCCGGGAGTTGGTGATGGACAGGGAGGCCTGGTGTGCTGCGATTCATGGGGTCACAAAGAGTCAGACACGACTGAGCGACTAAACTGAACTGAACTGAAGATAAAGAAGAGAAGTCTAAAGAAAATCACCTGAAAAGTTGAAAGGCCTCTAACAGCATCATCATCAAAGCAAAACGCAAGTCACATAATATGGTTTTTAGAAAACTCCATTTTATATTAAATAATTATAATACTTTTACTGAAATTTTCAGTTTTAATAAAAAAGGTATAGAATCTCTGAGCACCTCTGTTCTCTCCACAAGGAGATCTTTCTTTGCTTAAAAATTTTAAATTCACTTCCATTCCAAAAGAGCTCATAATCTAACCACATTCATTCTTTTAGGTTTCTGCTCACCCTATGAAACACTGCACAGAGCAATCTAGCTGCAAGATAACCTAGGTGACAGAGCAGCCTAACTCAACAGATAAAATCGCAACAGGACCTAATTTAGTCTCCCACTGTCTTCAGAATTTACACAGTGGGTCAATTTCTTCCCTTGCCATGGCTGGAAACTCAGACAATCATGACATTTTTGATAACTCCTAGGTAATAAAAATGCCTATATTTTCTTTAAGTTGGAAAATATCTCAATCTGATCATCTATAAAGCCAGTCTCATGTTATTATTAAGACTGCCATTATCACTCCCCAGTCCAGCAATTTCACCTACCCCTAGGCAAAGCTGGGCTTCGCTGGTGGCTCAGATGGTAAAGAATCTGCCTGCAATGCAGGAAACGCAGGTTCAATTCCTGGGTCAGGAAAAATCCCCTGGAGAAGGGAATGGCAACCCACTCCAGTATTCTTGCCTGGAGAATTCCATGGGCAGAGGAGCGTGGAGAGCTACAGTCCGTGAGGTCGCAGAGTCAGACATGACTAAACGACTAACACAGACAAAGTTTACCTGTGACCTGGGAGGCATCTAGCTCGTCTCCTATCCTGCTCACCAGCTCCTTATTCTGACCCTTCCAGAACTGGGTGGGGAATGGATGATCATAATTTTGGAGACAGAAGAGGTATGGGCAACAAAACATTCTTATTTAACTGTTGTTGCTATAAACTGGCATCCTACTCTATTAACCTGAAAGACTTTTTAAGGCTTTTTCTTTTGTAGGATGACTATAGGGTTTTTCAGGGACACCTCCATTGCTGGGGGTCCCTGACACTGCCAACTACATTTCTAATCTAGCTGGGTTTTTTTTTTTCTTTTTTTTTACCTCTTTCCGATCCTTGAGGAATCCAAGGATCCAACAAGACCTTCTATCTGCTGTGGTCTGTTTGTGCTCAGTGGCTTCAACCATGTTCAATTCTTTGCAGCTCCATGGACTGCAGCCCGCCAGGCTCCTCTGCCCAAGGAATTTTCAAGGCAAGAATACTGGAGTGGGGTGCCATTTCTTACTCCACTCCAGAGGAGTTGGTTGGGATCTTCCCAGCGCAGGGATCGAACCCACATCTCTTGAATCTCCTGCATTGGCAGGTGGATTCTTTACCACTAGCACAGATTCTTCACCACTAACATAACCATGTTGAATGACATTAATACTATTTCACAGTGACATGCAGTCTGACACGAAGAATGCTGCAGTAGAAAGAATATGGGCTCTCATATCCAAAAGACCTGCGTTTTTAATTCCAGACCCTCTCTTCCTGACAATTTGCCCTTAAAGAGATTAACGAACCTCCCTGAGCCTCAGTTTCCTTGTCTATAAAAAACACACATTTTAATGTTCTTAATGAGATTCTCTAATCATGACTCGTTGTGTGTGCACGTGTTAGTCACTCAGTTGTGTCCAACTCTTTGCAATCCCACAGACTATAGCCCACCAGGCTTCTCTGTCCATGGAATTCTCCAGGCAAGCATACTGGAATGGGTTGCCATTTCCTTCTCCAGAGTAATGACTCATAGGAGGTCATTAATAATTGGAAGACCAATCAACAGAATAAGGAAGAATGTGTTCTGGTTAACTACTGCTACATAATAAACTACCTATAAACTCAGTAACTTAAAAGAACAATTTTCTCTTTTCTCTCATCATTCTTGGAAGCTTGACTGGGTGGTTCTCTAACATGGTTACAGATGACGGCTGGGACGAGAGTCATCTGACGGCACGAGTGGGTTGGACACGCAGGATGGCACACTCTCCTGGCTTTCAGCTGAAGCGGCAACAGGAGCACTCACACACACTGTCCATCTGGCTCAGCGTTCTCACAAGGAGGCCAAGTTCTAAAAGGGAACACTCCAAGAGACAACATTCTAAAAGGCCTAGGGGGAGGTTGCATGCCTTCACAGAACTTCAGACCTCGTACAACCTAACTTCTGCCACATTCTACTGGTCAAGAGAACACCAAGGCCAGCCCAGATTAAAGAGGAGGGGAATTAGATCCCCTTTCTTAAGATGAAGAATGAAACACTCAGATCAAAGAGAAGGAACTATTTCCAGACTATGTGCCAAAAATGAATAGAGAATAAGGTGGAAAGCCAAAGAAAAAGACAAAAACAGTACTCTAGGGTTCCCTACAATGAGGTGCACAAACCCAGGCACATGAGGATAATACACTATAAGTTCTTAATTTTTTTTTTACTTTTTTAATTTCTAATTTTTTTGTAAAGGAAATAAAATATTAGTAGTCTGATATATAAACAGTACATACTCAAAAATTTTCATTAACAGAGATGGAGGCAAGGAACCATCTGTCCTCTTCTGCAGGAACAATAAAATATAACATTCTTCACCATATATAGAAGAAAATAGAAGAAACTTTTTTACACGTAATTATAGAGATGCATAATAGAAAATATTTTGAGACCACTGACAAAGGATGGATTATTTCTGCCTAGAAATGATGGTGACTTCAAGTTTACTCTAGGAGATTCATGTGTTGGTACATACCTAGAAAGAGAAAAATATGCTAAAAAGGTAGAGTGGATTTCTAGAATGCTAATTGTCAGATCATGATATCTGTTGACCTGATTCCATTGTTTTGGGATGTGACTGACAGATTCTAATCTAAGATTACAGAAGTGGCCAAGTGCCTATATTTTTACAGAAACAGTGATAATCTTCCCTACTCACTATAAGGAATATGATGATAGATTACTTGACACTCCTTCCACCAAGGGGTGAGGGTTATATTCCCTCCCTGTAAATCTGAGTGGGTTCTGTGACCAGTAGAATTTAGCACAAGAGACAGCGAGCCAGTTTCCAGACCCATGTCTTGATATGCTGGCATCCTTTATTTCCCATCTTTTGGAATACTGCTCTGGGAATCCAGCTGCCATGCTGTTGAGGAAGCCCAAACAATAGGGAGGCCCACGGGAAAGGACCTGAGAACCCTGGTTAACAGCCCCAGGTAAAGTCCAGCCAACTGTCAGTACCAACTTGCAGGCCATGTAATGGGTCATCTTTGAAACAGATTCTGAAGCCCTGTTTGAACTACCTCGTTGATTCCATGTCAAACAAAGACAAACTCAGTCCTAACTGCATAACTGTGACCAAATTAAATGACTGTTGCTATTTTGGAGGTGGCTTAGTCCACAAAAATAGGTAGCCAGAACAATGTCCTAACCTTAGCTGTCCCAAGTGTAAGCTTGCTTTAATAATGCCTTTGTTTCTCAATAAATTAAAAAGAGTGAGTTTCATCTAACATGAGAACTCATCATCTTATTTTATGACAAGTAATGCAACAGATGGCAACCCACTCTAGTATTCTTGCCTGGGAAATCCCATGGACAGAGGGGCCCGGTGGGGTATGGTCCATAGGGTCGCCAAGAGTTGGATACAACTTAGCAACTAAACAACAAATGCAACAGAACTCTGTTATAACAATGGCACAGACAGGGTTCTGTGCTCTACCCAACATCCTTCATGCATGAAAGTAACCCTACTGTCACACATGAGAAGCTGGTGTCTCAAAGTGATGACAGATTAGCCTCAAACCATTCCACCATTTTGCTTGAATTCTCTGCCGTCAATGACAAACATATGGTGAGACTGCTGATCTGTGATTAAAGGGACAATGTGTGATCAGAAAAGAGAATAAAATTTCAGGTTCAGAGAAAATCAATTTGTTTCTTTAGCCTCACAAATGGTGCATTTTAACCAACCTAATCCAAAGCAAAAAAAAAAATTTTAAATGTCATAATATCAATTTACACTGTTTCATACAACAGAATTAAAATGAAATCCCAATGTAGTAAACCCAAAAATTCTAGAAGAAATATAGATAGCATGATTCCCTGACTTAGAGTTAATAACACATATATTTAGTATATAGGAAACTGGGAGTGGCCCGGAAATCAATATACATTGTTTGTGTATAAAACCACTAAGGTCAAGAAAAGTCCTAGATTATCAACTTTTTTAGAAAAACCAATAAACAGTAGTTTCACAAGTATTAAAATGTATATATTTTATTTCATAACAACAGTCTCAGCTTGGATATAATAAAAATCTGTGAAACAAGTTACATATTGGAGGAGGGCCAAGTGGAGAGAATAAAAAAAGTATCAAGTTGAGATAAAACACACCACAAAAGGGAGGCAAGGACACATCTACCCTTGGCTTCAGAAAAGCTGGAGAGCATCAGAACCAGTGATGCAACTCAGTCAAAGATGCCAGACAGGACACGTACTGAGCACTCACTGAACGCTATGGCTGCCCTTGGATCTTAGCACAACTGGCATAATCCTGGTGAGGAAGATCTCAGCGGGTTCCATTCTGGTTTAATCTGGTTTTCAGGTCAGTAACAGATGTATTCCATAATTTTTGTTTTAACATGATATACAAGAAAATCTACATGTACAATCTGCCTGTGTGTCTGGAGACTTTTCCTTTAGCTTGATGCATTACCTTTTGATGAACATTTAGCTCAGCAAATTTTATTTCTGTACACTAAGGAATTTTATAGTTCTAAAAGAGCTTTTAAATCCTCTGGCAGATATTCATTCATCTTAGTAAAACAATAGCTGGCAGATATACACAGTCTACAGGAAATCAGGGTAACAACTTGGGTCATTTTTTTTTAGGTAAGCTACTCAACAAACTTTGATTTGTCCTCTACAAAACAAAGATTTGTTTTCTTAAATGAAAGTACATGGTTTCTTTTGGTTTTATATTCTAAAAGTCAATAAACAAATCGTCAAATAAAATTTGGTCTCTACCAGCTTTCGTATTTCACAGCTGGGCTATGCAGCTCATAACAATATTTTCCACTATAATATTTTTGTAAAAATAACCCAAAACTTTAAACCAAGGAAAACAATATAGTTTATCTGAGGTCAGCCATCAGCACTCATACCAAAAATTTTCTTACTCCCTAAAATATTGATACATGGCCTTTAATCAATAAGTTATGAATATTTAAGAGAGATCATTTCAGCAACTAATGAATTACATTCCGTTCTTTTGCTTCGAAATCAGCAGGAAACACATTAGTAAAGTCAGATTCAAATTGACTCTTCCTCATATACTAATCAGCTGCTGGTTCTTTGTTATCCGAGAATGATTTCCACATTACATCAGGATTTAAGGGGCGACCCTATAACATACAGTTCCAGGAGGGCAGAAGCTGCCTTTTTTTGCTTACAATTTTGCATCTCTTATACCTGGCAGAGCTCTTGGCACACAGAATACACATAACATTGGTTAGCTGAATGAATACAGCAAGAGACATTCCTCAAAACCATTTTTCCTACCTTATAAAAATCAAATTTGTATTATCTATATTCGACCACTTGTCTAATTTAAGGAATTATTTCTAGGAGGATGTTTTTGCTATATTACATGAATGAGTCAGCACATTGGCTACTGATCACCAACAACAAGTTCAGATGTATTCATTTAGCAGAGCAGATAGCTGGCTCTGATTATTCTGTCTGAAGTGTGGCTGCCATGCACACGCCATGCCTATCATCCCCACATTTCTTGATATTCTTTCATGCCTAATTTATCTTCAGAAAGTGAAAGTGTTAGTCAATCAGTTGTGTCCGACTCTTTGCAACCCCATGGACTGTAGCCCACCAGGCTCTTCTGCCCATGGAATTTTCCAGGCAAGAACACTGGAGTGGGTTGCCACTGGGTCAGGGATTGGACTTGGATCTCTTGCATTGCAGGTAGATTCTTTACCATCTGAGGCACTTATCTTTGTAAGTAATTATGAAAAAATGTTTTTATATTTTTAATGGCTAGATTGTCAACTTCTAATAGAATGTAAGTATGGATTGTCACACAGCAGGTTTAATTTTGTTTGTTGGATGGATGGATGGATCAATGAAACAAACAAGATTCAAAGATAAAATAAACTGAATGGACTTTCATAGAAGTGCTTAGGAAATTAAATATAATATATAGGTTGAATTGTGCCCTTCCAAAAGAGATGTTCAACTCCTAATCATGTATACCTGTGAATGCAATCTTACTTGGGAATGGGGAATTTGTCAACCAAGTGAACATGAAGTCATACTAAATTAGAATGAGCCCTAATCCAATATGACTATTGTCCTTATGAAAAGGAAAGAAGAAACACTGATACAGACAGAGGGATGACATCCGTGTAAAGACAGAGGCATTGACTGGGTGATGCTGCCATATACCAGAGAACACCTGGGGCTCAAAGCTGAAAAAGGCAAGGAAGGATCCTTCCCTAGAAGCTTCGGGGGGAGCACGACCCTGCCAGCATCTTGGTTTCTGATTTCTAGCCTAAAGAATTGTGAGAAAGTAGGTTTCTGTTGTTTTAGGTCCACAGTTTGTGGTGCTTTGTTAAGAAACTAATACAACCACATATATTAAAGAGAAGTAGAAGATACTAAAGACAAACTTTGCCTACCTAAGGCACCTGCCTTTATACTGATCCAAAGCAACCAAGAAAATCTGTACTAGGAGTTTTATTTAAAAGGTAAATTCTGAGAGCAACAGGTAAATTATTCTTTTTAAAAATTAGTTATTTTTTCTTGATTTTCTAAGTTAATCTCTTAGTTTAAAATATCTAATTTTTAAGGAAGGGAGGTAGGAGAGAGATTCAAGAGAGAGGGGACATAGGTACACCTATGGTTAATTCATGTTGACATATGACAGAAATCAAACCAATATTGTAAAGTTATCACTCAACTAAAAAAACAAATACAAAAAATCTAACTTTTACTGTGTTTGCCTAACAAATGCTTTACGTAGTGTTCCCAAGATCTTAAGAAAAAGTCTAAAGTCAAAGTTCAGCTTCTCAATGAGTCAATATTTTACTTCAGATGACAAATATGTAACTTTTCAGACTGCAGCTATCTAATTATTGCTACTTGTATTATTTTGGTAATTTCACTATATTTGCTATTATGAATGTTTCAAAGAGGAGACCACTAACTTGGAGATACCTTGTATTTCATTAAACTTCTTTTCAATTAAATCACTAAAATGCTTTTCCCAGCCTAATAAATTCAAAGATCATTTTTCAAATTACCTAGCTGGTAAAAATATTTGGTCTCTACTTTCAATGTTTTAAAATGCTAAAATATAGCTTTAAACAGGTAAATCAGGAGGTGGTTAGCTTTATAAAAACTTTTTATATTATCATTTTACAATGGTAATCTGATAGGTAAACTTGACTTGTGTATTTTAAATTATTCTCTTTGTAAACATTTAATTTGCAATTTTCAGGAATATCACTACGGTATGTAGTATGGTAAAAACATGAAATGGACACTCAGTGCAAGCCAGTCCCTTAGCCATTACCAGACCCATTATGCAGATAGAGATAACATGAGCTCATGAAGGGAAAATCAAGACTGAATGAAAGGGTCTTCCCTGGTGGTCCACTGGCTAAGACTCTAGGCTCCCAATGCAAGGGGCTTGGGTTCAATCATTGGTCAGGGAACTAGATCCCACATGCCTCAACTAAAGATCCTGCATGCCACAACTAAGACCCAGAGTGGCCAAATAAATAATTTCAAAGGGAAAAAAAAAGACTGAATGAGAGACTAGAGAACTAGGTTTTTGGGTTCATTTAGCCCTAGCTGATGAGGTCCTTGAATTTACTTTTATCATCAGCTTCATCAAATCCATCAAGGAAGTTTGGAGAAATGAATTTTAATCAGTTAAGTAAAATCCCAAATAATCAAACAGTATCAAGATATTGCTACCAAAGAGAGCACAAATTTTATTATATTTTTCATTAAAGTTTCTAAGAGGAAAAAAGTTAACTTACCTTCACATTCCAATTTCACTTTTTCCAAGTCCACACAAAATCTGAACACCTGATGGATTTTGCCGATAGCATTAGCATGTCATTGCATGAGAGTGTTAGGGGTTAAGTTAGAGTTTGTAATTGACATTATGGTCTTAGTAAGCCCAAAAGAGACATGGGGAAGGGTGAGAGGCTGTGAGACTGCAAAGGTGATATCTAAATTTTGGCAACTGAGTTAATCAAATAGATGCATGTGGTTTATTTTGTAGCTTGCGCAGGACCCAGACAAGACAATGTTTCATAAAAAGGAAATTCTGGGAAATAATAATAAATTTGCAATTTGAGTGTACTGAGGTTTACAGAAAGGGCACTGAATGATTTCTTTATGTAAGTTTTACTTCTGTTTTGGAAATTATACTAGATTTTTAAGCAAATTTCTTCTGAGAGCTCTGAAATTTCTCCCAATCACTCTAATTTTGTTAATGTTAGAATTATTCCATATGACCCTTTAGTTACACAATATTATCTTTTTGACTACTAAAGATATCTGTTAGAGCTTCCCTTAGTGGTTCTGATGGTAAAAAAAAAAAAATCTGCCTGTAATGTAGGAGACCCAGGTTTGATTCCTGAGTCGGGAAGATCCCCAGGAGGAGGAAATGGCAACCCACTCCAGTATTCTTGCCTGGAGAATTCCATGGGCAGAGGAGCCTGGTGAGCTACAGGCCATGGGGTTGCAAAGAGTCAGACACAGCTGAGCGACTAACACACACATACACACACACACACACACACACACATCAACAAATGAATTGAAGGACTAGAAATATAATAGATGTATAATTCAAATTCTTTCTTTTGGTAGACACAGGCAACTTCCATTCAAATTAATATTTTTCCTCTGAGTATAAGGAACATCTAAGTAGAAAGTTAATTTAGTAAAACATTGCAAGGAAGACAAAGGTCAGTTGACTTACAGAAATAAAAGAAAATTAGTTTCAGCTGAGACATAAAAAATTTGGTGCACCAATAACGAAACATATTTTTTCTAAAGTTACCTCCATTTTTTTCATTTTTGTCCATTAAAAAAAAAAATTTGGTGTACCAATAACAAAGAAACTGCCAATGGAAATGATTTATCAATTGGATGAAAGGAAAGGAGACTTTATTATAAAGTATCTTTAAGAAAAATCATACTCAGTTTTCCATTTAACTGGAACAAATTAGATAAAGTCTAGAATTTAAAAAGGATGTGGGACTTACATTTATAGTCAACTGATTTTTGACACAGGAGCCAAGACCATTTAATACAGAAAAGATCACCTTTTCAATAAATGGTGCTGGGACAACTGGATGTCCATGAGCAAAATAGTGAAGTTTAACCTTTACCTCGCATCAGACACAAAAATTAATTCAAAATGACCCATGTGATTAAATGTAATAGCTAATAACTATAAAAACTCTAGGAAAAAAAAAAGAAACAAATCTTCATGACCTTAGACTAGGCATTTTTTTTAAATTTGATATCAAAAGAAAAAATGGATTAATTAGACATCAAAATAAAATACCTGTGACTTCAAGAATATCATAAAAAAATGAAAAGACAATCCAGAGAATGGGAGAAAATATTTGTAAATCAAGCATTTGATAAGAGACATATCCAGAATAAAGAACTAAAACTCAATAATAAAAGACAAATTTTACCAAAAAGACAATTTAAAATTGAGCAAATAATTTGCATAGACATTTCTCCAAAGACATTATACAAATAGCCAGCAAGTACACAAGAAGATGCTCACTACTAAAGAACTCTGTTTTCTTCCAAGCAATATAATCACCATTGGTGTGGCGTTCTCTCTTGTGCCTGGAACAAGGCTTTCTTGCTATACTTTCAACCATGATTGAAAATTGAAAAAAAAAAAAAACAAAAACCAAAAAACATCTGGCATGGCTTGTACATAAAATGATTGTAACAATCAGTCCTCTTTACCTTTCTTTGAAATGAGATTTAGATTTTCTTTGTTTGGCCATATATTAAGGCTAATTCCATTTATTTCTTTGACTATCTGACCATTAACCCCGTATTTTGTTGAGACATAAAACAAATATCATAACATAATAACTAATATTTAGCACTTAGACACACTTGACCACTTTTTGTGGACTAGATGATTAAACGTCGAAAACCGCCTTAACAGATACAATTAATATCCTAATATTAATCCTGAAGCTTTGAAATGTATACTGCAATGGGTCTCAAAGATGTCAATTCAGTTATAGGTAGGACCTGACAAGCCAGGAACTGAGTCATGTGAGAGTCACATGTAATCTGTCTACACTCCCACAGCCCAGGTGATCTGGCTCCACAGACTACGCCTTTATGTACTATTCTATACTCATGTCTTCTTTTTGGAGGCATGTGTTTATCCCAAAGTTGACTTACTCATATAGATGATTGACAGTAGTATCATATATACAGTAAAATCATTTCTGAGTTGCCAATAATGATGAAAATAACATTCACCTTTTGGATAAATCCTATAATATGGGTTGTTCTGTTTGACAAGATACAATTTGGAGGCTCCACAAGACTTTGTAGACTAGGAAACATGATTTATTATTGTACTACAGTGGAAAGTGTTACTAAATACTAAAGTTTTGTAGAATCAATCGCTACTATTTTTTTGTTTCTGGCTTTTGAACTAAACTTACACTTTATGGCAGCTAAGGGGCTTCATGTTATCCAAACGCTGGATAATCTAAATGTTATCCAAACTCAAGACAATCCAGTCTCTGTGTAGATTTTGCTTCCACCCGTTTCAAATCTTGATATAATTTGTCATTCTGCCATGTCCTTGTTCAAATTATGCAATCTGTGTTTTCTCAGCTCTTAGGCCAGAAACCATGTAAGTCTCCCAACTTCAGGAAAATGTTGGATACATATTCTTACCCATTGAAATGCTTTTGAACTTTTATTGGTTTGAAACTAATATGAAGTGTGAAAGTGAAAGTATTAGTCACTAAGTCCTGTCCAACTCTCTGCTACCATGAACTGCAGCCTGCTGGGCTCTTCTGTCCACGGAATTCTGCAGTGAAGAAAACTGGAATGGGCTACCATTCCCTTCTCCAGGGGATCTTCCTGGCCCAGGGATCGAACCAGGGTCCCCATATTAGAAGCAGATTCTTTACCATCTGAGCCACCAGGGAAGATCCAAACCTAACACACACACACACACATATATATCAGTTATATATATATATTTATATATATATATATATTAGTGATATATATATCACTAATTTTCATCTTCTTCACTTAAAAAAAATTACCCTTTAAATACATATTCTGAATAAGTACACCCTGAATTCATCTAGCAAAAATGACCAAATGAGTACCATTCTCATGGGAGCTAATGAGATTATACTGATCTCTACAATTTAAATCTAAAATAGATTTAAGACCAAAGTGATCATCAAAAAAACAAAGAAAAAGTTTTAAAAATGAGACCAAAATGATCATTATCCTCCTTCATAACATCCTCTATCTAATAGGTTCATAGCTAGAATACCTCCACAAGGCTCTTGATGCCTCACTAGACTTCTGTAATCTAATGGATCTCAACTATGTCAACCCAGCTATTGGTGGAATTTGACTAGCCAGTTATAAATTCAAGAAATTAGTCAGGGATAAACAAATTTAAATTTGTATAAATGAATCAATATAAACTTTTCCTGGTAAGGTGTCTAGTTGGAATCATGCAAGTAGAAAAGCAAGTAAGTTAGTCCAGTTTATTTATAGAATTACCAAATCACAATAAGATAGAACTAGAAGGTATTGTACAGATAATCTATAAATGTATTGTTTTATAGGTGATAAAGTTGGGGTCACAAAGAACTTTGATTTACACATGACTAGATTTCTGGGTTCTTTTATTTCTAACCTAATGTATTATCCAATTTCCCACTTGTCAGAAGTGTGCATTTCAAGGCAGTTACTATAAATGGTCACCGAAATATTGAGGTTTTATGTTTTGGGGTTTGTAAGGTACAAGAAAGACTGAAAACAAATAATTTAAGTCTTTTAATTACCAGGTTTTAACCTCAATCTCCATTCCATGTTACTTGACTCTTCTTCCTATTCTCCTTCCCGTGACCCCTAAGCTCCTGCACCATCACTCTGCGCCATTCCCCCCAGAAGGAAACCTAAACCTAGGTATAAGGCTTTAACTACTCTTTTTACCTCTCCCATGCCAGGCTTTCATTTTCACCAATTCCTGTCTATCATTCTCAATGAGCTTGGGAGAATCATTGTACATCTTAGAATACACAGCCCCTCATGACTTTGTAGAGTTTACTTTAACATAGCTTAGCCTGAAGAAAAAGGCTAACACTTCCTTGATGTCTAAGCTATAGCTATAATTTTCACTTCTACCTTGAGATCACCTACCACATGACATTATAAAGTTACAAAATATCAACTTGCCCTCCAATAAATCAGCTTCTTTTGAAATCCTGTTTTGAAAAGTCATATTAAAGTAAAAATGGCTGTATGTTTATTGTTTCTATACTATTTTAATCCCTTGAAAAACAAGTCATGTTTATTTGTATCTCTGCTCATTAATGCAATGGAAAATCTGTATGTATTATTTGTTTTCTAATTAGAAAGCAGGCTAGAAGGTGCCATAAGTCGTTTATAGCCTTACTTCTAATCTAATAAAGCAGTTCTCAGTCAATTGAGTCTTTGTATATTCTAAAAGAGAAAAATTCATCAAAATCATACTATGAGAAGATGTCTATTTCCTGGAATACATTTAGTATGATGTCAGCGACTTGAACTGTAGTTCTTTTATTGGTTCATTATATTTTATTTTAAAGATTAACTGATCTTGCTTTTCAGTGAACCCATATTTCTGAATCTAAAGGTTCCTTGAGATTAAGCAGACATGTAGTTCACTTTAGGTACTTGTGGTTTATCTCAAATGATGAGATACTCAGAAGTAAGTCTACATCACAGATGTTTATGAACAAAAGCAACTCAAACTTGAGGACACAAAGACTATCCAAAAAGTTTTTCATCAAGCACCCTGTGGTTACCCCAATGAAATACAGAGAATTTTAATGTTATTTTTTTAATGAAGATCTGAAAATTGAGTACACTGCATGTTTTAAATATGGTAATAATATTTTTACTATCATATCCATAGAACTGTCTATAATGAGTAGAATTTTTTCATAGTATATAGAAATGTGTTTTGCTATTAAGATCAAATCAAACCTAACAGGAATAATGTCACTAAGATTAAAATAATAGAAAAAAACTCAAAAGTACATTATTAAAATCTAAATTTAGGAAACTAAATTCAAATTTCTTTAAAAACATGGAAATAATTTTCTTTCCTTTTAGTAACCAAACATAATATGATTTATTTCCAATAATATTGTTATTTCACTTTTCAGAATCACATTATTTATGAGGTTTCTACATTTATAATTTTTCTGAAAAAATATAAAATCAACAAATATCTAACTAGTATATATAAATATTTTTCCAGAAAACTTTATAGCTGACATATAGAACTAAGACTTAACAATGCACAAACTGAATATGAGGGTAAGTCTTTAGATCCAAAATTCCTAGGAAACAAGAGTTTCCCAACCTAGCACAGTGTCTTATCCACATCAAGGGCTAAATAATTTGGAGTGAATTACTGATAAAGCCTATAGGGGAAAAAAAGCCCATATTACTCTGTGTGAATAAAATATTCACTGGAAACTGAGGCAGTTTCAAATTTTCTCGAGTTTGCTTAATTTCCATTAAGTCAGAGTAGAATGAAAATTTATGTTAATTTCTCTGATAAGTTCTGAAAGCCTCAACCCACAGCGATCACAGAAAACTACTAAATTTCTTTGAAATAGTAATGGATGAAATCCCAGGTAATGTTTTCAAGAATTTGCAGAAATATATCTGAATCCAGCAGGTTTCTGCTGTCCTTAAAACACATTGTGTAAATGCTTCATTTCTAGTACCCCCAAACACATGTTCATATCTGTTATAACAAGAAATTGGGTTTAAAAAGCAATTGAGATATAAATACAAAATAATTCTTTTAAAAAACTTGTATTATGTTAAGCAATAGTGCTTTTGAATAACAGGTTGAGGCCACTATAATACCATTAGCAGTCAGGAGACTCAACGCATACCTTCTATGTAAGGGGATCCACCCAAGGTTACTACACGCCTGGCTGTCTTGGCCTTCCTTTCACGGTCAACCTACTACATGCATGAACTCATGATCACATCTGAAATGTAAAGGCTTTATCATTCAATAACTATCTTAATATTCCTTTTATGTCAGTCTTCTTCAGTGATATAAATTTTAAAGATCTTGTTTGCCAATAAAACCCTCATACGGGCATGGTCATGGGCCAGTGTTGCTCTGTTATAACTCCTAAAAGAGGTGGCAGGAGGATAAAGTGAGTGCAAACTCAGCATACAGACATAAAAGCATCAGGAAACTAATAAAACTTTAAAATAAAATTAGACATAAATCATATTTTTGAAATTATATTCATTATCATGTATTTTCATTCAAGCACAGTGTTCCAAAAAACTCTTTATTCTTCAACCTCAAATCTAATACTTCTCAACATTTGAAACAATTATATTTTTTTAAAAGTTGATTTTCAGAGAAACTTGGTAAACTAAAAATTCAACTTTATAAGCTCAGGGCCTTACTAAGTACTTATTAGGGCTTATTTCTCAAAAATTAATATTAAGCTATTTAATGATCAACCTAATAATTACTACACAAGTTAATATGTTAACTTATAAATTCCATCTCTCTTCAGATTAATGCTAAATGTAGAATGTAGAAGCCTTACTTCACACACCTAGTCAACTATTTCCTCAGTGACCCAAGAGACTTTTAAAAGGTCATATTGTCTTTGCAGCTATAAACCAGACATGTTCCCAAAGGAAGCTGTCGGTCCTGGGCTCAGGATGAAGTAAATCTACATTGCTGAACGGAAAAGCTGCACTGTTGCCTTTTGGTTTTTGTTTTGCCGTGTTCTAAATAATTCCCTAAACAGATTCTCTACAAATCCACTTTACTGTTTCAATAACTCTGTCTTCTATACATCTAGAAAAAAATGTGATTAGTTTCATTAATTACATAAAAATGATTAGCACTAAGAAACTAACTAAAAACTGAATGGTTGCATGTATATGAGCATGTAGGTACATGTATGATGTATTCCGAGGACTAAACAGCACCACAGAAGCTGATCCTCTGGCCTTCAGTTGATATTACACATAAACTAACTCAAATAGACTAAGGATTGATTCTCAGAATGAAATTTCAGTATTTTTTCCTAAATATACTCTAAGTCCATATGTGATCAGGAAGTGCTTCTTTATTTCCAGGCTAAATCTCCTCATGCTATAATTTTTAATTTTATGTCATCTATAGAAATAAAATACAGAAATGCTGCTGCTGCTGCTAAGTCGCTTCAGTCGTGTCCGATTCTGTGCGACCCCATAGACAGCAGCCGACCAGGTTCCTCTGTCCCTGGGATTCTCCAGGCAAGAACACTGGAGTGGGTGGCCATTTCCTTCTCCAAGGCATGAAAGTGAAAAATGAAGTGAAGTCGCTCACTCGTGTCCAACTCAGCAACCCCATGGACTGCAGCCTACCAGGCTTCGCCGTCCATGGGATTTTCCAAGCAAGAGTACTAGAGCGGGGAAATATAGAAATAATTTAAATTAAAATGTAAATTTATGTTGTTATAGATATTTGCACTTTTCTAATCTGTATCAGTCTATTAATCAGGCCACCATAGCAGACCTTATCCAAAAATAAACATTACTATCTTAATATATCTATTGCAACCAAGCAGGTCTCAATCTTATCCTTAAATTTTCCCATAGAAATCTGGGGTACATTTTTACATGAAAACATTGGACATTATTATTACAAGTTCACCTGAAAAACTGCATTAAGCTCTTTTTACTCTTTGTATAGTTCCTCTGTGTATTCCTGCCACCTCTTCTTAATATCTTCTGCTTCTGTTAGGTTCATGCCATTTCTGTCCTTTATTGTGCCCATCTTTGCACGAAATGTTCCCTTGGTATCTCTAATTTTCTTGAAGAGATCTCTAGTCTTTCCCATTCTATTGTTTTCCTCTGTTTCTTTGCATTGATCACTGAGGAAGGCTTTCTTATGTCTGCTTGCTATTCTTTGGAACTCTGCATTCAAATGGGATTATCTTTTTTTTTCCTGCTGCCTTTCAATTCTCTTCTTTTCACAGCTATTTGTAAGGCCTCCTCAGACAACCATTTTGCCCTTTTGTATTTCTTTTTATTGGGGATGGTCTTGGTCACTGCCTCCTATAAATGCCACAAACCTCCATCCACAGTTCTTCAGACTCCCTGTCTATCAGATCTAATTCCTTGAATCTATTAGTCACTTCTACTGTATAATCGTATATTGTCACCCTGCTTATTTAACTTATATGCAGAGTACATCATGTGAAACGCTGGGCTGGATGAAGCACAAACTGGAATCAAGATTACCAGAAGAAATATCAATAACCTCAGATATGCAGATGACACCACCATTATGGCAGAAAGCAAAGAAGAACTAAAGAGCTTCTTGATGAAAGTGAAAGAGGAGAGTGAAAAAGTTGGCTTAAAACTCAACATTCAGAAAACTAAGATCATAGCATCTGGTCCCATCACTTCATGGCAAATAGATGAGGAAACAATGGAAATAGTGACAGACTTTATGTTTTGGGGCTCCAAAATCACTTCAGATGGTGATTGCAGCCATAAAATTAAAAGACGCTTGCTCCTTGGAAGAAAAATGATGACCAATCTAGACAGCATGTTAAAAAGCAGAGACATTACTTTGCCAACAAAGGTCCGTCTAGTCAAAGCTTTGGTTTTTGCAGTAGTCATGTATGGATGTGAGAGTTGGGCTACAAAGAAAGCTGAGCACCAAAGAATTGATGCTTTTAAACTGTGGTGTTGGAGAAGACTCTTGAGAGTCCCTTGGACTGCAAGGAGATCCAACCAGTCCATCCTAAAGGAAATCAGTCCTGAATATTCATTGGAAGGGCTGATGCTGAAGCTGAAACTCCAATACTGTGGCCACCTGATGTGAAGAACGGACTCACTGGAAAAGACTCTGATGCTGGGAAAGATTGAAGGCGGGAGGAGAAGAGGACGACACAGGATGAGTTGGCTGGATGGTATCACCGACTCAATGGACATGAGTTTGAGTAAACTCCGGGAGTTGGTGTGGACAGCGAAGCCTGGCATGCTGCAATCGATGGGGTTGCAAAGTGTGGGACACAACTGAGCGACTGAACTGATCTGAACTGAACTGAATGTTAAATCGGCAAATTCTGAACCACTGTTCTTAATGGAAATAGGAAGTTAGGTTCCTGAGAGCCTTTGATTCACACCATTTTTGTCAACTGCTCTATATATAACCTATTTTATGAGTGTTTCCATTTTAAAATATCTTTTTAATAGATATTTTTGATTCACTAATGTTGAACATATGGGCAACAGCACTAGTACTCAAGATTAAACAAAACTTGTCTAATACATTATTTGTCCAAAAGCACATCGTGGCCTTCTTATGCTTAGAAACACTAGATAGCACTAGCACTATACCTGAGGGCATATGAAACAGTGAAACAACCAACAAAAACCACAAAAATACCCCCCCAAATATGGTACTAAATAGACTGCAAAAAAAAAAGAAAAACGTATTTGCTGTTCAATAGTTGAATCAAGAAGGGCAATCATCACCTTGTTGACCTCAGAAGGACATGTGAGCTTTAGGCAACTCAGGTTTTTCATCACTCTATGCATGCCCATGAATAACTGCAAAAGTGCTGCAGGAACTGACTTGAGGGTCACAAATGAAGTTTTCAAGTAGGTAAACTGTAAATATGGAATCTATGAATAATAAGGATCTACTGTACTTTCACTATCAAGGTAAAAGTCTTTATCTTAGGTCTGATACACACACAGAGCAATTTTCCTAAAATCCTTTTCCAGTGATATAATATTGTAATGAAATATATTATTGCACCATAAATGATGTTATTTGTAACATTTTCAGTGATTTGTCTTTCCTGCCTCAGGACAATCAACAGCTGTGACATTTAATTAAAAGTTTCTGAAATATCTTAATTACAGATATGTGTTTAACACTGTCTAAGGACCCAGAAGATGCCAGAAAGTTTACCACCGATATGTTAATAACCACAGACATACTGTTTCAACTATCAAAAGGGGAAGCACTTTGGCCAATTCAAAGGTTCTATTTCAAAAGCACTTAATTTTAAAAAAATGTAAAAGATGGAAAAAAATGCATTCAAACAGATTACTTAAATTGGTGGCACAGAAAACAAATGGAGGTTAAGTGACATAGAAACAGAAATAGATTTCTACCACCAAAAATATAAACTCAAAAGTGCTGATAAAAATTAGAAGTTAAACAATAAAATTATTCATGGTCAGTGAAGGCTACTCAATGTATAACTACTGCTTTGACATATGGATTGCATTTCAGTCTTCAAAAACTACTGAATACTTATAGTCAAGACCCATGTTACGTGACAAACTCATCTATTAATCTTGGAATTCTACAGTTTAGAAGTTCCAAGATAGAGCTACTATTTCCTTCAACGTCCTCATTTTACACATAAGACTTTAGTGACTACAAGTTCAGCTTAAGCCAATGTCAAGCTGCATCACATTCTTGTTTGCGATGTGTGATATTATATATCAAAGAGGGCAAAATTTCACAGTGAAATCCAGGAAAGACAACTGCAAGGAGACAGTGGTTCTTTTTACATGAGATGAGGTGTATGGTCAGGGATATGATAAAAGAAGTCTATTTGGATGGGTACTGTGATTTGCTTTATTTTTTTATACTATGAATTCTATCCTTATGATTGAAACTAAATGGCATTTTCTAAGCAGATTTATTCGTGTTTACTGAAATAGATGTTTCCCTATGGCTGAGCGGCAACAGGACAGAAGAAAAAGCATGCCTTGCAATTCACAGACCTGGTTTAAACCTCAGCTCTCCCAGTTACTACGTGTAATTAGGCAAGTGAGAAACTTGCTGAGATTGTCTCCTCGAGTGCAAAATAAGGAAATTAGATCCTTACATCTAATGGTTGTGTTATGAAAACTACACAGGCTAAAGCATAAATAGCATCTCACATAGAACTTATATATATATATATATAAAATTACTCAACACATGATAGTTCTTTGGCATAGGATAATTTCAAAGAATTCTGAAGTCATCACTTCAATATCTTGAGTTAACCAGATGTTAGTAAAAATCCAAATATGATTGCTATTGACTTCAGAAGTCACCCAGGTCTATACACAATCAATTTGTAGAGTAAGTGGATAAAAAGAGAGAAATGTACCTTCAACTCATAAGTACAAGCATCAGAACTTTGATAATAAGCCACACCATGAGCAAGAGAACATATCAGAATCCATTGCTGACAATTTTTCTCTACCGGTCTCTGACACAAAATACTCAGAATTCATCACATTGATTGATTTTCTAACATGGCACAGAGAAAAAAAATGAAACAGTTAATTATTACTATTTCAGTCAATAAAACTGCAAGATGACTTTAGATATTGGATCAGAATATGTTGGTGCTAAGCAACACTCCTGTAATTTTGGCTGAAATTCTGACTCACTTTTTATATATATAGAATGAATAAAACTTTTGCCTTCAACAAAACACTTTCGGACTGAATTATCCTAATAGTTGTGTCATTGTTTTAATGCCTTTGTGAACCTATCAAGAAAGATATCAAAAACCTTAGTCCATAATAATTCCCTAATGTAAGACTGCATTATTCTTTAGCATGAAAAAAGCCCATTCAATTATTCTGCAGTTACTTCCATAGCACTTTTTTTCCTAAGTGATATACATAGGTAACCTCTGTGACAAATCACGTAATCTGGTCTAGACCAGAGAACAATACATTATAAATCAGTGTCTCATTTTGCTATAATTGCCTCCTCAAAATAGCTGTAGCAGGATCAATGTCTCAGATTCTGTTTTATTATACACGCATTCTTAAAAGCATCAATGACAAAACTCTAACTGACTAAGGCAGAAGAGCAGCTGGTTCCATGGCTCCATGAAAAGAATGTTCCGAAAACAGTTGAAGAATGTTTGATGCACTTCACAAAGATTCTGTTCTAAAATTTCAAAGCCACATTAAAAAGTGATAATTGCTATCTGCAGTGGAAAAGAGGAAGTCCAAAATGTTGGAATTAGACCAAACGTTAGCAACAGCTATCTTTGGATACTTAATGAATTTTGCCTTCTTCCTTTCTGTCAAATACAGCTTTACCGTACATATTACAAATTGAACGACTTGGGGCTGGTTTTATTTTTTTAAGGGAGTCACAACTCCTTAATGCTAATCAGCTGTATACAGCATTCCAATTCACTTAGCAAGACAGAGGAATGTGCTGCCTAATGAAAATATAATCACTCTCATAATTAAGTATAATAAATACATTCTCTATGATTTTGTTTTGAGGCTGCTAAACCATATTCTCTTTCTCTTGTTCTTTCTTTGTTCCTCCGTGTTAATTACACTGGATTTCCTTCTATAGTACCCTGGATGCCAGATTCATTCTATTTCAACTAGTACGAAACTATCTCACCTCATGAACATCAGGAAACAGAGAATATTAAAAGGCAGTACATAGACATTTTTCTTTTCCTGACTATTGGAAGAAATAATATTTAAGGCCATTTGTCAAAGGGAGCTCATTGAATGAGCATTGAACAAACACTGGAAGAAATAATTGAAACATTCATAACATAAGCTATGTGCATGATCTTTAGTAATGTGATTCATATTTTTGAGATTCAATGTATTCATCATGTAGGAGACAGGTAATGACTATAATAACACTGATCCACTTCACAAAGATAATAAATGGGCCATCTGACATTACTCTATAGAACACGAAGCTCCATTACTCATGCTGCAGTGTTCTGCAGTGGGTAATTATAAGCTTCTAGGGGCCAAAGAACATAATGTACCATACTTAATACCACTTAATAGGTACAATCCTGTTACCATTCTCCAGCTACTAAATAATTTCATGCTCTAAAGGTCATAGTTATTGCTTCCAAACATAATAGTGATCCCCAGCTCGAATAATAGAAATTCAATAGAATATTTCTCAGTTTCAAATATTTTCTGATTTCCTACCTACCTACTCCTTACAAACTTTTTCTCAGTGTTCATTACATTGCCCCACACTGTTTCTTGAAACAACCTCATTCAAACGTTACTGCATTGCAGAAAATTTACAAAGTGAGTAGAAGCTTATACAGATAAATTTGAAAATTAATCTTAGTGTGACTAAATATTCTTCCCACAACAAACGGCATCTTTGCATAAACAAAGATGAAGGCAAGAACAAAAAGCCAAGCCTTGGGCAAGAATTCTCAATCATTGTCTCCAGTCTTCCATTTTTGAGCCGTTTCTATCCTTCAAGACTGCACCTTTCCCTTATTGAAGGTTATTCTCCAGAAGTTAACTCTGCTAGCCATGTGACTGGCTCTCTAACACTCATTCCAACTCCAAATGTTTCAACTGGGCCAACTACTATCATGTCCTTCACCCTTCCAGCAATTAACATTAGTTTCAGGGAAGAGTCAGTCTATGTTGATTTGGTTAGCTCAAAGAAGCTAGTCCCCTCTCCCCATCCTCCCACCCCAAGGAATGTGCTGGATCAGTTGCTGCCGGCAGCCATCTTCGATCATGAGAGAAACTTGTCCCAAAATAGAGACTTACTGTATTGATTTAAAGAAATCTCTGCTCAGTCATCAGCTAACAATTAAGCTAACTGAGCAGATATCAGTGGCAGCATCTGACAAAGAGCACAGACCTCACCAAGCTCATTCAGTAAAATCATGAAACAAACAACAAGGAATAGGTGAAGCTCAATCTATGCCATACACTGTGCAATTAGGCCTTTCGTCACCTTGTGTAGTATAGATTTTGCAGTTGAGTTCAGGTGAATGGTCCTGTATATCAGGGATATTTATTACTTATCTATGGCAAAGTTATGTCTAAGTATATAACCTGCTAACTGGCACAAATTCGGCAGTTAGCTCTAGGTATAGCCTTTTCTGTGTACTTAAATATCTAACACGATTTCTTGTATACTGATTATACTTTGTAGTTATCTCATTTGTAGTTTTCATAAAATTGCTTGAAGATAAAACTTTATAGCCTATTGTAAAATAATAACAGGTCAAAAAAAACACAAAGTTACAAAAATTTGGAATATAAAACCTTGGAGAAATTTTGCCAAACATTTCTTCACTCTTGCAATATCATTTAAATAAGTTCCAATATGTATTTAAAAATCTAACTTCTAAAGCCTTGTTGTACAAAAATTTTTCAAGACTACATCTGTTGAATAAAACAAGATACACTTAAGAAACTAAGATAAATTTGTATACATAAGAGCCATTTTGAATTTTCTTATTTGCCAGGCATCAGAAGCAATAGAACCTAGCAGAGAATATTAGTCCTGAATTGGAGGAAATCCAAAGCCATTCCCCAAACACCTGTAACTTCTCCAGTTCATTCTTTTTTTTTAATTAATTAACTTATTTTAATTGGAGGCTAATTACTTTACAATATTGTAGTGGTTTTTGCCATACATTGACATGAATCAGCCATGGGTGCACATGCGTCCCGCATCCTGAACCCCCCTCCCACCTCCCTCCTCATCCCATCCCTCTGGGTTGTCTCTCCAGTTCATTCTTTAAAGCTCTCATAAAATTTATGGGTACAACCATAAATGGCCACTTCCTTCATTCAGTACTTCAGGAAATGAATAAATAATGGTTAATAAATAAGCCTGGCACAAAATTTAGTTGATTGTTAAATATTGTTTATATTGAAAAAGCTATCCTAATCCAAGAAAGGTATTTTGACTCTGAATCTCCTCTGAATCACTATTTTCTAGAAATACATTGTTACTTATTATTTTATACTTTAAGACTATCCTATTTGTTTTGAGAACATTTTTGATTTAATATTTCTCTCTAATGATTTATATTTTCTAAATATCAATTTATAGACCACGTTAAAAGCTAGACATATTATATATTAGTCTTTTTATTATCTTTGTTCCTCAACAGGAATTTATATAAAAGATAATCAGACAACAGTGAGCTCTTTTTTGCTTCTCAAAAAATTTTTCTGAAATACGGAAGGAAAAATTTCTAGAAATTTTTATATAGTTATAAAGTTTACAGTTTATATATTGTTATATAGTTTTAAATTATATATAATGATATGCAATGTATAATGATCACTGAAAATGAAGGAATGGCTTCAAAGTGTAAGAAACATGTAATATTAAAGTTTATAAAGAAATATTTTGACTAGCAGCTATGCTACCAATTGGTCACTTGAACATGCTAAAAAGCTAAGTGACTGATCTGAATCAGTTATGCACAAGAGATGTAATTTACAATAGGCCCTATTTTATTACAATGTTAGATATTATCCCAGCATTCAAGTAGCAGTACTTTGTTCTCTTTTGTGGATAACCAGAAAGGAAATATAAAAGCATCTCCAATGTGATCTACACATTACAAAAAATAAGTGCTGAGAAATGACTGCTCAAATAAATGGCACAACCAGAAAAATGAAAAGCAAGAGTAATTCATCTGTCAGTGGAGATGAATAAAACATCTCATGCCTGAGGCATTTTGAAAAATTCTCTTTCAGAATTCAACATATTTGGGGAGAAATTGGGTTTCAACCAGATGGAACTCTTCAAATGCAGTTTACAAGGGTATAAACCTTCAACTGAAGCAGTAAAAAGAGAAATAAAAACTAGTAAATGAGTAAATAAGGGAGTTACCCTAAGGATTATTTAAAGCCAAGATTGGAGAATTTCCACTCTTATTAATGCACATAATGTACATTGGTAAAGGAATGGTTTAATGTCTATCTTTGAACCAACTATTCGGGAATGCATTCCATGATTGCTAAAAGAAGATATGACAGCCTTAAACTTTCAGGATCATACTTCTCAATAATATCCCTAAAATCTATCATCCTTCAAAGGCCATTACAAGGACCACCATCTACCAGAGACATATTTCCACCCTATCCTCCACCTTGGTCCAATCAATTTTCTCCAATAATCTTTCAGTTCCACATAGAAGTCCATATACATCTTTCCGGCAGTACACTTACTAGAGTACTGCCTTGTATCATCAAAGGCACAGTAGTGTCAGTTATGAACAGACTCACAATATACTTGAGTTCAAACCCTGAGACTCTCACTTGAGCTAGAGGTTTAATCTCTCTATGGTTCACATTATTGAGCTGTAAAATAGGGAGGATAATGATATTAGGACCTTATAAGGTCAATGTAAGAGTTAAATAAGATAATACACTTGCGTGCCTAGGAGCTTAGCAGTCCATTAAGTTCAACCACTGCTACTGAAGTGTGATCACTTGTAAATCTTCTCCCATATAAAATTATAAATCTTTTCTGAAAATTATAAATCTTTTACAACTATAAAAATTACAAATCTTTTTAATTCCATGAAAGCACTTAATTGCTTTTCCTAATATCAATTTATTGTGCTACTTTGAATGAAGGTTAATTCTTCCAGAACACTACACAACGCCTCCCACATTTATTTGTTGAGTAACTGTTCACTTCCTTAGTATTCACCCACCAGTGTCTCAATTGAATACAGACAAAAGAAAGGAAGAATTTTCTGCACCTCAGGGTGTCTGTCTGCTTGTTTGCTATTAATCTATAAATTTAAAGGATTAAACTAGACAATCTCTAAGGTGTCTTTCAATCTTCACATTCTAGAAACCTGTAATATCCATTAGAGCCAAATCATTCTTGTTCTCTATTGAAGCTACTCCTTTTTAGCTTTGAGAGCATTCTTTATCTTCCCACTTGAATGCCCTCTTTCTTTCCAAAACATCATCTAAAAGGTTTATATTTTCTAGACTGCCATATTTCTTTATTTTCACCTTCTTTGTCTAGTCCCTAAAATAACAGACACCTTGTTTTAATCATCAAGATCTATTGCTAAAAATTGTATTAAATCATATATATATACATATATATATATACACCAAAGAGTGTGGTCTTATTTTCTAGATGGTTTCTGAACACACTGTCATTAAATCACCTGTTAGCTTCTTAATGGGAGATCTTTAGAGGAAACAGGTCATGAGATATCGCAAATCTATGAAATGTTTACCTAGCAGAAAACATTTGGCCTGAGAAATAGACACCACCAGTTTTAGCCTTGGCACTCCTTTAGTCCTCAAGTCCTTCTGAGTTTACAGATGGTCTTAATTAAAAACAAGTAGTTTCTAATTTATAGCACAGGAAACATTTAGAATTTGTTGTTGAAGTAGAGTTAGTGGAACCTAGTAACCCCAATCTTACCCCCAGAAAACTACCACCATGACTTTAATTCATTTGTACAGATTCCTGATGTGTTCATAAGTCTTTTTTATTACACATATAATACACTTCTATTGCACTTTAAAAAAACTGACATAAAGATACCATATCAAGTCTTGACTTTTTTCCACCTGTGTCCTTAAGTTGTGTCAAGCATGTAAGTGTTGCTGAATACAAAGACCAAGAGCCCTGGGTCTGGAACATTCATGGTTGATGGGCTTCATCTTTCACAGAGCCCACATTCTCTAACTGTGACATCAGGGTCCCGAGCCTTTATAAAGTGGAATACAGCTTGCTTTGCACATGCTTGAATGCTTGTCATCCCAGCTTTTCCTACGAAAACTCCAATAGCTGCTGTGTTTCACAGCCACGTTTCCTCAGCTTTATATCATTTGTGTAACAAGTCATTTTCCACCACCAATTTTTCTAATAGTCTATTCTGCTTGAAAGTCTTCAACCTCATTTTTTAAAGGCAAACCCTAATCTTGGAATAATGAATGTTCTTAACCCATATGCACTCCATTTCACTCCCTGTAATAAACACAGGCACCAACACACAATCTGTCAAAGTTTGTCAAGAGGTGGAGGGGTGGGGTTGAAGGTCAAATTAAGAATGGTAGCTTTATGGTCTGGGAGACTAGCCAATATTAGTGTTCATAAGATGGAGCTTGAGCTAGACAGGGTTTGTGGTATAAACCCAGTAGACCAGAAGTCATATACTATATTTGAATTATTCTTCTTTGTTACTTAAAACACACATTCTATGTAAAAGTTACCTTGATATTGACATTATTTGCATTTAGACACTCACACTTTTATAATAACAGGTGTAAGTAACTGGCATTTTTATTTCATGAAAATTTTCACCACTCTTTTACTCCCACAGTTTGAGAAATTCTTTACACAAATGATTATTCATTGCTAACTTAGCAAACCTATTTGTATTTCTTTCATTAAACTAAAAGAAGCTTCCTCTAAGTTGTTTTTGATATCTTTAAAAACTTTAATTTTTCAATATCACTTAATTTAAAATATCACTTCAACTAATAGTTATATTCATAAACTAAATAAAATTTTGCAGTGTAGGAGAGGGAGGAAAATAGGAGTAGACGGAGTGTCACCTTAATATTAGGGCTTCATCTCTTTTTGATCCCATGAGTCTTCATGCCATCAACACACATGGAAAAAATTGTGCTGTGAACTTGGAAGGAAAAGGTTTAGGAACCAACTCTGTCTCTTGGATGAAAGGGGCCTCTGGGTGCAGCTGGAATGCTGCCAAAAGCTTCAAGGACCAGATAGTTGCTCTTTATTCTAAAAGGAACGGTTTTTTAAAACCTGTACCCAATTTGTAGGGTCCAAATTTAACTCTACTAAAGTGGAGAAGAGCCACAAAGATGATTAAAGGGTTGGAAAGTAATATCTATGGGGAAAGATTAAAGGAACAGAGATTATTGCGCCTGCTGAAGGGAAGACTGACGGATGATTTAATAACATTCTTAAGGTATTTGATCAGTTATTCCAGTGACCAGCTGTTCTCTATTGACAATGAGGACAGAACCAAAGGAAATAGCCTTAAATTCCAATATGAAGGACTTAGATGAGATCAAGAAAGATCTCTCAGAGAGCCAGGTTGTTTAATAATGGAATGGACTATCACCTCTAAAAGTCTTCATGTCTGACACAGATGACCCTCTCTGGAGTTGGGAGTTGTGGTGCTAATGGAAAGTTAGGAGGATAATCCTGTCCCATCTATATCTATGAACCTGTGATTTTGAGTCAGATTCTCTTAAGTCTATTTTAATACACATGAATTGTGTAAAAAATTATTGGAGGCAGTGAAGTTAAAAGTCAAAGTCAAAAGAGATCTGGAAGATAAAACTTCTTTTCTACATAAAGGGTTCTTAGAACTTGCCCAAAGCCCCAGACTACAGTAGACTTCCTTTCTTGACTTTACAATCATGATAAAACACTATCCCCTTTACCTATCCTGAAATAGGCAGAAGGATATAAGAAGAAAAGAAATAGAAGCAAATTCGTTTCATCATAAAAATAGCCCAAACATAGACACTGAGCTCCCTAAGTCAAGGTAAATTACGCATGTGTAATGGAAAAAGCATGGTGTCTACACTATGGATTATTCTTTTTTCCAGATCTTAGTATCCATAGAAATACTAGGAAAAGCAGGATAGTAATATCTGTAAAGCTGTGTTACCTTGTAGGCCTTCCAATGATTATATTTTTCACTTAAATGTACTCACAAGATCCCACTGTTTTCTTTCTGTTGAAGTAATTTGCAATAATTTTAGGGGACTTTACAAAGTGAATAAAAAGGAACTGAAGCATCTGCAATTCAAGGCATTTAAGCTTTAACTCACAGATGGCAGCCCTGAGAATAATTACCAGGGCCTAGTCATTTTCTGCTACACGGCACATGAAAGGCATGCTATCACTATTTTTTAAAAGATATCTTGAGATGCTATATTTTTAGAATTGTTATAATTCCCCACTTGAGTGATTCAATGACTGCATTACTTGCTATATGGTCCCCAAAAGAGCTTACATAACTAAACATATACAATTATATGCACTCAAAATGAAGTGTCTTGGACAGTGGGTTGCTTTCCAGAATATTTGATAAGGGGAAATGAAACAAATGTTTTAAAATTGGCTTCCTAGAAATTCTTAAGCCTATGATATTATCCAGAAATGTGTGGACCTTGAAAAAATGTTTGTGTCTTGATCTATCCATTTTATATCTTTATACTTTATAATCTCTTTCCAAATAGGTGTAACCTCAAAATCATTTCATAACCTATACAGTTTATGTGATCTGATTTTAAAAACTAAACCTCAAAGTTTCTCAATATGGCACTAATATTTAAACACACAAAACAAAATTTTAAAGTTTGGCTACTGTCATAGAAGTTGAACAGTTCTATGAAGACCTACAAGACTTTCTAGAACTAACACCCAAAAAAGATGTCCTTTTCACTATAGGGGACTGGGATGCAAGAGTAGGAAGTCAAGAAACACCTGGAGTAACAGGCAAATTTGGCCTAGGAGTACAGAATGAAGGAGGGCAAAGGCTAATAGAGTTCTGCCAATATAACGCAATGGTCAAAGCAAACACCGTCTTCCAACAACACAAGAGAAGACTCTACACATGAACATCACCAGATGGTTGACACCGAAATCAGATTGATTATATTCTTTGCAGCCAAAGATGGAGAAGCTCTATACAGTCAGCAAAAACAAGACCAGGAGCTAACTGTGGCTCAGATCGGGAACTCCTTATTGCCAAATTCAGGCCTAAATTGAAGAAAGTGGAGAAAACCACTAGACCATTCAGGTATGCTCTAAATCAAATCCCTTATGACTATAAAGTGGAAGTGAGAAATAGATTTAAGGGACTAGATCTGAAAGACAGAGAGCCTGATGAACCATGGACAGAGGTTAGTGACATTGTATAGGAGACAGGAATCAAGACCATCCCCAAGAAAAAGAAATGCAAAAAAGCAAAATGGCTGTCTGAGGAGGCCTTACAAATAGCTGTGAAAAGAAGAGAAGCCAAAAGCAAAGGAGAAAAGGAAAGATAATCCCATTTGAATGCAGAGTTTCAAAGAATAGCAAGGAGAGATAAGAAAGCCCTCCTCATCCACAAATCAATCAATGTAATATATCACATTAACAAATTGAAAGATAAAACCCATACGATTATCTCAATATATGCAGAAAAAGCCTTTGACAAAATTCAACATCCATTTATGATTAAAACTCTCCAGAAAGCAGGAATAGAAGAAACATACCTCAACATAATAAAAGCTATATATGACAAACCCACAGCAAGCATCACCCTCAATGGTAAAAAATTGAAAGCATTTCCCCTGAAATCAGGAACAAGACAAGGGTGCCCACTCTCACCACTACTATTCAACATAGTTTTGGAAGTGTTGGCCACAGCAATCAGAGCAGAAAAAGAAGTAAAAGGAATCCAGATAGGAAAAGAAGAAGTGAAACTCTCGCTGTTTGCAGATGACATGATGCTCTACATACAAAACCCTAAAGACTCTACCAGAAAATTACTAGAGCTAATCAATGAATATAGTAAAGTTTCAGGATATAAAATTAACACACAGAAATCCCTTGCATTCCTATACACTAACAATGAGAACACAGAAAGAGAAATTAAGGAAACAATACCATTCACAATTGCAACAAAAAGAATAAAATACTCAGGAGTATATCTACCTAAAGAAACAAAAGACCTATACATAGAAAACTATAAAACACTGATGAAAGAAATCAAAGAGGACACAAACAGATGGATAAATATACCGTGTTCATGGATTGGAAGAATCAATATTGTCAAAATGAGTATACTACCCAAAGGAATGTATAGATTCAATGCAAACCCTATCCAGCTAGCAACGTCATTTTTCACACAACTAGAACAAATAATTTCACAATTTGTATGGAAATACAAAAAACCTCAAATAGCCAAAGTAATCTTGAGAAAGAAGAATGGAACTGGAGGAATCAACCTGCCTGACTTCAGACTCTACTACAAAGCCACAGTCATCAAGACAGTATGGTACTGGAGCAAAGACAGAAATATAGATCAATGGAACCGAATAAAAAGCCCAGAGATAAATCCACGAACCTATGGACACCTTATCTTCGACAAAGGAGGCAAGAATATACAATGGAAAAAAGACAACTTCTTTAGCAAGTGGTGCTGGGAAAACTGGTCAACCACTTGTAAAAGAATGAAAGTAGAACACTTTCTAACACCATACACAAAAATAAACTCAAAATGGATTAAAGATCTAAATGTGAGCTCAGAAACTATAAAACTCCTAGAGGAGAACATAGGCAAAACACTCTCTGACATAAATCACTGCAGGATCCTCTATGACCCACCTCCCAGAATATTGGAAATAAAAGCAAAAATAAACAAATGGGACCTAATGAAACTTAAAAGCTTTTGCACAATGAAGGAAACTATAAGCAAGGTGAAAAGACAGTCCTCAGAATGGGAGAAAATAATAGCAAATGAAGCAACAGACAAAGGATTAATCCCAAAAACATATAAGCAACTCCTGCAGCTCAATTCCAGAAAAATAAATGACCAATCCGCCAGGACATGGAAGCAACCTAGATGTCCATCAGCAGACAAATGGATAAGAAGCTGTGGTACATATACACCATGGAATATTATTCAGCCATTAAAAAGAATTCATCTGAATCAGTTCTAAGGAGATGGATGAAACTGGAGCCCATTATACAGAGTGGAGTAAGCCAGAAAGATAAAGACCAAAACAGTATACTAACGCATATATATGGAATTTAGAAAGATGGTAACAATAACCCTATATGCAAAACAGAAAAAGAGACACAGATGTACAGAGTACACTTTTCGATTCTGTGGGAGAAGGCGAGAGTGGGATGTTTCAAGAGAACAGCATCAAAACAGGTATACTATCAACGGTGAAACAGATCACCAGCCCAGGTTGGATGCATGAGACAAGTGCTAAGGACTGGTGCACTGGGAAGACCCAGAGGGATCGGGTGGAGAGGGAGGTGGGAGGGGGGATCGGAATGGGGAATACATGTAAATCCATGGCTGATTCATGTCAATGTATGGCAAAAACCACTACAATATTGTAAAGTAATTAGCCTCCAACTAATAAAAATAAATGGATAAAATAAATAAATAAATAAGTAAAATAAAATAAAAAAGAAAGCCTTCCTCAGTGATCAATGCAAAGAAATAGAGGAAAAAAATAGAATGGGAAAGACTAGAGATATCTTCAAGAAAATTAGAGATACCAAGGGAAGATTTCTCGCAAAGATGGGTTTGATAAAGGACAGAAATGGTATGGACCTAACAGAAGTAGAAGATATTAAGAAAAGGTGGCAAGAATACACAGAAGAACTGTACAGAAAAGATCTTCACGACCCAGATAATCACCATGGTATGATCACTCACCTAGAGCCAGACATCCTGGAATGTGAAGTCAAGTGGGCCTTAGGAAGCATCACTATGAACAAAGCTAGTCGAGCTGATGGAATTCCAGTTGAGCTATTTCAAATCCTGAAAGGTGATGCTGTGAAAGTGCTGCACTCAATATGCCAGCAAATTTGGAAAACTCAGCAGTGGCCACAGGACTGGAAAAGGGCAGTTTTCATTCCAATCCCTAAGAAAGACAATCCCAAAGAATGCTCAAACTACTGAACAATTGCACTCATCTCACACTCTAGTAAAGTAATGCTCAAAATTCTCCAAGCCAGGCTTCACCAGTACATGAACCGTGAACTTCCAGATGTTCAAGCTGGTTTTAGAAAAGGCAGAGGAACCAGACATCAAATTGACAACATCCACTGGATCATCGAAAAACCAAGAGAGATCCAGAGAAACATCTATTTCTGCTTTATTGACTATGCCAAAGCCTTTGACTGTGTGGATCACAATAAACTGTGGAAAATTCTGAAAGAGATGGGAATACCAGACCACCTGACCTACCTCTTGAGAAACCTGTATGCAGGTCAGGAAGCAACAGTTAGAACTGAACATGGAACAACAGCCTGTTTCCAAATAGGAAAAGGAGTACGTCAAGGCTGTATATTGTCACCCTGTTTATTTAACTTATATCATCATGAGAAACACTGGGCTGGAAGAAGCACAAGCTGGAATCAAGATTGCTGTGAGAAATATCAATAACCTCAGATATGCAGATAACACCACCCTTACAGCAAAAAGTGAGAAGAACTAAAGAGCCTCTTGATGAAAGTGAAAGAGGAGAGTGAAAAAGTTGGCTTAAAACTCAACCTTCAGAAAACTAAGATCATGGCATCTGATCCCATCACTTCATGGCAAATAGATGAGGAAACGGTGGAAATAGTGGCTGACTTTATTTTTCTGGGCTCCAAAATCACTGCAGATGGTGATTGCAGCCATGAAATTAAAAGATGCTTACTCCTTGGAAGGAATGTTATGACCAAACTAGACAGCATATTAAAAAGGAGAGACGTTACTTTGCCAACAAAGGTCTGTCTAGTCAAGGCTATGGTTTTTCCTGTGGTCATGTTTGGATGTGAGAGCAGGACTATAAAGAAGGCTGAGCACTGAAGAATTGATGCTTTTGAACTGTGGTGTTGGAGAAGACTCTTGAGAGTCCCTTGGACTGCAAGGAGATCCAACCAGTCCATCCTAAAGGAGATCAGTCCTGGGTGTTCATTGGAAGAACTGATGTTGAAGCTGAAACTCCAATTATTTGGCCACCTGATGTGAAGAACTGACTCATTTGAAAAGACCCTGATGCTGGGAAAGATTGAGGGCAGGAGGAGAAGAGGACGACAGAGGATGTGATGGTTGGATGGCATCACCGACTCGATGGACATGGGTTTGGGTGGACTCCAGGAGTTGGTGATGGACAGGGAGGCCTGGCGTGCTGCGGTTCATGCGGTCACAAAGAGCCGTACATGACTGAGGAGGAGGTTAGATAACCATATTACTTATCTTACTTTTGAGAGTGAAGGGGTTCTATTAATAATTAAAGCAGAATAGCAGGCAAAAACCAGAATTGTCCTAGGGAAACTAGGAAATAGGGACACCTGTCTCCTAGACCAACATGATCCTGTTTGTTACAAGCAAAGACAGAAGTCTGAAAGGTCTCCAGGTACTTGGCACTCTGGGTTGGGACTGGTATGTAGGACATAATTAACTGGTATGAAGGTGTGGAAAAAAAGCTTATTTTGAAGGTCAAAGCATCTATTGAAGTGTTACTCCAAAGAAATGAAATTCTGAAATAACAGAGATGTTCTACCATATGTAGAGAGCACAGTGATGGGCAAAGAAAAGACAGAAAAAACTCAAGACAAGAAGAAATACAATCAGCAAATAGCAGGTTTGACTGGAATTCAAGAGGTGGATCCATTCATCCAGTCCATGCGGATATTAAATGAACACGGACTAGATTAATCCTGACTGAGGGACTATAGCACAGTGGTAATTACAAAGGCAGAGTATCAGACAAAAACACAGCAGATGATAAATAACAAAAGTGCAGCACAAAGTAAGGATTAAATCTTAAAGAAAAATACAAAGAAGGCTTATGTAAAGAACTATGTCCAAGAAGGAAAGGGGGAATGCAGAGACTGGGCCTTAGCTACTGGTTTGAGGTGTTTTTTTTGTTTGTTTGTTTTAATAGGTGATCCTCTAGTTGTGTTTTATTAAGTAATAAAAAATAGTATTCTAAAAAAAGCATAAGTAATACACAAAACGAAAACACTAACAACAATAAACGCATCCAAAGTGTCCAGAAATCATTTTTTAAGTAGGAAGATAGACATTATCTCAGAGGGATATTTCAAATTCCATAAGCCTGCTCAGAAGCAGCATTATAAACAGGGCAATTATACTGATCAATGTTCAGATTTTCCTTACAATATTGCATGTAAAATCACATATTTTATTATAAAACTAAGGCAGGAGGAGAAGGTGATGGCAGAGGATGAGATGGTTGGATGGCATCACCGACTCAATCGACATGAGTTTGAGTAAACTCATGAGTTGGCGATGGACAGGGAGGCCTGGCGTGCTGCAGTCCATGGGGTCGCAAAGAGTCGGACACAACTGAGCGACTGAACTGAACTGAACTGAACTGAAGCACATGCACATGATAAACCTTTATAGTCAGCATTACAGGAGAGCCAGGGAGCTACTAGTTCCAACAGCAAGCAAGTCATACAGTTAAAGCTTTAGAGACAAAATCATTGTCAGTTCCATCAGTGAAATTTTGATCATTAGATATTAAAATAATGTAAGAAAAGTACACAGTGTTCTAATTGGTGATGAGTGAGCTCCCCATCATCCCCGGTGGCTCAGTGGTAAAGTATCCATCTACAACACAGGAGATGCACAAGACACGGGTTTGATCCCTGGGTCAGAAAGATCCCCTGGAGAAGGAAATGGCAACCCACTCCAGTGTTCATGCCTGGAGAATCCCATGGACAGAGAAGCCTTGTGGGCTACAGTCCATAGGATGGCAAAGAGTTGTACACAACTGAAGCAATTTGGCACTCACACACACATGAGTTCCTTCATCATAACTCAAGGCATTTATTTTCTCAGAAGCGATGTGAGATCATACTGTATGAACTTTCTTAACATATTTATTATAATTAGTGTATATTTATATTTGTATCTTTATAGCCAAATCAAAATATATCTGAATAAACACTCAACAAATCTTAAAATTTTATAAATATTTTAGGGTTAAATTGCACTCTAACGTAATTATTTTGTAGAGTTGCCTCCACTGAGATCATTTTTCTCCACATATGAATCTGTCCTCTTTCTCCTCTTCATTCCTCCCAACTCCCTCATTAAGCATCTTCATTAAAATATATATTCATTTTATAAACTTGTTAAGTCATCTAGGAAGAGGTCTCTGTTCTGGGGCTTGTGAGGGAATCAAAGATGAAACCACATGAGTTTTACCTTTAAGAAGCTTATATGAAAAAATCCACATAAATAAAGTGGAGTAAAAATATTAAAATCACTGTAATAAAGAAGAAACAAAAACAAAAAGAAAACCTAGAGAAATGAATAAACCAAATAAACACATACATACAGAGAACAGAGTCGTGATTACCAAAGGGAAGAGAGAGGAAGGGTGAAATGGGTGAAGGGGATCAAGTGCGTGATGCCACATGAGAGCTAAGCTTTTAGTAGTCAACACTGCAGTGTGTACAGAAGTTAGAACACAATGCTGCACAAACCGAAGTTATAAAATGCTACAAACCAATGTTACCTCAATTTAAAATTTTGAAGAAGCAGAATAGGTGCTCTATAGTTTCAGATGTTTGTCTGAAACATCAACCCAACTCTCTGGTGGACAGCTGATTAGGGAGGGGTATGGGAAATAGCCACCAAGCAGCTGCACCATTTTTCAGGGATAAAGCCTGATGGTTAATGAAGATGAATGAAGGACAACTAAGCGGTTAAAGCCCTTGATAAGTGCAGAAGCATTGCTTAAGTCGGCACCTGGGCAGAAATTTTCCAATTACTTTTCTGACAGCATTCTTATAAGGAAGACAGCTAGTGGCATGCAATTAACCTTCTGGTTCATGCACTTATTCAGCAACAATTACTGAATGCCCACTGGATGCTGGAAATGATAGTAAGAACTAGATGTTTTAACCACTTTAACTAATTCATAGGCTTCCCTGGTGGTTCAGTGGTTAAAAAAAAAAAAAAAAAATCTGCCTGCCAATACAAGAGATGCAAAAGGCGTCGGTTCAATCCCTGGGTGGGGAAGATCCCCTGGAGAAGGAAATGGTAACTCACTCCAGTATTCTTGCCTGGAAAATCACATTGACAAGGAGCCTTGTGGGCTACAGTTCATGAGGTCACAAAAGAGTCAGACATGACTCAGTGACTAAACAATAAACTAATTCATATACATAGTGGAAAATGTTCAGGAATACCTTCCTTATGTTCAAATCCAGTCTTGCCTTTAAGAGCCCAGCTCAAATGCCAGCTCCTCTAGAAAGGTCTTCTCAAGTCTCCCAGGCCAAAGTAAACAGCTCTCTTCTCTAAATTCTCACAGCATTTTGTTTGGATCTTTTTGATGGGACATGATATTATCCCCCCATTGTAACTATTTCTTCATATCACCTTTTAATAGACTACTGGCTTTTCCCTAGTGGCTCAGATGGTAAAGAATTTATCTGCAGTACAGGAGACCTGGGTTTGATCTCCAGGTTGGGAAGATCCCCTGGAGAAGGGAATGGCAACCCACTCCAGTATTCTTGCCTGGAAATTCCCATGGACAGAGGAGCCTGGCAGGCTACAGTCCACAGGGTCCCAAAGAGTTGAAAACAGCTGAGCAACTAACACACAACAGACTACAAGTAATTTGAAGCCAAGAGTCATATCATCTTAACATTCTCATCATCTTCTTAGTCCTCAGGGCATAAGGTAGCTCCTTGCAAAATGAATTCAAGAACTACCTTCTATCCACCCTGGTCCAAAACAAATTACTATATATCTGGGGAAAAAAAAAACATTATCTTTTTCTCTATAGTCAAAAACAATCTCTAGAGGAATAAACAAAGATTTTATATATGTATGTGTGTGTGTATATACACATGCAACACAGTAATAACCATAATTTTAATGCCAATGATTACCAAGTCTATCACATTTTCAATACTAAACTTAACCTGTGCATCTACTAAAGAAAGTGTTTATTTAAAAAAATTACCTGTAAAGCAATTATTCTCCCATTAAAAATAAATTTAAAATGATTTAAAAAATATTATCAAAGTAAATATGCATGACCTACTTAAACTTCCTAGGTGAACTGTTTTTAAGTACTTTAGAACATTAATTACACTTGAGTTTTTTAGGCTTATTAAAGCATGCCCAATAAAATTTCTACTGCTGTCTATGCACACAACATTAGCTAGCAAGAAAATTGGGTTACTGTGTGTACTTGAAATATTTTAAATTTATGCTTACTTAGAAATAACCTGTAATTCATATAGTTTGCTAATTCAGGCACATTTCCTTCAATGCCCTAATTAGTGAGAGAAAGCTTAAAAATTTTGGAAATATACTGAAACACTTATGGGTTACACCAACTAAGTAAATGGAAGGTGGGAATTAAAACCCACTTTCTTTCTTGAGAATTCACCTGCAATGCTGGAGACCTGGGTTCGATCCCTGGGTTGGGAAGACACCCTGGAGAAGGAAGGGAAAGGCTACCCACTTCGGTTTTCTGGCCTGGAGAATTTCATGGACTGAATAGTCCATGGGGTAGCAAAGAGTCGGACATGACTGAGCGACTTTACTTCACTTCTTTCCTGAGAAGCTATATATGGTATAATGGAAAGAATAATGGGTTAGAAGTTTTAGAGACGTGGATTCTATAAGGTGTTATGTGTACATGTGCATATGTTTATATTATAAATGTGAATATGTGTGTGCATGTATACACACATACCCACACACGTATATATAATGTTACACTATGTTGAATATAAGGCCCCCTCATTTTCACCAACCATGGATTACAAGCTATACAGAAATTATGTTGTACTCATCTTTCTATCCCCTAAAATGTCTATATAAGTGCCTTGTGCACGGTAGTTAGTAAATAAATTTTTATTAAATTGAGCTAAATTTAAAGAAATTCCTTTAATAAGCTTGCCTGTTACTACATTTTGATCAATATGGTTGAAAATGAGACGCACTGCTCAGCAGTGAGATTTTTCCAACTTTTGACAGGGCTTCCAAATCAATAGATAAATTCACTGAAATAAATTCTGGATGTCTTTTGAGAAGAAAGAAAACAGAAAAAAAGAAAATTAACATTTCTTTTTTTACCTAATACAAGCACTGTGCTAGGTATTTATGCAGAATTCTCTTAGTTTCAAAAAGCTAATGCAAATATAAAGCCTACAAAAATCTCATTTGTTAGGGATGCCTTGGTATCACTGGGCAAAGAAAATGCTCTTTTTTCTACAAGGTGAAATCTGGCAGTTGAACTAATAGAAAAAAAAATGTATCCTGTTTGAGTGGGGAAAATACTTCTTCTCAGTGAAAATTTTTACTTAATGGGAGCACTTTGTTACTTGGAGCAAAAAAACAAAACAAAACAAAAAATACAACTTTTGATACTTTTCAAGAATTCTGAGCTTAGCCATAAAGAAAAATTATTTTGCTCATAAATAGTATTCTTGTAACATCTGAATTCATACATTTCAAAAGTAACTTCATCATATACTACAATTTAATTTAAAAATAAAACTTAAATCATCAAACCAAAAAAGTGCCATATTGCTAAAACAAACCCAGACTCTACTGAAGTTGAAAATTTGGTGCAAAGCTCACAGGCCTTGTGGTTTGGGTGATTTCCAAATTTATTTTAATTCGTTGCTCCAGAGCCATGGTTCTGCCCAAGGCGCTGTGTCTCTGAATGGGAAACAGGGTGAATATTTGTGGTTGGGAAGGCCATCCAGAGAATTCCTGTGTGCTTCCCCACCTCTCCCCTCAACTACACTCTCTCCCAAATGAAAACTACTGCTTGCTCATTCATTCAAATGATCTTTACTAATATGTTCTAGACTATTTCTTAAAAACCTTTTTACCTTTATTTCTGGTTTTCCCCTAAACCAATAAAGCAGAAGTGAGAAGCTGATGAAAAATCAAAACAGCAACATCATATAAATTCCTCTCATTAAAATAATGGATAACTTCAAACTACTGATGCTTTCTGGCAATCTCAAATATATTAAACTCACAATGAAAACTGCATTTGTTATACACTCTAACCAGACTTTTTTTGCTTTGACTTTTGAATATATCTATTCTGCCCTTATATCTTTACTTAGTTAAAATGGGTATTTTACAGATTTCAAATGACAGTCCAGAAGTCATAACTGGGCTTTAGAACAGAGCAAATCAAGTTGCCACAATGTCTGCTCATCAATGCTAATCTCACCTTCTCTCACAGGAATCTGAAGCCTTTTGGAAAAGAGCTACATAGTGAAACTACATAGAGATGGGAACATGTTAGTCATTGTCCTATGTGTATGATGTATATGCAAAGTACATCATGCAAAATGCCGGTCTGGATGAGGCACAAGCTGAAATCAAGATTGCCGAGAGGAGTATCAATAACCTCAGATACACAGATGACACCACCCTTATGGCAAAAAGTGAAGAGGAACTAAAGAGCCTCTTGATGAAAGTGAAAGAGGAGAGTGAAAAAGCTGGCTTAAAACTCAACTTTCAAAAAACTAAGATCATGGCATCTGGTTCCATCATTTCATGGCAAATAGATGGGGAAACAGTGGAAACATGAGAGACTTCATTTTCTTGGGCTCCAAAATCACTGCAGATGGTGACTGCAGCCATGAAATTAAAAGACGCTTGCTTGCTCCTTGGAAGAAAAGCTATGACCAACCTAGAGAGCATATTGAAAAGCAGACATTACTTTACTGACAACAGTCTGTCTAGTCAAAGCTATGGTTTTTCCAGTAGTCATGTATGGATGTGAGAGTTGGACTATAAAGAAAGCTGAGTGCCAAAGAACTGATGCTTTTGAACTACGGTGCTGGAGAAGACTCTTGAGAGTCCCTTGGACTGCAAAGAGATCAAACTACTCAATCCTAAAGGATATCAGTCCTGAATACTCATTGGAAGGACTGATGCTGAAACTCCAATACTTTGGCCACCTGTGGCAAACAACTAACTCCTTGGAAAAGACCCTGATGCTGGGAAAGACTGAAGGCAGGAGGAGAAGGGGACAACAGTGTGAGATCATTGGATGGTATCACCGACTTGATGGACATGAGTTTGAGCAAGTTCCGGGAGTTGGTGATGGACAGGGAAGCCTGGCATGCTTCCATGGGGTCACAAAGAGTCGGACATGATTGAGCGGCAAAACTGAACTGTCCTGTGTGTGCGTGCATGTGTGCGTCAGTGTATGTATGTGTGTTGGTATTGATTTAACTTACGCAGGAATGCAAAAGAGTTTACCACATTGCTTTAAAGTGGCCTTCTGGTACTGTGTTTCTAATAATTTTCAAAATAAAATCAAATTTGATCAACAGCTAAACTGTAAGAGTTCTTTTCTCATTTAGAAAGTGTGTAACAGTTATTAATAAATTAATTTTTACATATCAAGTTCACCTTGGGTGAATGTGTACAACTGCAACTATCTTGACCATAAGTGACTTTTGAAACATCCTCTCAAACTGGAGTTCAGGTCCTCCAGTGGATGTCAGTGCACAAAGTACCAAAGTGAATACTTGAGGATAGCTGAATTTTTGTGATCTCAGAAGTCTATAAATATTCCCTAAATTTTTTTCCAATTTCTCAGAAGCCTCATTTCTAGACCAGTGTTTGTTTGAAATAATGATAATGCCTATAGGGCTTTTGTGGCACAGTGGCAAGAATACTGGGAATTAAGAGACCTAAGTTTGACCTCTGACTTACCACTTACCATTGTCATTACTGGACATCTTAGCCAAGTTCCATTCAATTTCTAAACCTCAGTTTATTCCTCTCTAAAACAATGGGTGTATACTAGATCATACCTAAAACCTCTTTACACTCTATGTTCTGAGATTATTTTTAATATTTTACCCTTGAGATCAGCTCAATTCAGTTCAGTTCAGTCTCTCAGTAGTGCCTGACTCTTTGCAACCCCACGGACTGCAGCATTCAAGCCTCCCTGTCCATCACCAACTCCCAGAGTTTACTCAAACTCATGTCCATTGAGTTGGTGATGCCATCCAGCCATCTCATCCTCTGTCATCCCCTTCTCCTCCTGCCCTCAATCTTTCCCAGCATCAGGGTCTTTCCAATGAGTCACTTCTTCACAGCAGGTGGCCAAATAATTGGAGTTTCAGTTTCAGCCTCAGTCCTTCCAATTAATATTCAGGACTGATCTCCTTTAGGATGGACTGGTTGGATCTCCTTGCTATCCAAGGGACTCTCAAGAGTCTTCTCTAACACCACAGTTCAAAAGCATCAATTCTTCAGTGCTCTGCTTTCTGTATAGTCCAACTCTCACATCCATACATGACTACTGGAAAAACCATAGCTCTGACTAGATGGACGACTGGAGTTCAAAAAGTTGCCTGATTCAGAGAAGAGTTGCTTGTGGGTCATTTTCAAATCCTTAATAAGAACTTGCCTAATTTGATCTCAGGGCTTCCCTGGTGGCTCAACAGCAAAGAATTCACCTGCTATGCAGAAGATGCAGGAGATGCAGGTTCGATCCCTGAGTTGAAAAATCCCCTGGAAGATGGCATGGAAACCCACTCCAGTATTCTTGCTATTCCCATGGACAGAGAAACCTGGTGGGCTACAGTCCATGGGGTTGCAAAGAGATGGAAACAACTGAAGACTGAAGTGACTGAGCACTCTTGTAAGTTGAACTCATTGACTAGTTTCCCAGGAGCAAATATTATTGTCTCACCCACCTGCAAAGACAGTGCTTCCTATTAATCTATGTGAGTCAGCATCTTACTGAGATCCATACTCTTCACAACAGCATTTTCAACCAAATGAAATTCCCATTCTAACGACTAGCTATATAAAAGATCAATCATTGTATCATTCGAAACATCTGTAGAAATAAAATTTCTAGATATGTAAGAGCTGTGGAAATTTTTATATTTCATATATCATGTTCCCACAGCTTGTCTTCAGACTGCACTTAATCCAATCTGAAGATAAATTTTCACCCCCAGTCTGAAATGCAATTTCACATGAAACCAGTTTATTATTCCATCTCTTTGTAGTTCATATCTTATATTTTTAGAGTATTAACTCATTCCATGTTTAAAACAGAAAGACAATCACTGTGCTATTAATCCATGAATGATGATAATCTATAGCTTAACATCTGGCAAGCAAAAGAAAATCACAACTACTCCTCCAAAGGTAGGGAGACCCTCCATCAGAGAAACTTGAACTGAAGGAAAATATATGAATAGGAGTAAGAGGAACAAAAGGAGCAAATAGAAGGGAACATGCCTGGTGGTCCAGTGGTTAAGTCTCTGCGCTTCCAATGTAGGGAGTATGGGTTCCATCCCTGGTTGGGGCACAGGCCCAGAGCCATGAAAAAAAAATTTTTTTGAAAAAAAAATTTTTTTGAAAATTTTTTTTGAAGAAAAAAAATTTCTTTTAAGGAGAAAATAAATGCAGTAAGGAGCTAGTGTGTTTTGAGCCTTTTCCCTGGACTCATTTAGCATTTATATAACTGCGTAAGGCAGGTATCCTTCCCATTTATAAATGAGCAAGTTAAGATCAAAAGCGTTGTTATTCCACAGCTAATAATGTGTAGTTGGGACTCGGGCCCAGCTCTGCCTCCCTTCATGAAGCTACACTGCTTCTGGATTAAAGGTAACTGGACACCACATACACTCTATCACGAAGTGGGCACGTGAAAGAAAAAGAAATGTTTCAGATTGAGGATTTGAAGATTGCACTACAGGATAAAACTCTGAAGGAGGAATTAGGTAAGAGGAGAACCAAGATTTAACAATAGTCACCAGTATAAAGAAGGAAAAAGAATTTAAAAAGAAGGTTAGTTGAAATGTTAAGCATTCAGAAGTTGGTTAAACATGAGGACAGACTACCTCCTAATGAGATCACCATTAGCCTAAGTAAAACAGCTGCAAGTCATCACTGACGCCTCTGTCTCCCTTACCAAGTAGTAACAAAGTCCTGTTGAATCCTCCTTTCTGGCACTTCCTTCCCATTCTTCCTGCTCCCTTCCAATCTCAGGCCCTTATAGTTCCACAGCTGAAAACTGCAGCACCTTGGTCTCCTGCCTTCCAGACTGTGTCATTTACACTTTTGAGCTTAATCTCCCTAAAAGACTGTCTGACCATATTACTCTTTGGTATAGAAATCAGAATGGTCTTCTACTAACCACACAACATTCATCCTGATAGTCTTTTCCATTACCCATATGCACTTTAAATTTAACTGCTCCCCATTACACTGTACCTCTTAAACTCATATGTCAATTACATCTCAATAAAACTGGAAAAATTTTTTAAATTTTAAGAGTTGTAAAAATAAATAAATATATAAACTATCCCCCAATATAACCCTAGTCAACCTTATGAGCTCTGTGACCATTATACTAGCTGTTGGACTTACTGCAAGTATATCTGTGCCTCAGTTTATCATCGATGAAATAGGAATAAATAATAATATTTGCCTCATAATTATTTTGAGAATAAAATTAATTTAATGCATGTAAAACCCTTGAAATAGTGGCTGTACTGCTCAATAAGTGCTCAATAAACATTAACAATCATTATTATCATTTTAAATTATTGCTTTTTTTACCTTTACAGTCAAATATTATACAACACCACAACATAAATATTATTAAAGTAATGAAAATAACAGCAATGGAGACACCAAAATTTGAATATGTATAATCTGGCTCTAGAGTTATGCTTTAACCACTAAGCTACAATGCCGTGAAGAAATGATCAGATAAAATATACCTCCAAGCATGAGTTCTTGCCATATCCTCTATCTGAAGGATCCTCAAATTATCAAATTCTTAAATATAATCATTAAAATCCAGTCCAGTTAAGACCCTTTTCAAGATATCTTCTCTGAGCTTTCTGGCCAAAAGTTATGATCTACCAATTTTGAATTCTACTGGCATTTTTATCTTAATTTTGTGTGACACACTGATTCATTGTTACAGAAATTTTAAATTATAACATCCTATATTCTCATACTACTTGAAAGTCTGTAAGTCACTTTTAAATATATGAACTCCTTATGTTCTGTTTCCCTGGCTAAGGTCTTTGAGGGCAGCGATTGAAACTTATACTTCTGAGTCACTTCTGCATTCCCTAGTATGAGACCTTATAAAGAGGAGATCCCTGCAGACAGCTGGGTGGAGGTCAGTGGTTACCTACAAAAGAAGGTCTTTCAAATAATTTTGAACAATCCCCAAAGGACTGCAGTAGGGTTACCAAAATCATCAATTCAAATATTAGACATATTTCTATTTATACTGCCAAGTATTTACATTCATATAAACAACTCTTGAGTACATACGCAGAAAGCCACTGTCTAATTCCGTTTTCTTATAGCTATCTCTGGCATCCTTCTCCATTTAACCCCATTAAAATCATGCTAGTTGCAAAACAACAACAAAAGCAAAACAGAAAGAGACACAAGTGATACAACCAGAGGCTGCCTTATCATTCATACATTGCTTACACTGTAAGGAAAATCTTGAAAATAAATAAAGATTAGGTGTGTGATTAACAAGAGACGAATGAACTCTTTCTGAAATTTTTACTTGAGACATAGAATTTATAATTCCAAGTGCAACTGCATAATTCCAGTGCAACTACAAAGCGAGAAGAGGTGAGAAAACTCTCTTTCATTTAACCCAGTTCCTTTTACAAAGATACCTTCACTGCCAACATCAACATTTTGAAAATGTTTTCTTTGGACTGATGGATATCATACTCTAAACTTTTGGAAATACCTTTTTATTCAGTGAGTATGGGGCAACAGAGAACAAGAGAAGAGAAATTTTCATAAGAAGCTGATTCCTTAATTTGGAGAAAGATACACGACAAAGTGAAGAGGAAAAATAGTCAATCCTATTTAAAGAGTTAAAACAGAGAAGGAAAAAAGTTTTTGAAATTTAAACAGAAAGTAAATATTTCTACTTATACAGATAACTAATGGTGCTTAGAACAAATCTTATTATTGTTTAGTCAGTAAGTCATGTCCAACTCCTTGTGACCCTATAGACTGTAGCCCACCAGGCTCCTCTGTCCATGGGATTTCCCAGGCAAGAATACTGGAGCAAGTTGCTATTTCCTTCTCCAGGGGACCTTCCCGACCCAGGGATCAAACCCATGTCTCCTGCATTGGCAAGTGGATTTTTTTTTTTTAACCACTGAGCCATCAAGGAAGCCTCTTGAACATATCTTACCTCTATCAAACTGTCTTACCTAGAAGCTATCCTATTTTCTTATGTCTGATTATAAGAAAAAATGTATATGAAATAGGTAGAAGTATTATAGAAGTCATGAAATATCTTTACCATGTAAGTATTTACCAGGTAAGTATTAAGAAGATTTTTAATAACATGGAAAATGTTTACTGAATAATATTAAGTGAAAAACAGAATATAATATCTATAGCATTTGATCTCAATTATGTAAAAACATATTTAACTTTCTTTTTTTTTAAAGAAAACATGTTAAGACATTAACAGCCACTGCCTTTGTTTGGTAGAACTATCTTTCCAATGAGTTCTGACATTCTACATTTTCCCCAGCAAGCCTATATAGTGAAGGTACCATATACCTTCATACATGGGGTGGAGGGGAAATCAACACTTCGAGAAAAAGATTTTCAAAATTTAGTTCCACTAGAACGTGCTAACCAAATTCATTTACATATCTAAATGTAATCTGTAAGTTTATAAATAATGATACAAACTATTGTTATAATTATTATCATTTTAAAAATAAAGCAACCAGAGGAGATTTCCAATGAAAACTGGGAGGTAATAAAAACTATAAAAATGTTTAGCAGCCTTATTCCAAAGTATAATATTTCAACGTATGTTTAACTTCTTAAAGTCAAAAAGAACACTCCTCAAAGCCAACATCATTTCATGTTTATTATACATTACTATACCACTGTTCAAGACACAGGATTCCTCCCAAGACTGTTTAATTTAGTTCATAACTGAGATACGACGACATGAAATAAACAATGCAAGAAGATAAACTATTCAAGGCTACATCAGAGGTCAATATATTAATACCACAGTAGAGTCTGAGGAAGAAATCACGCAGCTAGGATCTGTCAGAAGTGCTTCATTCGGGAGGTGGGAAAGGGGAAAATAAGCAGTGTTCATTAAAGTGTACAGGCTCTGAGGATCACATGTGATTTAACCATTGGGCATGTATACGAGCTCAGTCACGTCCGACTCTTTGCAACCCCATGGACTGTAGCCCACCAGGCTCCTCTGTCCATGGGATTCCCCAGGCAAGAATACTGGAGTGGGTTGCCATGCCCTCCTCCAGGAGATCATGACCCAGGGATCGAACCTGCATCTCCTGCATTGCAGGTAGATTCTTTACCATTGAGCTACCTGGGAAGAGTTAACAGTACTATACTATATATTTGAAAGCTGCTATGAGAATAGATCTTAAAAGTTCTCATCACAAGAAAAGAAATTTTTAAAATAGCGCTCCTCACAGTATACAATTTAGTGCTAGACATACTATAAATGCTAAGTAAATACTCCTTGAATGGAAATCAGCTTTTACATATAAAGAAATTAACTGTGTTCCCCCCTAACAGGTGACTTTGCCCACTTGAGCATCTCTGAAGCATCTATCAAGGTGCTCTTAAAGCAAATCATCACCGATGCAATAATAATGTTTTATTTTAACATAATTTTATTTTATATTTTAAAATATAGTAATTTTACAATGCCCTTGGCCTATATTATTTCCCTTTTGTTCTCTCATAACAAGGAACTTTTGATTCATGTAAGGTTTTTAAGGTCAGCCTGATCCGGATTTCTGGCCGGCACATTTTGAGAGCACTTCCCCCATTTTCCCACACATTTACCTACTTTACTCTTAAATGCATAGTGTAACACAAGCTCTAAAACTCCCCCATCCTAGCCATAACCTATTGAAAAAAAAAATTATATAGGGTTATCATTACCATCTTTCTAAATTCCATATATATGTGTTAGTATGTTGTAATGTTCTTTATCTTTCTGGCTTACTTCACTCTGTATAATGGGCTCCAGTTTCATCCATCTCATTAGAACTGATTCAAATGAGTTCTTTTTAATGGCTGAGTAACATTCCATGGTGTATATGTACCACAGCTTCCTTATCCATTCGTCTGCTGATGGGCATCTAGGTTGCTTCCATGTCCTGGCTATTATAAACAGTGCTGCGATGAACATTGGGGTGCATGTGTCTCTTTCAGATCTGGTTTCCTCAGTGTGTATGCCCAGGAGTGGGATTGCTGGGTCATATGGCAGTTCTATTTCCAGTTTTTTAAGAAATCTCCACACTGTTTTCCATAGTGGCTGTACTAGTTTGCATTCCCACCAACAGTGTAAGAGGGTTCTCTTTTCTCCACACCCATGCAAAACAGAAAAAGAGACACAGAAGTACAGAACAGACTCTTGAACTCTGTGGGAGAAGGTGAGGGTGGGATGTTTTGAAAGAACAGCATGTATATTATATATGGTGAAACAGATCACCAGCCCAGGTGGGATGCATGAGACAAGTGCTCGGGCCTGGTGCACTGGCAGGACCCAGAGGAATCGGGTGGAGAGGGAGGTGGGATGGGGGACCGGGATGGGGAACACATGTAACTCCATGGCTGATTCATGTCAATGTATGACAAAACCCACTGAAATGTTGTGAAGTAATTAGCCTCCAACTAATAAAAATAAATAAATAAATAAATAATAAAATAAAATAAGCTGCAAGGATAAAAAAGAAAAAATTATAGCATATAATACAGCATCATTTTATATATCTAAACCACTGTGGGCCAGAAAGAGCCATTCTTCTTAGTTCATTAGCAAAAGTTTCTTTTTTTAAAAGTGTCATCCAATTTGCAAAGTGCATATTCCTGCCTTCAGCATTTATTTGTCAAGAGTCATAATTAAGCTCAATCTGGAAAAATGCTGAGAAAGATATATTTATTTTTAGGTTCTTTATGCACAGTAGCATTTTACTAGAAGGAATGATTTTCGGGCAATTTGTCCATCAAAATCTTTCAGATTAAGGGCAATACTTTTTTTAGTCACGAACTATGAAATCCTTTACAATATATCATGCAGAGATTTGCTGGAGACATATTTCAGAAGAACACAATAATCAGTCTTAAAAGTAGTAATCCTCTCACTGTATTCATTACTAACCAGTTTTTGATGACCTGGCTTATGACATAAAGGATGGCATACTCAAGTTCAAATACTGGCAATAAGTGGGACGGAGGTTCAAGAGGGAGGGGGACATATGTATACCTATGGCTGATTCATGTTGATGTTTGGCAGAAACCAACACAATTCTGTAAAGCAATTATCCTTCAATTAAAAAATAAATAAATTTTTTAAAGTACTAGCAATAACAATTAAAAGATTAGAAAATAAGATACAATATCAAAGAAAGAGGAAAAAAGAAACCTCATGTATTGGAGGAAAACAGAAAAACTTGGTAGTAACATAAGTAGGTGTATAAAGCTCTTAATTTCACCTAAGAAAGATGAGGAATGAGTTTACATTACAGCAAAAGCAGTTAGTTTAGATATTAGAAAGACATGTCTAATTTGAGGCTTTGGGGTTCCTACAATCCATTACTGTGAAAAGTTACAGACTCTGCTTCAATAGAAATTGTTATGAGGTTGATGGATAGACTGACAATCTGAACATTGGTTAAAACAAAGTCCTCTCTGCCTCTGGAATGTTATACTATTTTCCTGCCTCATTTTCTGTCACTGAGCCATGTGTATTCTCCCACTTACATTTTCTAAATGCTCTTCTTTCGTGCTGCCTTGAGAAGGTACTTCGCATAGTAATGTAAGAGCTGCTACGTGCTGTGCCGCGCTTAGCCGCTCAGTCCTGTCCGACTCTTTGTGACCTCATGGACTGTAGCCCACCAGGCTCCTCTGTCCATGGGATTCTCCAGGCAAGAATACTGGAGCGGGCTGCCATGCCCTCCTCCGGGGGATCTTCCCAACCCAGAGATCAAACCCAGGTCTCCCACCTTGCAGGTGGAGTCTTTACTATCTAAGCCACCAAGGAAGTCCAAGAATACTGGAGTGTAACCTATCTTTTCTACAGGGGATCTTCCTGACCCAGGAATCAAACCCGGGTCTCCTGCATTGCAAGCGAATTCTTTACCAGCTGAGCTATCAGGGAAGCCCAAGAGCTACTACACTCTACCCCCCACCCCCACCCCCCCAGGAAAAGCATACCTGAATCATTCATACATTAAAAAAATATTTGCTAAGTGTCCTCCATGGGCTATGAGAAACTCTTGAACTTTGGGCACATAACGCTGGGGGGGAAAGGTCCCTTCCTACATGTACTTTAGAGTCAAACCATCTAACAGGATATTATAAAAAAGGATTACAAGTGCAGAAAAAGTTTTTAAGGACTGCGTTCTATAGAATCCAGACAAAAGAACATAAGCAGGAGAACTTAAGCTCCAGGAAAAGAAGGTTTAAGCAGGAACTGAAGGCTGAGGAGGGCGAAGAGTCTCCTGTGACGTCATGGGAGAAGGTCCAGAGGTTGAAAAGGAGCACACAATATGGGAGAACACAGACAGTGCAATATGGTTCAAGGACAGCCAGAAGGGTGAGAGGCGAGGGTGCAAGGCTGACGGAGGCGCCAATAAAGGCCCACCCTGTTCAGATATCTGGAGTCGTTTCAAGAATCACCAGATCCCACTTTAGAAAGATCAGTCTGGCTACAGTGTGGAAAACGGACTGGAAGAAAGCAATAACGAAGTAGGGGAGATAGGGCAGTAGGCTGTTACCATCACCCAAGGAAAGATATGGGTGGGCAGGACGAGAGTCACAGCAGAAGGAGCAGAGAAGGTCAGACAGATCTGATACATTTGGGAGGACAGACATGACCCAGTGAATGAAAAATTACAAAGAGTGTAGGGGAAGTCAAGAATAGTTCTCAAGTGGTTGGTTTGGACAATGAGCACCATTCACTGAGAAAGGTGCAAAGGGAGGAGAAAATTTGATTTTTATTTATTTATTATTTATTAGGGAATAATAAATTCAGTTCAACCTGCTTTGAGTTTTGAGCTGCCCGACCAGAGATCAGGTCAATCAAGTCCCTCAAAGGAGATTTCAAATGAAATACAACAATGCATGGTTTTCGCCTCCGATGTTGAGAAATTAATTAATTGTATCATATTTTAAAGAGACCAACACCACTTTTGTTGAAGGAAGTAAATGTTTTCCAACTTAGAAACACAGTCTTGCTAAAAGACAGGTTAATAGGTACACTATAATTTCTAGTTAATCTACTTATAATGTCTTTTTTTAATAAAGAAAATTGAAAACAAGTCCAGGCTCAAGTCCATGAATCACCCTCTTGTTCAGGCATTTCTGACATTTCCAATTTTAACCATGTCACTAAGATGGAAAAATTCATGATTTAGTAAGCTGAGCAGCACTGACTGATCATTCAGTATTTAATTAGAAAATCCTCAGGTTTTCAGGGCAAATCATGAGCTATGTCGGTTCAACTCTCTTACTCAAATCTATTAACCTATCTATTAAAATTTGAGCACTGAGACACTGCAAAATATTCAGCATGGGCTAAAATTCTGGACTAAAGATCACATCTGCAAAAAACACTAGCTGAAAGTCAAAGGAGCAGTTTAAACAGCACCACTTTCTTTAAATAAACTATGCTTTCTCTTTAGTATTTTTGATCAATTAACAGTGATATTTTAATATGTTTTCATTAAGATGACATAATTAAGGCAATAAATACCTATTTTAACATCTATTTTTTGATGTAATAACAGTATATACTACAAATCATTTGAACTACACAAGGAATTAAAGATAATAACAGCAGAATATGAATGAATGTCAGGATTATTCTCCAAAACAGCCATTGTTGTGGCCCCATGCTATATACCATCAGACTTTTTAAAATTTTACTTTCAGAATAACTAACCTGCTTTTTCTAATAATCTACATACTAAATGGCTATTAAAAACAGGCAACATTAAGAAGATAAGTACTCAGAAAATCAACCTAAAAAAATTAAAGCATTACATGATGTATCAAATTTTACTGGTATCAGTTCAGTTCAGTTCAGTTCAGTCGCTCAGTCATGTCTGACTCTTTGCAACCCCATGAACTGCAGCACACCAGGCCTCCCTGTCCATCACAAACTCCCGGAGTTTACTCAAACTCATGCCCATCGAGTCAGTGATGTCATCCAGCCATCTCATCCTCTGTCGTCCCCTTCTCCTCCTGCCCCCCATCCCTCCCAGCATCAGGGTATTTTCCAATGAGTCAACTCTTTGCATGAGGTGGCCAAAGTACTGGAGTTTCAGTTTTAGCATCAGTCCTTACAATGAGCATCCAGGACTGATCTCCCTTAGGGTGGACTGGTTGGATCTCCTTGCAGTCCAAGGGACTCTCAAGAGTCTCCCCCAACACCATAGCTCAAAAGCATCAATTTTTTGGCACTCAGCTTTCCTCACAGTCTAACTCTCACATCCACACATGACCACTGGAAAAACCATAGCCTTGACCAGACGGATCTTTGTTAGCAAAATAATGTCTCTGCTTTTTAATATGCTATCTAGGTTGGTCATAACTTTCCTTCCAAGGAGTAAGCATCTTTTAATTTCATGGCTACAATCACCATCTGCAGTGATTTTGGAGCCCCAAAAAATAAAATCAGACACTGTTTCCACTGTCTCCCCAACTATTTCCCATGAGGTGATGGGACCAGATGCCATGATCTTAGTTTTCTGAATGTTGAGTTTTAAGCCAACTTTTTCACTCTCCTCTTTCACTTTCATCAAGAGGCTTTTCAGTTCATCTTCACTTTCTGCCATAAGGGTGGTGTCATCTGCATATCTGAGGTTATTGATATTTCTCCCGGCAATCTTGATTCCAGCTGTGCTTCTTCCAGCCAGACTTCAGCAATACATGAACTGTGAACTTCCAGATGTTCAAGCTGGTTTTAGAAAAGGCAGAGGAACCAGAGATCAAATTGCCAACATCTGCTGGATCATCAAAAAAGCAAGAGTTCCAGAAAAACATCTATTTCTGCTTTATTGACTACGCCAACACCTTCAACTGTGTGGATCACAATAAACTGTGGAAAATTCTGAAAGAGATGGGAATATCAGACCACCTGACCTGCCTCTTGAGAAACCTGTATGCAGGTCAGGAAGCAACAGTTAGAACTGAACATGGAACAACAGACTGGTTCCAAATAGGAAAAGGAGTACATCAAGGCTGTATATTGTCACCTGGCTTATTTAACTTATATGCAGAGTACATCATGAGAAACGCTGGGTTGGAAGAAGTACAAGCTGGAATCAAGATTGTCAGGAGAAATATCAATAACCTCAGACATGCAGATGACACCACCCTTATGGCAGACAGTGAAGACGAACTTGCCTCTTTACTGGTATACTTGTTTTCAAAGCACAGAAACTACACAGGAGCCATATCAGTGAATACAGTCCTTTTTCTGCATTCTTTTCACATTAACATAAGATGGAGACTCATGCTGGAGAAGACTCTTGAGAGTCCTTTGGACTGCAAGGAGATCCAACCAGACAATCCTAGAGGAAACCAACCCTGAATATTCATTGGAAGGATCAATGTTGAAGCTGAAACTCCAAAACTTTGGCCACCTGATGCAAAGAGCTGACTCATTGGTAAAGACCCTGATGCTGGGAAAGATTGAAGGCAGGAGAAGGGGATGACAGAGGATGGCATGGTTGGATGGAATCACCAACTCAATGGACATGAGTTTGAGCAAACTCCAGGAGATGGTGATGGACAGGGAAGCCTGGCGTGCTGCAGTCCATGGGGTCACAGAGTCGGATACAACTGAGTAACTGAACTGAACTGAACCTCCATTTTAAAAAGTACATGATATGTGAAAGTTATTTAGCCTCCTGGGGGCTCATTTATCCCATCTATAAAACTGGGCTAATAGGTTATTGTAAGGATTAACTGAGATATCATGTGAAAAAACTTAATGCTTGATACGTGGTATAAAGCGTATCAGCTCCTACTTTTATTATTTTCTGGAAGACTATGGAAGAGCAGCTGAGGAAGTGACAAGCTACACTTACTCTCTAGAAATAAAGAGGTAAAGATAAATGACCTTCAGAAGCATGCATAAAAAAAATGGGATATTTCAAAGAAAGAATGCTAATAACAAGTTTATGCTTTAAGCATTACATCCAGTATCCTAAAAACTCCCCATTCACCTCAAAATATACTTTATAGATTGCTTTTGTTGTTGGCACTAAATTTGTCAACATAAGGAAGCCAGGAAAGAATATATTGATAATCTAGGGTGAAAAATAATAATAATAATCTAGGGTGAACCTTCAAAACTAAATGGGTGCCTCCTGACCAGTCAGCATGACCTCAGTCCACAATGTTTACACCCATTTACTAGTAAATACTACCTAAAAAGATATTCTTGGGAATTCCCTTGCAGTCCAGTGGTTAGAACTTGGTGCCTTCATTGCCATGGGCCCAGCGGAGTGCCCCCCTCCCCAAAAGAGGTATTCTCTGAGGAAAAACAAATAAACAAATGAGTTTTCACTGTGGAAGACAGGGTAAAGATTATTCTCAGCCACAGGAAAAGTGACATAAAAATACAGACACAAATCTTTTTCTGTACAGTTGAATTACATGTTTGCTCAAGTGAAAAACAAGTAGCAATTTTGGTTATAAACCAAACCCATGACTTTTATTGTGTCAGCCTTTTGGAAATTCTTTGAGAACCTTAACTATTGTACTTCAAGCTTATTCTGCATTATGTCTTAATTAGATTAAACTACATCACTTGAATCTGAGATCATCCTAAATCACATGATGAAAAAGTTAATGAACCCAAATGCTGAGCTACAGCTCTTAAAATCAGATGGGAAACATCTACAGAGTTTTTGATGGGTTTGTAAAAACTGTCCTGTTAGTCACCTTTCCAAATACACTATCAGAAACCTTCATCTATCTAGCCCTAATGGTAGCAAATACAAGCCCAAGCTCTCACTCCTATGACTGACAAAATAAGAGGGCTTAATACATCAGGTTAAATCCCATATTTACCCATTATTTGAATAAAAGTTTTCCAAACCTATAATACACAAAAATTCTTTTCACATTAAAAACATTAAATGTTCTTTACTATTCAACTGTATCTATAAGGATCTAAAAATGAAAAAAAAATCAAAGAAACTAGGAAATAAGCCAATTTTTAAAAAATATTCAAAAAAAAAAAAATATTCAATGTCCCTGATCAAGTTAAACAAAATCCCATTGTCAGTTTTCAGCATAATAGTCAAACAAAAGAAAAATTTCACACTTCATATTTTTTTTAATTTAGTCAGTACAGCTTTGTATATGTCCTCTATGGATAACACAGTACAAAACTACCTAAAAGACCTTTAATCAAATTAGACTTTATCTGAGGTTTGGATTTAGCTCATATTGTCTTATTTATGACACCCATTCATCAAGATTATTTTCTTAGTATGGAAAAATTGTGCATTGTAAGACAGATTATCTGGGAGAAAGAAATCTAAAACTTTAAAATGCCTAATTTAAGTTACCATAAAATCTGGACTATAAGTAAATCATTACACTGACTGAAACTCACCTTGAAACATGTTTTAAAAGGTGTGAATATCTGCAGTGTATTACAAAGACAACACTGTTTTAACAAAGCTCAATTATTTTCACCACAGATAATAGCATATGCATGAAGAGACTGGAGTGATCAAAGGATGTCTGTCTGCAGTTATTTGAACTTTTTTCCCATTGTTTTTTCTTTTCAAGGAACTGTTACAACTAGGGTAGGTATCTATGCACATTTAATCATAATGTTTGTATATACTTTATGTTGCAAATTACTGCTTTTGTGAGGTCATAAGTGGTGACTACTGTCCTAATAAAGCATATAGAACACATATAAAACAAAAAAGTGATAGTGATAGTCACTCAGTAGTATCTGACTCTTTACAACCCCATGGACTCTAGTCTGCCAGGCTCCTCTGTTCATGGAATTCTCCAGGCAAGAATGCTGGAGTGGGTAGGCATTCCCTTCTCCAGGGGATCTTCCTGACCCAGGGATCGAACCTGGGTCTCCTGCACTGCAGGCAGATTCTTTACCGTCTGAGCCACGAAGGAATACTTACATGCATAAACCACCTCTGGAAAGATTATGCAAGAAATAGGTTACTATGATGTCTTCTGGAGAAAAGAGCAGTTTTTTAAGAAAAAATGCTTTTTTTAGCTTTATATTCTTGTACAATGAACCTGTGTAACTCCTTCAAAAATAACAAACTATTCTGAAATGAAATAAGAGGAGTCAAAGACATGCACAAATTTAATACTGTTTATGTTTATGTAACAGAAAAAGATTAAGAGTCAGTCATGATAACCTAGTATGTATGAACCAGAAAAGGTATTTGCTAAATGGGACTACTTCCACTGCTCGGGAGAGCAAATCCATACATCCAGGCCTCAGCACAAGGCTGGCCTCCGAGCGTGAGGTGGCTTAACAGAAGGTACCCAGTCTCTGAGACCTGAGGGTACCCCTCATTAAGGAGACCACCTCCTCTTGGTTCCCTCTGTCGGGCGAGTGCAGGATCCTCCGTTTTTGTCTCGTCACAACAAAGATTTGGAGTGACGGACATTAAAGCCCCCAGGCGTGTCACAGTTCTCGGGTCTTGGACAGACTGTGTTACAGCTCTCAGGTCTCGAACAGACCATGTTATAGCTCTTAGACAAATCAGTGTTACAGCTCTACTTTATTTAGAAGATAGCAGGAAAATCCATCTTCGTGGTGTGAGGGCACGTTGATCCAAAGACGTGAAGAGAAGAGCGCTCCAACACGTGGGGGTTGGTGTGGGGGAGACAGCAAAAGAGAGAAAGAGCGCATGAGCACACACATGCGTGGGGGAGAGAGAGAGCCCTTTGGCTCCTCTTTTGATATGTTTTTTCTTCCCCCTGGGCCTGCCCTATGCAAATTGGGCTGAGCCAGGACTGCTGTTCTACCTGAAGCCCTCACTCCGGTCCTCGGACCTTCCTTTGTTCTATTTTCACAGGCTTTTCCCTTCCTTGTCTTTTAGCCACTGCCATTTTGGACTCCTGTTTTCTATTCTAACTACCTAACACCTCCTTCATGGTGACTCACCATGTTGCCCCTTCACCATCCACATAAATCTGTAGAGAATTAAGGGGTAGGACCCTCTCCTGGAACCTTCCCCTAGAGGATGCAGTCCAGCCCTGCTTCATGACAGCTCAGGCATTTAGAGCTACTTCTCCAACTCTTCCCAGTTGGTGCAGTGCTAAAGAATCCACATGCCAATGCGGGAGACACAGGTTCAATCCCTGAGTTGGAAAGATCCCCTGGCATAGGAAATAGCAACCAGTTCCAATATTCTCCCTGGAAAATTCCATGAACAGAGGAGCCTGGCAGGCTACAGTCCATGGGGTATCCAAAGAGTTGAACATGACTGAGAACACACACACACACTCCACTCTTGACCTTTTTCTCAGTCTTCCCTGTTTAGTATTTATACTACACAACACCAATGGTATATGTGAGCAGGCCCTTCTTGCACAAAATTACATTAGTTCATTTACTTGGTAAATATTTACCAAGACTCTGCCATGTGTCAGGCTATGTGTTAGGCACTGAAAATTTTATGGAATGTAATTCTTTCAATAAAAACTAGAACTTAAAGACCAGAGGCATCTACGACTTGGCCACCAAAAGTATTATATTCCATTTGTTTAACACCTTCCTATGTGACAACATGATGTTAGATGCCTACTATACATTGTTCTTAATTCTTAATGGATGTTAACATATCTATTTTATGAATGCGAAAACTGAGGTTGGATGGATTTCAGTCATGTTCCCAAGGTCAAACAGTTGGTAAGTGGCTAACTCAGCATCAGAGCTACTTCTATCTGGTTCCAAAGCCTAAGCTCCACTCACTGGCTACACCACTGCTGCCTCAGTGAAAAATAATCAACTTTCTTATTTGCATTAATTTAGAATATAGTGCCATTTTCTTTTCCATTTATTATTTTTACTCAAAAACACTTAAATGCAAAATTCATAATAACAGAAAAGCAGAAGCTAAAATGTAAATTTAATGAAGGCAAATAAAATAATGTTGGCTGTTAAAAAAAGCTGGGAGAGAAAATGCCAAATTTTATAGTGCACTACATTCTATAAAATAGAACCCAACTGAAACTGACATCACTTCCTCTGGCCTTCTTTACCCTTTGGCCTTAAATAAGTGGCTATTAAAGAGAATAGTCTTTTTTTTTGCTAAAATAAATTAAGTGAATATAGCTCCTTCATTTGTGTGATGAAACACCCCCAGGAGGCCAACTATGTCAACTTCTACCTTGTCTTCACAGTCGTGTGAAAATCCAATCTACCATCTTGGATTTGGTCTTTAGAGGCCTAAATTTTCAAAGACTCTGTAATTCATTATATTAAATATTATTGAATACCAGTTACATGTTATGAACTGTGCAAAAGAGAAATTTGACCAGAACCTTTCTAGGGAATTCTTTATGTAAAAACTTCAACCCTGGACATCATAGTTATTTTTCATACTGATAAGTTCCTTTTTACTTCAAATTTTAAGATGGGACTTAGAACCTGGGGAGAAAGCATATAATTTTTATAGTGTTCATGCTAAACTTTTTCAAAGAATCAGCAGGGAGGTGGGGGGAGCGGTAACTAAATCCTTTCAAAATTCAATCAATGTTTTCATTGTAAAGACTTCTTTCCTGGAAGTCTTCACTCAGTATGCAGGGCATTTTTGTAAATTTTTGAAAAGTTGGGTTAAGAATCAAGAAGCCTCTTTCCAATTGTATCACAATGAAATCATGGAGTTTTTCTTTAATGTGTGCAACAGTGTGCAAATGAAAACCACTTCCTATATGCCATTATTAAAATATATCACATTCTTCCTCTCCTTACATGGCCAAATTTTAAGCAAGTATATACTTTGGAAATCATTTAATCCAACTCCATAATTTAAAGGATATAGAAACTAAGGTAATCATGAGAGCATTATCTAGGATTAGCCAAAAAATCTTTTTTGTAACATGAGTTCATTGATATTTGTGTTACCTGACTCTTCAAAAAACTCTTTAAAAGTAGAGATTCTCCATCAAATGCACACTAAGTATACACTATGAGGGAAGCACTGTGTAGACTAGACAGGCCCCCAAATAAATAACTGAGATGTGGCAAAGTATTACTATGAGAGCAATCTATCGAAATCCTCAATAGAGGTTCTAACTATTCCCAGAAGACTTGGGGGGAGGCATGTGATCTGGACTGACATTTGAGCAGGTTTTGAAGCATAAGCAGGCAGAGATGAATAGAGAACATTGCAGGCAAAAATGAGAAAGCAAAGACACAAAGCAGAAGCCAGCATATCTGAGGGAATGACAGACTATAAGCACTGTGTCAAGTGGGATTCATCCTAAAAGCAATGGGGAGGGCTGTCCTGGTGGCTCAGTGGTAAAGAGTCCCCCTGCCAATGCTGGAGACACGGGTTCAATCCCTGACCTGAGAAGATCCCAAGGGCTTGGAGCAACTATGACCATGCACCACAGCTATTGAGTCTGGCTCTAGAACCTGGGAGTCGCAACTACCAAAGTCCATGCGTCCTAGAGCCTGTGCTCCAAAAAAGAGAGTGGCCTCCCCACTCACTGAAACTAGAGAAAAATATCTGAGCAGCAAGGAAGGCCTAGCACAACCAAAAATAAAGTAAGATTATTTTTAAAAGCATGGTGAGTGAATGGAGATATTTAAGCATGACATAAGATTTGCATTTTAGAAATGTCCTCATACGGCCTTGTGAAGAACCACCAGAGGCAGAGAAGATGTAAAGGCTTGGGTAATATCTGAACTAAGTTCCAGACAGAGAAGATTAAGAGACATTAGATGCCACACATTGGATTACTTCCTTTGTAACCCCACCCAGCTCACCAAAATACTCCAACCTTACCAGAGTCTCAATTAATACAGGAAAAAAGATTATTGTAATTGTCTGAATTACTAAGTCAGTAATTTGGAAGTCTCTAAGTCTCCAAGTTGGAAGACTAAGAAGTCTTCCAACAAAAAATAATGAGATTTTTAAACACTAATCGTAAGTTGATTTTGTAAGAAATATATCCCCAAATTTTTACTAAACTAAATGCTAATAATTGAGATTTCAAATTTACCTCAAATTTGCCAAGTACCACAAAGAATCTTATACCGTCTTGTGGAAGAACCAAACTGGCACTGAACTACACCAGCAAATTGGGCTGGTAAATAATCATTAATATACAGAAAATGAATGCAACTTTCGCATTTCTTGCTTGCCAGAAGATAATAATACAAGTTCTCAAAATAATGTGTTTTCATATGATTATTACTTCTGAGTAGATGTAATTAGTTGATTGAAAGCAATTATGTTTGACCCAATGGTTTCCAATATTATCAAAGGTACTAATGGCCACCTTTCTTGGTGTGTCAGCAATCTTATTTTAAGGAAATTATTACTCTGTGCATTAGCAGAAGACCCATCCTAGTAATCAGAAAAAGAACAAGTTGAAACCTCCAACTTGGGCAAGTGGCATTACCTCTGGGTCTTGGTTCTCTTCTGTGCAAATTGTGATAATAATGCCTGTCATACCTGTTGTCCAGGTTGCTATAGAGATCAAATGAGTATAGAAACAAAGAATTTTTAAAGGACATTTCTTCTTTACATGGCAAAACCCAGGATTACCTGACACACAGACCCAAATCCTCTTTCCTCCATATAGCATATAAAATCAGTACCACTAACCTTCAAAATCAATCATGTATCATGTGATGCTTCTTTGTATTTATACAACACGATCACCAATTTTTCAAAGTATATTTTATTTTCCTGTCAATCAGATGTTTTATTTTTTTCAATTTGAAAAAAAGTTGACAATCAAAACTCAATTCAAAATCTGCTTTTCTGATTCTTTAATTAAAAAATAATTTTCTATGTAAAGATTATTTTCATATCAAAGTTCCAATTTTGGTTATAACAAAAAGAGATGAAAAGAAAAATATACAATTTAATAAGATTCTAATCAATTAAACCAATATTACCCTTTTTAGCTTCAGACTGGTTTACAGAGGGAGAAGTCATTTCCACAGATTAACTGACAACTATGGAAAGCAGATTATCTTTCATTTAGTGAATTTATATAAAATTCTTTCATCTAATATTTTATATTAACATTGTTGAATATGTGGGAAATATGCCAAGCCCTAAGGGACAGAAGCAATCACATGAAAATGCTAGAAATTATCTTTCCGATTAATTTCCGTTAAAACAAATAGTCTAAGAATTCAAAGAAATATACAAAATTATCTCTTTATTTGTAAAGCTAAATTAAGTATTTAAGACACTTGAAAGTATAAATGAAAAATCCATATTCTATGTATAACTGAAAAATTACGACTAAAGTCAGCAATTAAAATTGGTATAACAGATATTTAAGTAGCTTGGTACAGTACATATGGTTATGATCCTTAAAATTGTCTAGAAATAATATACTGTGTATCTTATATAAAACACAGATGATTAACTTTCTCTATGAAAATTTTCAGCATGCGTTAACACAATAAAAATCATTGATTATATTTTACCACAAATAATTGAGACCCAGAGTTATTGAATGTTGAACTTTCCTATGACTGTGTTTAAAATACGTTAGCTTTTACACGGAAGGTACATGTATACACAATGACCCTCTTTATGGAGCCAGTGTTTCACTAAATCCCTTTTTGCCACTCTACAAAAGGGCAAGCTTAGCCTACCAACAAAACAGCTGAAAAGAACAGTAGCAACGAGTAAATGTCCCCCTGCTGGGTCTATAAAAAGTGTCGGTTCCCATCATGAAGAAGGCGGGCAAGTAACATGGTTAGGAGCAAGTTACTACTGGGGCTATTGTGCATTGTGCATGATCTGGAGCAGAGAAAACCATCTGTCCTTTCGCCCTGAGAAAGGACCCCTGTGAGCCTCTTCTCATGGACCATTACAGCATCCGTCAACCCTAACACTGCACAGGCTTTGAACTGATGTCTGTCTGTCACAAAAGTTCATCACTGACCACTTTTCCCCAGAGGTTTCATGGGGTTTAGGCTGAGGTGGCCAACCACGACCTAACAAAAAGATTAGTGTGTCTGGACACAAAGCAAGATAGAGATATGAGGGACCCTCTTTGTAATATCCTGCCACACAGAATAGAAAACAGTAGATGTAGTCAACTACAGAATATGCAGAGGCGCCGGAGGGAGAAGAAAAGAGGATTTTGGAAAGGGACTCTGTCTTCCTTGGAAACAAGTGCTCTTTACTGCCAACAGGCATTTTCCTGAAGAGTTGTAATAATTCTGTCTCTTTATATAAGAAATATTAACAGAAAAGACAATTTCATTCAACCTCAGGCAAAATGAAGAATAGAGTGCAATGTTAGGTTTCTCTCTGTAAAGTTTTATTTTAGAAGGCAATCACTGGTAGAGCTATAGAATTATAACAGGCCCTGGGGTTTGTCTACACACCACCCTGCTGCCAAAGCGGTAAACGCCTTCCTACAAAACCTCTGACAGGAAGCCACGTGAGGGTTCTCTTCCTTTCAGCCTCCCTCCTCTGGGCTAACTCCTATACACTCTCCAGTGTTAAACTCAAAGACAATCTCTTCTCTAGTCTTCCCTGGCTCACTCTTCTCTGCATACACTGCTCTCACAGAATTGACAACATTTAACTATGCTTATTACATGTGTCTCTTTTTACTAGATGATAAGCTCTCAAGGATAAAGGGGCTTCCCTGGTAATTCAGCTGGTAAAGAATCCTCCTGCAAAGCAGGAGACCCAGGTTCGATTCCTGGGTCAGGAAGATCCACTGGAGATGGGATAGGCTACCCACTCCAGTATTCTTGGGCTTCCCTGGTGGCTCAGCTGGTAAAGAATCTACCTACAGTGCAGGAGATCTGGGTTCAATCCCTGGGTTGGGAAGATCCCCTGAAGAAGAGAAAAGCTACCCACTCCAATATTCCGGCCTGGAGAAATCCATGGACTGTATAGTCCCTGGGGTCCCAAAGAGTTGGACATGACTGAGCAAATTTCACTTTCACTTTTCAAGGATAAAGATTATATCATATTATTGCATATACCTAAGACAGTGCTTGACACATAGTAGGCAATTAATAACTATCTGCACTGTCATTCTTGAAATCTCCCCATGATGGACAGCCCACCACAGCAAAAGGAAGCTACTTTTTTAAAAATTGAAATGTAGTTGATTTACAATGCTGTGTTAGAAAGGAAGCCATTTTTAAACAACCACGTTGTTGGGAGTGGGGTAGGTACCAAGATTTACTCCCTGTTAACTTCTTCCCAGATCCAAGTTCTGCCCTGCAGTTCTAAGCAGACATGGTCCACCACACATCTGACAATAGCCAACCTGCTTCCTTAATATCACTACCACCATCTCTGGCTCTTGTCTTTTACAAGCTAAGTGTTCCTATTTTCTTCTGCTGTTTTTCCTTTAAGATAAATTTCAGATGTTAAAAAATATATTTTTTGATGTTTTTCATCCTCATTGCCTTTCATCCCTCTAGAACTGCTCTCGTTTGTCAGTATTTTCTTCAAAACTAAACAAAATATTACATGCATGGTTCAGTCTGTGCATCACACAGGAGAACTGCTACCTACTTGTCCCAGGCACAAGTTACAAATGCAGCCTTATATGTTCCTCTTCACCTTCTCCTTCCACCTGTGCTTCTAAAAGGGATGATTGAAAGCTTCAGTGGGATTAGCACCTCTGTTTTCTCCATGACAATATATTTTACCAACCAGACAGGAGACCCCTGTGTAAAGTCCATCATCATTCACACATTTGTACTAATTTAAAACTTTTCTAAAAAGCCCCAAATGATAAGCAGTTGCTTCGAGTAATTAGCCTGATTGAAAGACAAGAGCCAGGAGTGGGGCAATAGAAGGAGGAAGGGAAATCTTACTGATTTCCCCAGTTTTGAAAGATAATTTCTTCTCAAAGTATGTAGCAAGTGAATTGGATTTTTCCTGTAATAAATATCAGAACAACGTCCCAAGAAAATCTGGCTTCCTACACTTCAATAACAAGTAAGAGTCTTTATTGAAAATATTAACACATAGTTCATACAGAAATTTAACTCAGTAGTAAATATCTATACCTTGGAAGTCTTTCATAGAACTTAGATCATTTCCACATATATGATTCTACTTCTGCAGTTCAATATTAGAGTTTTTCTGGCCCAATTAATATATCTTATCATTAGGTTACACCACGACTTGCATGTGAATATTTTCTCAATTCAATATGAGCTGTTATTTTAATGAACTTGAGCTGAATCGGCACATCAATCCAGGCCACCTCTCTGCAAACACAATAATAGAACTTGATCTATTCAATTTCAAACCCATTATAGTCTACTAGTCAGACAGAATGCAACTATGGAGCTTTATAAATGTAAAATGATTATATCTTCTGTCTAGCACTCATATATCATATATGTTAAAATAGTATATTGAAGTAAATATTTGGCAGCTTCATCAAAGAAAAAGGCTGGATGCCTTAAATTTTTTTTTTATTTAGTCCTATAATTTCTTGGGAAATGTTTTTTATGTTCTTTCTATGAAAGTTACTTTATAGAACTGAATGGCCATTTATCAGTTCTTACAGAATTCTAAAGAACTAAATATACTATCATACATATAAGAAATGCATTTCTCATGAAAAGTTACAATATGCTACACTGAGTATCTAGGTCTGGCTAATTATGAGAAACTGCCTTCCCTTAATGAGGTAATTAAAATAAGAATATTTTCCCCAAGGACTACTTTTCAGTTTCAATTCTGTTTATGAAGAATTTGGTGACTTGGACAAGGGGTTCACCTCCCTTGAAGAACTCTCAACAAATGATTTCTTTTGAGAAAGTAAACTAATCCTCCAATTTGTTACAACTGGTTTAATGTTTAAGTTTAAACTCTTTTAAAACAACAGTTATGAGATTTTCATAGTCAAGGACCAACGAATTCAATTGATTTAGTGTTTAGTCATTAAGAACGTAATTTTGTGATTAAAAAAAAAAAAATATATATATATATATATATATATCTCAAAGTTAAAAGCAAACTATGAGTTCTTGAAAAGTTTTTAAAAAATATATAAAAGCAAATAATCTAATATAAAATATATGTTTAAAAACATGTTTTCTAAAGAACAGACCACTTATGAAAAATCCTACAATTTAGGGCTCAGATATGAATAGTCAGGTCTAATAAAGAAATCCCAATTTAATTGGGATTGATGCGGCACTGAAAGATGTGGCAGGGTCTAGCAGCTAGCAAAGGGTCTACATCATCTTATGAGGAAGCTACTTTTCATAGAGCCCTTCCACAAACTGATCTATACCCCACTGCTTCAGAGCAAGCATATTCTCACAGAAGCCTTCAGAACAGAGCCAACGCAAAAACACTTCCCTCTTTGGTGATGATCCTTTTAACAACAGCCTGAATAATCACACTGAGATTCAAGCATTTGCATTGACCTTAAACTGTTGTCTTTCACACAAGTGAATGCTCACTCTCTGGGTCTGCTTTAGGACCAAAGAAGACGCACAAATATTAAACACTTCAACAGGCCTGAACGAGGAAGATAAAAATATGAGCAAATTTTAAGTATTCTCTTCTCTTTACCAAAGTGCATTATTCTATGTTGAAAAGATATTTTAGGATGAAAGACAACCCAAATGTTTATCCATTGACAGTCTTGTTTCAATTATACATCCATTCAGCGGAATTCTATTTAGCTGTTAAACCAACAAAGGATGAGACAGTATTGCCTATAAAATATTCTTGCCAGAAATGCTTAACCTGAATCTTATCAATTTTAAAGGAAACACAACTTTTTGGCTCCACAAGCAGCACCATGGCAATTGGCAAGAACAAAAGCCTTATGGAAGGCAGAAAAAAGGGAGCTAAGAAGAAAATGGTTGATCTATTTTCTAAAAAAGATTGGTAGGACGTGAAAGCACTAGCTATGAGAACTGTGGAAAACACTAGTCACAAGAACTCAAGAAACCAAAATTAACCTCATGGCCTCAAGGGTCATGTTTTTGAAATAAACCTTGCTGATCTGCAGAATGATAATTGCATTTAGAAAATTCAAGATAATTACTGAGGATGTTCAGAGAAAAAAAACTGCATGACTAACTTCTATGGTATGGATCTTACTTATAAAAAAATGTACTCTAGGGAGACTTTAATACCCCACTCACAACTATGGATAGATCAACTAAACAGAAAATCAACAAGGAAACACAAACTTTAAATGATGCAATGGACCAGCTAGACCTAATTGATATCTATAGGACATTTCACCCCAAAACAATCAACTTCACCTTTTTCTCAAGTGCACACGGAACCTTCTCCAGAATAGATCACATCCTGGGCCATAAATCTGGTCTTGGAAAATTCAAAAAAATTGAAATCATTCCAGTCATCTTTTCTGACCACAATTATAGGAAAAAAATTGTTAAAAATTCAAACATATGGAGGCTAAATAACACGCTTCTGAATAACCAACAAATCATAGAAGAAATCAAAAAAGAAATCAAAATATGTATAGAAATGAATGAAAATGAAAACACAACAACCCAAAACCTATGGGACACTGTAAAAGCAGTGCTAAGGGGAAGGTTCATAGCATTACAGGCTTACATCAAGAAACAAGAAAAAAGCCAAATAAATAACCTAACTCTACACCTAAAGCAATTAGAGAAGGAAGAAATGAAGAACCCCAGAGGTAGCAGAAGGAAAGAAATCTTAAAAATTAGGGCAGAAATAAATGCAAAAGAAACTAAAGAGACCACAGCAAAACTCAGCAGAGCTAAAAGCTGGTTCTTTGAAAAAATAAGCAAAATTGACAAACCATTAGCAAGACTCATTAAGAAACAAAGAGAGAAGAATTAACAAAATAAGAAATGAAAAGGGTGAGATCACAACAGACAACACTGAAATACAAAGGATCATAAGAGACTACTACCAGCAGCTCTATGCCAATAAAATGGATGACTTGGATGAAATGGACAAATTCTTAGAAAAGTGTAACTTTCCAAAACTGAACCAGGAAGAAATAGAAGATCTTAACAGAGCCATCACAAGCAAGGAAATCAAAACTGTAATAAAAAAAATCTTCCAGCAAACAAAAGCCCAGGACCAGATGACTTCACAGCTGAATTCTACCAAAAATTTAGAGAAGAGCTAACACCTATCTTACTCAAACTTTTCCAGAAAATTGCAGAAGAACGTAAACTTCCAAACTCATTCTATGAGGCCACCATCATCCTAATTCCAAAACCAGACAAAGATGCCACAAAAAAAGAAAACTACAGGCCAATGTCACTGATGAACATAGATGCAAAAATCCTTAACAAAATTCTAGCAAACAGAATCCAACAACATATTAAAAAAATCATACACCATGACCAAGTGGGCTTTATCCCAGGAATGCAAGGATTCTTTAATATCCGCAAATCAATCAATGTAATACACCACATTAACAAATTGAAAGATAAAAACCATATGATTATCTCAATAGATGCAGAGAAAGCCTTTGACAAAATTCAACACTCATTTAGAATTAAAACTCTCCAGAAAGCAGGAATAGAAGGAACATACCTCAACATAATAAAAGCTATATATGACAAACCCACAGCAAGCATCACCCTCAATGGTGAAAAATTGAAAGCATTTCCCCTGAAATCAGGAACAAGACAAGGGTGCCCACTCTCACCACTACTATTCAACATAGTGTTGGAAGTTTTGGCCACAGCAATCAGAGCAGAAAAAGAAGTAAAAGGAATCCAGATAGGAAAAGAAGAAGTGAAAGTCTCGCTGTTTGCAGATGACATGATCCTCTACATAGAAAACCCTAAAGACTCTTCCAGAAAATTACTAGAGCTAATCAATGAATATAGTAAAGTTGCAGGATATAAAATTAACACACAGAAATCCCTTGCATTCCTATACACTAACAATGAAAACACAGAAAGAGAAATTAAGGAAACAATACCATTCACCATTGCAACAAAAAGAATAAAATACTTAGGAGTACATCTACCTAAAAAAACAAAAGACCTATACATAGAAAATTATAAAACACTGGTGAAAGAAATCAAAGAGGACACAAACAGATGGAGAAATATACCGTGTTCATGGATTGGAAGAATCAATATTGTCAAAATGGCTATTCTACCCAAAGCAATCTATAGATTCAATGCAATCCCTATCAAGCTACCAACGGTATTTTTCACAGAACTAGAACAAATAATTTCACAATTTGTATGGAAATACAAAAAACCTCGAATAGCCAAAGTAATCTTGAGAAAGAAGAATGGAACTGGAGGAATCAACCTGCCTGACTTCAGACTCTACTACAAAGCCACAGTCATCAAGACAGTATGGTACTGGCACAAAGACAGAAATATAGATCAATGGAACAGAATAGAAAGCCCAGAGATAAATCCACGAACCTATGGACACTTTATCTTTGACAAAGGAGGCAAGGATATACAATGGAAAAAAGACAACCTCTTTAACAAGTGGTGCTGGGAAAACTGGTCAACCACTTGTAAAAGAATGAAAGTAGAACACTTTCTAACACCATACACAAAAATAAACTCAAAATGGATTAAAGATCTAAATGTAAGACCAGAAACTATAAAACTCCTGGAGGAGAACATAGGCAAAACACTCTCCGACATAAATCTCAGCAGGATCCTCTATGACCCACCTCCCAGAATGTTGGAAATAAAAGCAAAAATAAACAAATGGGACCTAATGAAACTTAAAAGCTGCTGCACTACAAAGGAAACTATAAGTAAGGTGAAAAGACAGCCTTCAGATTGGGAGAAAATAATCGCAAATGAAGAAACAGACAAATGATTAATCTCAAAAATATACAAGCAACTCCTGAAGCTCAATTCCAGAAAAATAAATGACCCAATCAAAAAATGGGCCAAAGAACTAAACAGACATTTCTCCAAAGAAGACGTACAGATGGCTAACAAACACATGAAAAGATGCTCAACATCACTCATTATTAGAGAAATGCAAATCAAAACCACAATGAGGTACCATTACACGCCAGTCAGGGTTGCTGCTATCCAAAAGTCTACAAGCAATAAATGCTGGAGAGGGTGTGGAGAAAAGGGAACCCTCTTACACTGTTGGTGGGAATGCAAACTAGTACAGCCACTATGGAAAACAGTGTGGAGATTTCCTAAAAAACTGGAAATAGAACTGCCATATGACCCAGCAATACCACTTCTGGGCATACACACCAAGGAAACCTGATCTGAAAGAGACAGGTGCACCCCAATGTTCATCACAGCACTGTTTATAATAGCCAGGATATGGAAGCAACCTAGATGCCCATCAGCAGATGAATGGATAAGGAAGCTGTGGTACATATACACCATGGAATATTACTCAGCCGTTAAAAAGAATTCATTTGAATCAGTTCTAATGAGATGGATGAAACTGGAGCCCATTATACAGAGTGAAGTAAGCCAGAAAGATAAAGAACATTACAGCATACTAACACATATATATGGAATTTAGAAAGATGGCAACGATAACCATATATGCAAAACAGAAAAGGAGACACAGAAGTACAGAACAGACTTTTGAACTCTGTGGGAGAAGGTGAGGGTGGGATGTTTTGAAAGAACAGCATGTATATTATCTATGGTGAAACAGATCACCAGCCCAGGTGAGATGCATGAGACGAGTGCTCAGGCCTGGTGCACTGGGAGGACCCAGAGGAGTCGGGTGGAGAGGGAGGTGGGAGGGGGGATCGGGATGGGGAATACGTGTAACTCTATGGCTGATTCATGTCAATGTATGACAAAACCCACTGAAATGTTGTGAAGTAATTAGCCTCCAACTAATAAAATAAATTTTTTTTTAAAATGTACTCTATGATCAAAAAAACAGCAGATCATGATTGAAGCTCATGTTGATGTCAAGGCTAGTGTTGGTTATTTACTTCATCTGTTCTGTGCTGGCTTTACTAAAAATCTCAGTAATCAGAGTCAGAAGACCTCTTACACCAAACACAGTAGAAAGACCTACTGAAAAAGTCTACAACTTTTCAAGACATTGCTTAATTTTTCTTTGTGATTAAGAATGCAACCCAGCAACTATAGATTATGATGTTGCTATGAATTGACTTTCTGTCATGACCTGAAAAATGCTGTCTTGAACAAATCACTGACATCAGCTTGCTGTATTTTTAGAATTTTTCTCTTTTCCAAAAACAGGAAAGAAAACCTAGGTTCCAAATAAATGCGGTATTTTTTAAAGTTGGAGGTATGGGAAGAACAGTTATTTTGACATTTTAGATTGCTTTTTTAATCAAACAGTAGAAATTCTAACTTTGCAAGGAAGGACTAGCACTCCATATCTCAAGCCACCTTTATTTTTTTTTTAATTTTATTTTATTAGTTGGAGGCCAATTACTTCACAACATTTCAGTGGGTTTTGTCATACATTGACATGAATCAGCCATAGAGTTACACGTATTCTCCATCCCGATCCCCCCTCCCACCTCCCTCTCCACCCGACTCCTCTGGGTCCTCCCAGTGCACCAGGCCTGAGCACTCGTCTCATGCATCTCACCTGGGCTAGTGATCTGTTTCACCATAGATAATATACATGCTGTTCTTTCGAAACATCCCACCCTCACCTTCTCCCACAGAGTTCAAAAGTCTGTTCTGTACTTTTGTGTCTCTTTTTCTGTTTTGCATATAGGGTTATCATTACCATCTTTCTAAATTCCATATATATGTGTTAGTATGCTGTAATGTTCTTTATCTTTCTGGGTTACTTCACTCTGTATAATGGGCTCCAGTTTCATCCATCTCATTAGAACTGATTCAAATGAATTCTTTTTAACATCAAGCCACCTTTAAAATGTTTAATTGGCCTGAGCGTCCATTCTGGAAGGTGCATGGATATGAGTTGACTGTGACCTAAAGGGACAACTTGGTCCCTTAATGGTCACAACTAATAATTTACTCAAAGCATATTTTTATATGCAAGTACAATAGCATTCAATGGGAAAGGCCACTTCCAAGGTCTTAATGGTTATTAATCTGTTTTCCCCCAAAATACTGGTTTAACAGATTATGCCCAGCTAGTTAATAAGGAGCAACACTAAAGTAAAGGGGCTTCCCTGGTGACTTGGTGGTAAAGAATCCGCCTGCCAGTATTAGAGACTCAGGAGACATGGGTTAGATCCCAGGGGTAGGAAGATCCCTTGGAGAAGGAAATGGCAACCCATCCAGTACCATCCAGTATTCTTGCTTGGAAAATCCCATGAATAGAGGAGCCTGGTGGGCTACAGTCCACAGGATCACAAAAGGGTTGGAAATAAGTTAGGGACTAAAAAAAAACAACTAAAGTAAAGAGAGTAATAGAAGGTGCTTTTTCTTTTTAAGACTATAGCTCTATTTTGCAGTAATATAAGCCTATCTCCTAGTCACTCTAGTAACTTTCTTCCTTGAAAACACTTCCCTTCCCTGAAAACCTCTAGAACACGGGCTGTTCTTTCTGTTACAGTCAAATGCAATTCCATTAATCTAATCATGTATTCTCACTGAATTTCTAGAACATGTCAATATGCCATCCTTCAGGCAATAGAAAACCAACGTAATGGGAAACCGATGAGTCACACTGTTAAATTATGTTTTTGCTTCAAGTACATTTTTGAAACTAGTTCACCTCTCCATGAAATCCTGTTTTTATATGAAGAATAAATAAGCAATTCTTCATATATTCCAAAAATACAGTAGAATGTTGATGGTTTCTGGCTGCATTTTAAATCCATCTTTCCAATGAATAAAAGCAACAGAAATCAAAGTTTCTGCAAAGCCTCAGGACAAAACTTCAAGAACAGTCAAGTGCTTCAGAAATGATTATTATAATCAGAATACTGGCTTCCCTGGTGGCTCAGTGGTAGAGAACTCGCCTGCCAATGCAGGAGACATAAGAGACGTGGGTTCGATCCCTCGGTGGGGAAGATCCCCTAGAGGAGGTGATGGCAACCCACTCCAGTATTCATGCCTGGAGAATCCGATGGACAGAGGAGCCTGGCAGGTTACAGTCCAAAGGACTGCTGAGTCAGAGACAACTGAAGTGACTTAGCACGCACTCACTCTTTTGTACTTATGAAACTATACAATATCTTCCCATTTATAGCACAAAAACTAAACTAGAGCTAAAGGGGGAAAAAATGAACAGACTTTGAAAGGAACTATGAGGAGATTTCACTTAACTATAGAATCAAGAAGAATTTTTAAGTATTTTAAAATACCATTTCCTAATTCCTTTTACTATGGTTGTAGTACCACCCCACTTCAAGAGTTCCCTACTATGCTAGAGAGGGTGCCAAGAGAACAACACTTTTATTCACTTTCTATGTAATTTGTATGCATTATGGGATGTAGAAACATTCATAATATTTGAATTACCGATTCTACTTATAGGTAATATAGGCAATCCACACAAAGGCATAAAGATATAAGATTATTCACTGTGAAGTTATTTTTTATAACTTAAAATAATCAAAAGGCATAAAAAGAGAAAAACTGTTAATGGGGAAAGGGAGCAACATAAAGGTAGGGGAATAAGAGATACAAACTACTAGGTGTAAAATAAGCTACAAGAATATATTATATAACGTGGAGAATATAGCCAATATTTTATAACAACCACAAATGGACTATAATTTAAAAAATTGTGACTCACTATACTGTACACCTATAACCCATAAATTCTATGTAGTAGAGCAGTAAGTCATTCAGTCGTGTCCAACTCTTTGCAACTCCGTAGACTGTAGCCTGCCAGGCTCCTCTGTCCATGGGATTCTCCAGGCAAGAATACTGGAGTGGGTTGCCATGCCCTCCTCCAGGACATCTTCCCAACCCAGGGATTGAACCCAGGTCTCCTACATTGCAAGTGGATTCTTTACCTGAGCCACCACGGCTATACTTAGAAAACCTTTTAAGTTATCTGAATGCTTTTATGTGGCTCTTACACTCCAATCTGAAGACAGAACACCCTAGTTTAACGAGAGCATTTATCAACCCATGAACAGGTGACTCTTAGACATATAATTTTACCTAAACAGAAAAGTGTTCCATGACTATAAATGTTTAAAACGTGATACATTATATTCCCCATTTTGGAGAGTCACAATACACATATCCTACAGTAAATAAATCTGCTTATATCTGTTTAACTCAGTGCATCTCTAATTTGTCTTGAAACTTGTTTGCTAACATGAAGAGGAAATGGTGTTCTGGGGAGCACAGCTGGACACACTGAGATAAACAAAAGACAGGACAAGAGTACATGGATCACTGTTATAAAGACAATTCCCAAGGTGCTCATAAACAGATGAATGGTAAGCAAAAGGGAAAGACTACTAGAAAGCCATTTGGTTCTCTCCTGAGCTCTCTTAAGCTGGGGCATTTCATCATGGAATCAGAAGAAAACCATGTTGGTCAGTTCATCAGATTTCGAGATCATATGAAGCCAAGAGGAGCTGGAAATGTATTGAAAGACTCACAATCCCATCAAGTCCTGAAAGGCTGGGATTTGGGTCTATAGAAAGAGATGAAAATCTAGTGAATACAAAATAAAGTCTTGATTTGCCTCCCCACTCCCCCAAAAAATCAAAACTGCAAAATCAAGAGTGAGAAAGACAGGCCTTAACAGAAGTATATGTGAAAAATACTTAGGGGTTTTCATCAATATTAAACTCAGTGTCAGTTAATAGAATTATGGAACTAGAAAGAAAATTACTGTCATATTAGGCTGCATTTGTAGTAGAGTATATAAAACTAGGGAAGTTTTCTTCTCTTTCCTCCTCATAGATGACCACCAGGCATCTGAGGCTTTATTCAAACCAATGTGCAACATTTTAAGAAAGAAGCAGACACCCTGAAAAGTCTCAATAGGTCAATGGCATTTTAGAATAAAACTCTCAATAAGAAGTTAGAATAGATGATTTCACATATTTGAAGAGTTGTCACAAGACCGAGGTATTCGAATTCTTTTTTATGATGCAGGGAGGGATGGTGTACAGAATCAAATGGTGAATGCTCATAAGATGAATTTTAACCTAACAAACAGAAGAAGCTTTGTAATAAACCAGTCCAAAGATTGAACAGTCTATTCAAGAGATAATAATGAGTTATGATCATTTAGTAAAAATGTCACTGAGGGAATTCAAGAATCAGGTACAATGTTAAGTCTGGATAGCCTTTAAAGATCTTCACAACACTGAGATTCTAAAATACTATCAAAGACAGCATCACCATTTGGAGACATTATCAAGAACAACATGATACATTCTATATGGAATCAGGGATACCAGTGACAATGGGTACTGGATGCCGACTCAGGAAATCCAATTTTCACTTTTCAGGATTTAGGAATCTTATCGTTAAAACAGTCATTATTAAAATTTAAATTATATAACCTTGCAATGAGATAAATTATATGAAAAACAAAACTAGTCAACATCCAAATTTATCGCTTCCTAATGTCACTTTGTTAGCTTTCAACTGACTCTGGTGGGATATTCACATCTTGAAAATCTATAAATGCTATAAATTAGGGCTTTTTTTTTAGAGTGGTTTTTAAATATTTAACATCAGTAATACCTATCATCAATGAGTATTTATTAAGCTGCCACATGTGCAGCTTCAGGCTGTATAGAATAAAAGTACAAATCAAAGCAATCTTCCTTCAGGAAACAGGAAAAGAACTAGGAAGCAATATCTGAACTTTTAAAAGTGATCTGTCTGGCTAACAAACACATGAAAAGATGCTCAACATCACTCATTATCGGAGAAATGCAAATCAAAACCACAACGAGGTACCATTACACACCAGTCAGGATGGCTGCTATCCAAAAGTCTACAAGCAATAAATGCTGGAGAGGGTGTGGAGAAAAGGGAACCCTCTTACACTGTTGGTGGGAATGCAAACTAGTACAGCCACTAGGGAGAACAGTGTGGAGATTCCTTAAAAAACTGGAAATAGAACTGCCATATGACCCAGCAATCCCACTCCTGGGCATACACACTGAGGAAACCAGATCTAAAAGAGACACGTGTACCCCAATGTTCATCGCAGCACTGTTTATAATAGCCAGGACATGGAAGCAACCTAGATGCCCATCAGTAGACGAATGGATAAGGAAGCTGTGATACATATACACCATGGAATATTACTCAGCTGTTAAAAAGAATTCATTTGAATCAGTTCTAATGAGATGGATGAAACTGGAGCCCATTATACAGAGTGAAGTAAGCCAGAAAGATAAAGACCAATACAGTATACTAACGCATATTTATGGAATTTAGAAAGACAGTAACGATAACCCTATATGCAAAACAGAAAAAGAGACACAGATGTACAGAACAGACTTTTGGACTCTGTGGGAGAAGGCGAGGGTGGGATGTTTCGAGAGAACAGCATCAAAACATGTATATTATCAAGGGTGAAACAGACCACCAGCCCAGGTGGGATGCATGAGACAAGTGCTCGGGGCTGGTGCACTGGGAAGACCCAGAGGAATAGGGTGGAGAGGGAGGTGGGAAGGGGGATCGGGATGGGGAACACATGTAAATCCATGGCTGATTCATGTCAATGTATGGCAAAAACCACTACAATATTGTAAAGTAATTAACCTCCAACTAATAAAAATAAATGGAAAAAATAAATAAATAAAAGTGATCTGTCTTCTTACTGTATACATTTTGGTATGTTTATACAACAGATTACTCTATAGCCTTGAAAAAGAACGATGTAAATCAGTTTGTATTGGGAAGATACACAACAAACAAGTAACATCAGACTCCTCTAGGGGGAGACATTGTGTGTCATACAAATGTTTGTTTGTCATATGTATGTATGATTTTAATAATAATAACAATGCTATAATCAAACACAAAGAAGGAGGTCAACCTGGGGCTATACCTTCTCTTTTTTACTACAAGGGGGAGAGAAGAGAGCAACCTTGACAAAAGCAGCAGAAGCAGAGATAAAACACTTAAAGCTCAGAGGGTGCTGCACTGGCCGCCTCCAGATGAGGGGATGACACTGTTAATACGTCCTGACTGTTCTGACCACCTTCTATCTCCTATTCTTCTAGAGGAGCCTGCTGGGGAGCTGATATTCCTGCCTTCCTTACTCACTGGGTATCCAGATGGCTCAGTGGTAAGATATCCACCTGCAATGCATGAATCACAGGAGCTTCGGGTTTGATCCCTGAGTCAGGAAGATCCCCCTGAGGAGGAAAAACCAACCCACTCCAGTAGTCGTGCCTGGAGAATCCCATGAACAGAGGAGCCTGGCGGGCTACAGTCCGTGGAGTTGCATAGAATTGGACATGACCAAGCATACAATAGCATCCTGAAATCACTGGCAGTGATTTCGACCCCTGGGGAACATCCGGCAATGTTGAAACATTTTTTGTATTCTAGAAACGGAGGGCAACTAGCATCTAGGGAGGAGAGCCCAAGGATGCTGCTAAACGTTCTACAGGGTACAGGACCACCCCCACAACAGAGTCATCCAGCCCACAACGTCAATGGTGACGAAGTTCAGAATCCCTGCACTCCTGTGTCCTTAAGGCCACCTGAATGGACCCTGTTCTTTAAAAGCCAAGAGAGTCTAGCCAAGTCCCAGAGATTCTGCCCTCACTAGAAAACATGGCCATGGACTCTGAACTGACTTTTAAGAAAGCCTGCTGCTGCTGCTAAGTCACTTCAGTCGTGTCCGACTCTGTGCAACCCCATAGACGCAGCCCACCAGGCTCCCCCGTCCCTGGGATTCTCCAGGCAAGAACACTGAAGTGGGTTGCCATTTCCTTCTCCAATGAATGAAAGTGAAAAGTGACAGTGAAGACGCTCAGTCATGTCTGACTCTTAGCGACCCCATGGACTGCAGCCTACCAGGCTCCTCTGTCCATGGGATTTTCCAGGCAAGAGTACTGGAGTGGATTGCCGTTGCCTTCTCCAAGAAAGCCTGCAGGTCTCCGTAAAAATAACTGCCAATGGAAAGCAGCCTGCAGAGGGGTTAAAAACGTTACACTTGACCTAACAACTAACTCACAGAGATAATTTATCCTGAGAAAAATCACCTGATTGGTATGTAACCAGCATTTCTCCAAAGTGCTACAACATTCATTAGAGAACTTTTCCATTTTCTAGAAAAAGTTTTTTAAAAATCTAAGTAACTTCTTTAATAACATGTTGCTATTTTTGAACTCACGAAAAGTAAATGAACTGGAATTATGAGTTCAAATACCAATTATCATTGTAGTTTTAAACCCATTAAAATTAGATACAGTTGGCTACAGGCTATATTTTCTAGCTTTTACTCCCCTTGTAGTCCAGTCTGCATATCTGACTCCACTGTTCCTTTGTAAGAGTTTAGTAGCTTACTTAATTCTTTAAATAGTAAGGCATATGGCACAGGGTCTCATTCATAGTAAATGGCAATATATATTTTATTAATTGAATAAAAAGACATTTAAACACTACTGTACAGATGATCCCTTAGTCTTTGTCAGAGTTGGTTGGAGTTAGGTAATACCAGAGGTCAATTAGTACCTACAATATAGAAATTTTATATACTAATATACAAAATATTTAATATTTATAATTAACTCTCTCCTCTATCTAGTAATAGATAGACTGACTCCCAGAACATAAACTGCTTCTGAAGAAGGTAGATATTTCCCTACCAAAAAAGCTGACCAATCATCATGTAGTTCAATGTGTCACCACCCAACCAGCCCCTATTCTAACATACTTTCTTCCAAGAGTATATGGGAGGGCCATTTTATAGCTTCAGTCAATCTTCTGCCAAAATTTCAGTGGGCTTAGTCAAAATGTGGAAGCAGTTGAAGCAGGCAGGAGCAGAGAAGGGTATCTATACACCTGGGCAGCTGAGAGCTGAGCTCTTTGAGATGCTGGTAAGTGAACACTGTCCATAGGTATCAGGAGAAGGGGAGGAAGATCAAACAAAACAGACAACAGGAGAAGTAACTGGCCAAGAACAGGAAATAAATCTTAGAAAGTCAAAGTGTTAGTCACTCAGTCATATCCGCCTCTTGGCAACCCCATGGACGTTGCCCACCAGGCTCCTCTGTCCATGGAATTTCCCAGGCAAGAATACTGGAGTGGGCTGCCATTTCTTACTCCAGGGATCTTCCCGACCCAGGGATTGAACCCAGGTCTCTCCTACTGCAGGCAGATTCTTCACCACCTGAGCCACTAAGGAAGCGCAGTATGGACTAAAGACAACTATCTGAAGTGGAAACACACGAATGAATATGAAGGGAATTGGTTGGAGTGCCCAGTGAAAAGCCAAACTAGTAAATAAGATGACTGAAGTCAAAGCCAGGAAGTCCAAAATAGCAGCACAGAACCCCAGAGGCAGCCACATGCTCACACCAAGCAAATGTGGTCTGTATAGAAATAATCGCCTGGGCATCGTATCCCAGAACACAAGAGCAAGGTCAGCAATTCCTCCCTTTACATTAGTAGAACTACTCACTGATACCCAAAGACAGGAAGCTGAGTCTTCCAAAGTGGTTTCTCCCTTAAGCAAATTTTCAGTGTTACCATTTTAAAGGCCACTTAGGTCCATGATACTAGTAATACAGGCATAGCAATCAACGCCGCCACCATGGGTCTAGCAAATATAGCATTTAAAGTCAAACTGAAAGGAACTGTCCTTTACATAATTTTAGCAACAGTAAGAAAACTGAGTACCACACAACCCATAGGATAAGAATAAGGATAAAGACAGAAAATAAACAACCATTACTACACTGAAGTGTAAAAAAAAAAAAAAAAAAATTTTAACCTAAAAGAATTATTTCCTGTGAAGTTGCTTTCATGCAATGTGGGGGAAAAACATATGCTCCAACAAAAAACTATGCATTATCTAGAGCACATCTTTCCCATTTACCCGATTCTTCGGAAGCTATTGTAAAACGCTATAAGTTGCAGACAACTAATAACAAAGTCACATAACTAGACACATGGGTGGACCTGGAGACTGTCATGCAGAGTGAACTAAATTCAGAAAAACAGATATCATATATTAAAGCATATATGTGGAATCTAGAAAAATGGTACAGGTGTACAGAGGCACAGACACAGAGAGCAAATACATAGACACTAAGGAAGGGAAGGAGGCGTGGGTGAGATGGGAGATTAGGATTGACGTGTACACTACTCTGTATAAAATAAATAATTAATAAGAACCTATCGTACAGCTTGGGGAATTCTACTTAATGCTCTGTGCTAAATGGAAAGGAAATCCAAAACAGGGGAATTTATTTACACATACAAACTGATCCACTTAGCTGTAAAGCGAAAACTAACACAACACTATGGCTGATTCATGTCAATGTATGACAAAACCCACTGCAATGTTGTGAAGTAATTAGCCTCCAACTAATAAAAATAAATGAAAAAAAATAAAATAAAAAAATAAAACAACTAAACACCAATTTTAAAAACTTAGTACATTAAAAAAATGAACTGCGGTCTATAGACATGCAAATTCTGAGTGCAACTGATTTACCCCCCTACTGAGGAAAAGTCCAGTTTTCCCTCCCTTTATATATTAGCTTCAATATTCTAGATCTATAAATGTATCTGTCTTTAAATTCTCCTTTGAACTGGTTATCACATCTTACCAGTTACTTCTTTATTGATTCAAGTAAAATCCTTAACACATGTTCATTGATTTTACCTTTTTTGGAAAATTATCTTCTAACAGTAATTTTGGGGAAGCAGTTACTTTCTGAAATTTGAGAGAATATTGACATTTACCACTGATGTTTTCTCAGTTACGTTGTTGGATTTAATCACAAGTATAATATTACCCAGGAAAAGCCTAGAGGTTTGGGAACCCGAGGATGACAAAGCCTCTGAATGGTCAATTTAGAGGCAGACTATAAGCCAGGTAAAGTGACATCCATAGAATAGAGGCAAAATAGAGTTTATATGCTAGAGAAGGAGAAGAAGAGAGGATGGAGAGGAAAGAGGCTGGACTAGAATGGGAGCTTTTATTTGAGAGCGTAGAAGATAATCTATTTTTACAGTTTCACAGATACACGGCTACATCCCAAAGATAACCTTGTCCATTCTATTTGCCAACAACAGCTCACTTTAGGGCAATGCTTGTTCATGGATAGCCTAATAGAGAATCACGTCTGTCTCTGGGTGTGTTTGCTGTGTTCATTCTTGGTTTTTAGGAGTTCAACTAACATTATTAATCTCACCACATCCTATAACTGCAAAAGCAGTGTGAACATTCAAAATGGCTAGTGGTATAGGACTACAGTTAAACAAAAATGGAGACTTCAAGAAACTGAAAAGTAAGAGAAAAATGATGTATGATAAGCATATCTAGGAGATAAATGTGATCGATTACAAAATTCCTCTAGTCTGGGATTTCTTCTCGAAGATTGAGGCTGGAAGCAAAGGTTTTCCGCTCAAAGAGCAGAAGTACATTCTGAGCCTAACGTGTCATGGGCTCACACATAAAAAACAGAAAGTATACCTCAGACGTCTCAACTCAAGGATAGTTTTTGCCTTAACTTTTGGGGGCCTCCTTGGTGGCTTAGTGGTAAAGAATCTGCCTGCCAATTCAGGAGACACGAATTTGATCCGTAATCTGTGAAGATCCCACATGCCATGGGGCAACTCAACCCGTGTACCACAACTATTGAGCCTTTGCTCCACAACAAAAGAAGCCACTGCAATGAGAAGCCCATTCACCACCAGCAGAGTAACCCCTGCTCACCAACATTAGAGAAAAGCCAATGCAGCAACCAAGACCCAGCACAGCCATAAATAGATTTTAAAAATTTTTAAGTTTTTTTAAAATTAACTTTTTAACATTCTAAAACTGGCATTAATAACATAAATTTTACTACCAACACATAGCATTCCTTATACAGACTTGATTGCAGAACCAAAGCAATATCCAGGAACGTATCCTCAGAAATAGGGTAAATCTAGAACATTAACTATGCACAGAAGGAAACTATACAAGAATATAAAGGCCCTAGTTCCTTTCGTGTGTAACTTCTCCATGCTAGAGTTCTTCTTTCACTAAAAACTTGCAGATGCATCACATGTAGAGTAATACTAAGCCACGCTGTCAAGCTCGCTGCTTAAACTCCTGGGAAGTTGTCAGTATATCTTTACCGTTTTGACAGTAAATTCAGGGAATACAGTTTGTTTGGTTAGACTTCTCTCTTACAGCTCACAGTAGCTTTGGTGGGCATAAAGGGTCTTTCCAGCCATTAGTACTAGGTCAGCCTATCTTCGCTGCTCTGTCTTCTCTCAAAAGGCTTAAACTACAAAGTCATTTAGAAAAGAGAAGTCATTTTTCTCTTCCAGACTTCCTGAAAGCCCATAGTGTATTAAGGAGAAAATAAACTGCTCACCAAAGTTCAGTAACATGCACAGTTGTCATTCCGCTATCTGCCCAGTAAGATAATCAAGGCATTGCACTTGACCAAACTACTGTCCACCGCTAGCTGGACAGTAAATGCAGTAAACGCCACTGCAGGTGACGCTGGGTGCTCATCTCAGTGGGGGGAAGAGTTTAGTCTTTCAAACTTATTTTTGCAGTATTTGCTGCAGAATGCTTGTACCCAGATTTACACTTTCTTCCTGAAAGGTATTACATATATCCCTTCAGCATTGGCTAAAATGTTTTTAATTTCTATCATTATTTAAACACAGATGTGCAATTCACGTATTCACATTACCCTGTCGATTTAAATTTTAATACATAAACATCATCAGTTTAAGACAATAAGAGTCAGATCAAAAAGAAGTCTCAAAGATCTTTAAAGTATCTTTAGTAACAACTTTTCCACAATATAAATTTTCTATAAATAATATAATTTGGGGATAGTTATCTTTTGTATACTACTTCACAAATCAAGTATTCACTATTAGTTTAGAAAATCAACTGCTTTAAATACATATATAAAAGAGGCAATGGACTGCTGTAACTTAGTGAGGAAGCTTCATAGACATATCCAAAATTACAGA